>NW_024424452.1:72757334-72774178 GCF_017311325.1 Ursus maritimus
GGGAAAGAGTCATTGTCAAAGCAAGGTGCTCGAGTAATTGAAGGAATAAAATAAAAAGCCCAGTGGAGAGATTGAGCTTAAACAAAATAAATGATGCGTCTTCTGAGACTTTAGGAGGGATTAGGAAGTTGTAGACTATTGATACATTTGTAGAATGCAGCTGAAGAAATTAGTGTCATTTCTACAGGACTGACTTTATTTTCTCTGAAGTAGGAGAAAGGAGGGAAACAAGGTAGAGACCTTGAGGTGAGTAGTGAAGGGTTGCAATAGGTACGGGGACCCGGAGAGTAAACTGTCTATAATTCTATAACAGTGATAATTCCTATTTTCAGGTATGTAGGTACTAGACTGCATGTATCATTGTAATAGAAAGCTCAAGCTCATTGTAGTTATATAACTTTCCTGTACTCAGCTGTAAAGTGATACAGTTGGGATTAGAAGTCACACGTTAGAGGATTTCAAAGTTACCTTCAGACTCTTAAGGGCGAGTATGTTAAGTGTAGGCTGTACCATCGATAGATACCATCATTATAAGAGCTGTCTTTCATATTTTGGCCTAGGATCTCTTTTCATACTCAATAAAGAAAGCAAGGACATGGAAAGAATCTGTTACACTTAAAGCGTGCTTCAGGACTCGAGCAAATGAGTTTTCTCTTCATCTTTTAGTTACGACAGCCTCCAGTGAAGCGTTTGAGACTTCGTGGGGATTGGTCAGATACTGGACCCCGAGCGAGGCCTGAGAGTGAACGAGAACGCGATGGTAACTCTACTTTGGTCAGCCTTTTCTAATATGAAATTTAAAAGTTAATCTTTTAACTTGTTTCTTTCTTTCTTTTTTTTTTTTTGCTATTTTAAGTGGTGCTGAAACAAACATCCTTATGCATGTATCTTAACATACTTGTGCAAGTGTATCTGAGGTTAAATTCCTAAAAGTGGAATGAACGACTAGGTCACTGGGTAGTGCATTTTAATTTTGATAGCTATCAAATTACCCTCCAAAATAAATGCACTACTTTATATTCCTGCTGGAAGTATGAGAATGCCCATTGCCATGTGAAACATTGGACATCATCAAACTTCTTAAATTTTGCCTGTTAGATATAAAGAGAAATGCAAATGCTCCAATTTCCAACCCAAGAATTTTATAATAGATAAAAAATTGTTTTTCCTTTTATCAAGTGCCTTTGACAAGCATAAGAAACTACCTTGGGAGCTTTAAGATGGTACACTTTTGAAATAGAATTAATCTGTGTGTATTTTAATAATCGGTCTGTAGCCAAAATCTTACTTTAATGACTTCTGAATTCTTTTAAGATCAAAAGTACATTCCCCCATAAATTATCCTTGGTATCATCTTATATATATATATTTAAATATAAAGCAACATTATATAAAGGCAATAAAGTGTAAAATTCTGTTTTCACAGAAAATCCAAGGACAAATGATTTGCATTTTAAATTATATGATTGTAGAATAGAATTGCCAGTTTTGATGTCATACTTAATTTGATAATTAACCCTTAAGAGAAGAATCATATATTTGAAGGAGGAAAGGAGTAGAGGGAAGAGACAAATATAATACTTTTTGGTTTTTGTTAATTTCAAGTATATGGAATATGCTTACAGGGTGGTGAAAATAAATTGAGTTTAAGGAAATTTAAGAGAGAGGGCAAACCTTTCTTTTAATCGGTTCAATTTACCATTCATGAGCCCTTCCTAGCTGTGCACTGGTGAAACGAAGGATGTGGGTTGGGGTCAGGGTGGAAGGTGTGGAGGTGGCTAAGAATAGACAAAGATGCAGGAGATGTAAATCCTATTCTTGAGGAACTCAAAATTCAGATGGAGAGTCACAGTTACTATGAAATGTGATGTTAGCTCTAATAGATTTATTATATACATTCATAGAATTTATTTAAGCTATTTGATTCTTTTTTTTTTTAAATGCTCTCATTTTAAAGGCCTTAAAATCTGGGTTTTTGCGTTAATGAAAGATCCTGACTCACTACTGAATTCACTGATAAGACCTGTATTGTGATAGGTGAGCAAAGTCCCAATGTGTCATTGATGCAGAGAATGTCTGACATGTTATCAAGGTGGTTTGAAGAAGCAAGTGAAGTTGCACAAAGCAATGGAGGACGAGGAAGATCTCGGCCAAGAGGTAATTTTTCTTGTTAATTAAAGTTAACCAAAAGCTGGCAAAGACTGTTTTATGACATTTGTTTTATTTATATCATTCAGTTTACACCATTCTATATCTATAATAATCACAGGTTCTTAACTACATTGTGTGAAGCGGTAGAGGAGCATGGGTATTGGGTACAATTTGTCTCTTCACGTTCCAGTAGGCCTAGCCCTTATTCTTTGCTTTTCTCAAGAAAAGTAAGAAAGTCTGATATTTCCCTTATATATCCCAGTATATTTTCATATGCATTCTGAGAATAGAAATGCATTAAACTCTGTAGATAAGAAGTTTTATATAATGGAATAGTTTCTCCTTTATGTTACTTAGGCATTGGTTATTAAGTGCTGTTTCTGGTGTTAGCTGACCTGTGTTCATATCTTGGCTCACTACTTTCTAGCTTTGGGGTCTTAGGCAAGTTACTTATCTCTGTCAAAAATGAGGAGTATAAAAAGTTAACTCCTAATTGTTTTAAAAACCCAAAATAAAAAATCATATTGAATTTTTCCATAAATGATTCTTGTTAACTCCTCATTTCAATTAACTTTTTAAAAAATTCCTTGGACTGTAAATTTGCTTAAGAGTTATTGAATTTGTGCTTGAATTTAAAATAAGAAATATTTAAATCATGGTGATTAAAAGAGAAAACTTCATATTCTCTGGTAGTTGCATCTTGTAAGACATGAACTGGATTAGTCCATTCCATCTTTCTTTTAATAACATTTAGACTTGAGGGGAAAATTGTTAATGTCTATGAACTATTCCTCATGATTTCCTTGTAGATAGCACAAAGCCGCCTAGCATAAGACATAGTAGACACTGAAGTCTTTTTAAATCATGATTGCATCATGTTAGTTTAGTGGTTAAGACATTATTGCTAATGAAGTAGGAATCAGGAACTTAATCCTATTCTGACCTATTTATAACTTTACTTACCCAATAAAATTTTTCTTAAATATTTACCAAGACAACATGTCGTAGAATGGAAACATAGCAATAAAATTCATTCTCCTGGGTCCCTGCGTGGCTCAGTCAGTTAAGCATCTGACTCTTGATTTCAGGTCAGGTCATGATCTCAGGGTCATGAGACTGAGCCCTGTGTGGGGCTCTGTGCTTGGCGTGGAGCCTGCTGAAGATTCTCTCTCATCTGCCCTTCCAACCCAGTCTTGTGCATGCTCGTGCTCTCTCTCTCTCTGTCAAAGAATAAATAAATAAAATAAAATAAAATCCATTCTCCTATTATCCAGTCATTAAATCAGAATCATCACCTTCAAATTAAAAGGACTAGATGTTATTTATAGGCAATTCACAACCTATTATTTAGGTTTGTCTAAGTGAAGGTACCATATTGATCTTGAAAGACTGATTATTTTAACAAAAATGTTCTGTAGATAGATTTTTACCCCTTTTGATTAGCCTATTTGGTCAAAGGGATGAAACCACCCCTGGGTGCTTTCAATATCCTAAAATTATATGTTTCTCTGTGTGTGTACATGTATGTACAAGTGCACATGTATTTCTTGAACATATCTCTTTAGAGTAGCTGGTTTTGGAAAGCAGTTAATATTTGAATTTGCATTAACATGTGTTTTTTGAAGGTGGGACGAGCCAGTCAGATGTGTCTGCTCTTCCTGCGGTCCCGTCAAGTACTGATTTGGAAGTGGGCGAAAGTGCAATGGAAGTAGATCCTTCAGCTGAACAATCTCTTCAGCCTTCTACGTCCGCTGCAGTGTCAGCTCAGCCTCATTCGACGTCCTCTGCTGCAGAAAGCCCTCATTCTACTCCTTTGCTGTCTTCTCCAGACAATGAACAAAGGCAGCCTGTGGAGGCATCTGGACGCCATACTCATCGTCAGTCTGGTGAGGATGCTACTCTTTCAGTAGGCTGTGGTTCAGCTGATGATTTCTGATAATGGATACTTCTTTGTGGGCTGGTTTGAAAGATACTAAATCACATGAACTTGTTCTTGCTGGAATAAATCAAAATGACATGTAAGAGGTGAACATGTGACTTAAACACAAACTTCAAGTGTGCCTAACTTGCATGAATTTAACAAATATCAGAATCTTCAGTTTACCTAAGACAAATCTTAAAAAATATGAGTACCAGCAGATAGTGTTTTGACATAGCTTCCTGCAGTTGACTTAAAGATTACTTTTATAAGTCATTATAGATGAAAATGTCTTTCTCGACTTTATTTGGTTATATCTATATTATCAGTTCCTCTCTTTATGTTTTTTATTTTTCTTCACATCATGAAATACTTTAAATACATTCTTTGTGGTACATTTGATAACATCTCTTGTTGACAACACATACAATTTACCAAAAGATTTATTTCTCCTATATTTACATGAAAAAGAATTGTTTTAACAAGTCCTTGTCTTCTTGGTACTTGATATTAGTGGAAAAAAATCAACTCCTAAATTCTGTTAAAATACGGTTTTCCTCTCAATATTAAAACTCCCCATGTTCAACTTTTTCCTCCCCAACTGTGGAATGTACTAGTATTTATAACAGTAATTTTCAGCAGATATGACTATAATTTACTTGGCATTTTAACTGTGTACATGTAATTATAATAACCATTAAGATTTTAATCATACTGGGTTCTTCTAAAGAGGCATTTTACTTGTCATATAATAAAAAATATTAGCAACTAGAGATACAGCTGGCAGGCCTAAGCTGAAACCTATAAAAAATTCCTAACAGCGTAACTGCCAAGCTGTCACTTTATTCTTGCTTTTCTGAAATCTGATACAAATCACCAAATACAGAGTGTTTTAAATTAGGCATTCTTTTATTGTATATCCATTTTTGGTAATTCATTTCAGTTTCTATGGGAATAGAAGCCAGAGTCAATTATATAACTATTAAGACTTGTGCACAATTTATCCGTAATAATAAGCTAAAGCTGAGCTTTAAAGTCAGGTTTTCCACTCTCTAATCGACATACTTAACATTTCAACTTATGAGAAAGTAAAATATTTTGGAATATTTGGGAAGTAGGGACAGAATCAGTCAAAAGTTTGTCGAAGCAGGTAAAATTGATTAAAAAACAAAGAATTTTAAAGTATTAGCATTCTTGGAAATATTCTTAAAGTTTCTTTTTTTTTTTTTTTTTTTTTTAAAGATTTTATTTTTTTTTTCGAACGAGCCTGATGTGGGACTCGATCCGGTAACACCGGGATCACGCCCTGAGCCGAAGGCAGACGATTAACCGCTGTGCCACCCAGGCGCCCATATTCTTAAAGTTTCTGATCAATTTTAAGCTATCAGGAAAACTTAGCAAGAAGATTCCCTAGCTTATATTCATGTTCCAGTGGGTCCTAACTAATTCCAGTTGTTTTCTAAACACATTTCTGAGTAAAAGTACTTAGTTTGGAGTTTCATTTTTCTTTTTTGTTACAGATATTTAACACAATTAATATTGCATTTCAGATTGCTAAATCCCTTTCAGTATTTAATGTAAGTATTAAGTAGTCATTCGAATTATCAAAAGAGAAAAATATTTGTAATGATCATGCAGTCATTGTTTTGATCATTACTTGGCACCTTTGCCTGTAATTTTTTTAAAGAAGTAAGGAAATATTTTTAACTGGTCTCTACCAGTTTAAAGAATTTTGGTTGACTGCACTATGGAAAATCAGAATACTTCCGTATTACGAAGATAGGGTCAGTATTGAAGAAAATGATTTGATGTTAGATGTAATATCTAAAGATTATGCCTGGAATTGTTTTGACAACAAGCCTTTCATTATCCCAGAGTACATTTTAACAATAAGGACTTAATGAGTTTTTTCTGTTTTGTTTTGTTTTCCCAATCTCTTCTGCACTTCTAGGTTCAGATAGGTTTATGGATACTAGGAATTGTCCATGTGGTAGGGGGGAGTGTCACCTTAGAGCCACGATTTTTACTACAAACATACCTCATTTTATTGTGCTTTAGTTTGTTGTGTTTTGCATATATTTTGTTTTTTACACATTGAAACTTTGTGGCAACCCTGCGTCGAGCTAGTCTGTTGGCACTGTTTTTCCAACAATGTTTGCTCACTTCACGCCTGTGTCACATTTTGGTAATTCTCACAGTATTTCAAACCTTCTCATTATTTTCCTGTTTGTTATGGTGATCTGTGATCAGTGATCTTTGATGTTACTATTGTCATTGATTGGGGCACCACAAACGCCACCTACATAAGACAGTGAACTTGTTCGGTAAATATGTGTGTGTTTTGACTGCTCTACTGAACAGCTGTTCCTCTCTCTCTCCCTTTCCTTGGGCCTCCCTATTCCCTGAGATACAACAATATTAAAATTAGGCCAATTAGTAACCCTAAAATGGCCTCTAAGTGTTCAAGTGAAAGGAAAAGTCACACGTCTCTCACTTTAAATAAAAAACTAAAAATGATTAAGCCCAGTGAGGAAGGCATGCTGAAAGCCTGGAGAGGCAGAAAGCTAGGCCTCTTATGCCAAACAGCTAGTCAAGTTGTGAATGCAAAGGAAAAGTTCTTGAAATCAAAAGCGCTACTCCGGGGAACACACGAATGATAAGCGAAACAGGCTTATCTCTGATTCGGGGAAAGTTTTAGTAATCTGAATAGAAGATCAAACAGCCACAACATTCCCTTAAGCCAAAGCCTAATCCAGAGCAAGGCCCTTACTCTCTTCAACTCAGTGAAGGCTCAGAGAGGTTAGGAAGCTCAGGAGAAAAGTCTGAAGCTAACATTTCCCGTTATGAAAATTCTAGGTCCCGTAGAATTTATGCTAAATCTACTCTGCCTGTGCTCTAGAAATGGAACAATAAAGCCTGGATGACAGCATGTCTGTATACAACATGGTTCACTGGATATTCAGTCCACTGTTGAGACCTACTGCTCAGAGAAAAAGATTCCTTTCAGAATATTCCTGCTCATTTACGTGTATCTGGTTACCCAAGAGCTCTAATGGAGATGTGCAAGATTAATGTTTCTATGCCTGCTAACACAACATCCATTCTGCAGCCCTTGGGTCAGGGAGTCATTTTGACTTTCAAGTCTTCTTATTTAAGAAATACCTTTTGTGAGGCTACCGCTGCCATAGATAGTAATTCCTTCGATGGCTCTGGGAAAGTAAATTGAAAACCTTCTGGAAAGGATTCCCCCTTCTAGATGACATTAAGAATATTCATGATTCAAGGCACCAGTCGGTTAAGTGTCTGACTCTTGATCTCAGCTTACGTCTTGATCTCAGGGTTGTGAGTTCAAGCCCCACGTTGGGCCCCACACTGGGCGTGGAGCCTCATTAAAAAAAAAGAGTATTCATGATTCATGAGAAAAGATCAAAATATCAACACTAACAGGAGTTAGGAAGAAGTCGATTCCAACCCTCATGGATGACTTTAAGGGATTCAAGACTTCAGTGGAGGAAGTAACTGCAGATGGGGCGGAAATAGCCAGAGAACGAGCATGAGAAGTGGAGCCTGAAGATGGGACTGACTTGCCGCAATCTCAGGATCAAACTTGAACGGAGGAGGAGTTGAGTCTTACGAATGAGCATGGAAAGTGTTCCTTGAGATGGAATCTACTCCTGGTGAAGGTGCTGTGAAGACTTATGAATTGACAACAAGGGATTTAGGATATTACATAAACTTAATTGATAAAGCAGAGGCAGGGTTTTGAGAGGATAGACTCCAATTTTGAAAGTTCTCCTGTGGGTAAAATGCTATAAAATCATGTCACATGCGACAGAGAAATCATTAGTGAAAGAGTCAGTTGATGCCACAGCCATCCCACCCTTCAGCAGCTTGATCAGTGAGCAGCCAAAAACTTGAAGGCAGGACTCTCCACCAGCAAAAAGATTATGACTCACTGAAAGCCCAGATGATGGTTAGATTTTTTTTTTAGGAATAAAGTATTTTAAAATTAAGGTATGTATATTTTTTAGACAGCATGCAATTGCACACTTAATAGACTACAGAGTAGTGTAAACATAGCTTTTATATGCAGTAGGACACCAAAAAATTCATCCGACATGCCTAATTGGAGCTTCACTTTATTGTGGTGCCATGGAACCAAACCCGCAGTATCTTGGAGGTGTGCCTCTCTTGCCTTGCAGAGAGGTAGAATGAAAACTATGCTTCTTGCCCTGCTGTGGATTCCTCTTTATGTGAATGTTTCCTTTATATGTCCCTTGTATTTCCTCTGTCACTTTTGCTGGGGTGAAGGAGAGGGATGATGGGAACATGAAAACTTGCCTGGCAAAATGCCATCTATGAACCAAATTATTTGCCTTCTCTTAGTCTGCAACTGAGTCACTGAGTCGTGAAGAAAGTCAACAACCACACATTTCATTGGGTGCTCAACACAGTGTCAGAGTAGTCTTTTAACGCTGTTGCTCAACAACCAGACAAAGTGTTTATTTAACATGTTCTTGTCTCTCAGACTTTAATCACTTCCCTTTACCCTTATCCTACCCCCCAGCTGATAACCTTCTCATACACAGTGTGTGGGGCAAAATCACTCACTTTCCTACTTTTGAATCTTCGGACATTCTCGCATCCATGATAGAGACAGACACATTTGTGGAAAAAGTGTGTCTGCTCCTGTCAAAGGCTAGCCAGTGCAATTGCCATCCCTTTCCAAATTCTCAGGGACTCTGCTTCTTCTCTGCATCATTAGTATTGCCTTTTCTACTGCACTGGCCTTTCCCACCTCAAACATGCTCTGTTATTACCTCCTTTCTTTAAAAAATTCTCCCCTTGGGACACCTGGATGGCTCAGTTAGTTACGCATCTGCCTTTGGCTCAGATCATGATCCCAGGGTCCTGGGATTGAGTCCTGCATCAGGCTCTTTGCTCAGCGGGGAGCCTCCTTCTCCCTCTCCCTCTGCCTGCTGCTCCCCCTGTTTGTGCTCTCCTCCCACCGACAAATAAATAAAATCTTTAAAAAAACCAAAACTTCCCTTAAGTACCCCACACTGTCCCCCAGCCTTGTGTCTTCGCTCCTTTCATAATCAGTCTTCACAAGAGGTGCTCGCATACCATCTCCATTTTCTTACCACCTTCCATCGTTTGTCAACCAACGCCTGTCCGCCTTTCAGCTCCGTTTCCACTGAAGCTTTTGGTCCAAGTCACCAGTGACTTCTGTTAGTATCTTACTAGATTTTTTCATCCATTTGCATCAACATAGTCTGACACTCCTTTCTTGAAACACTTCCCTTTCTTGGCATCTGTGATACCAGTTTGCCTATTGATTCTTATTACCAACTCTAGCTGGTTTTCAGTAATCACCGTTGATAGTTCTTGTTCTATTTACTTCTGAATATTTTAGTAGAACCCCTTAGTCTGCACTCTTTTCTCTGTTCTGTATCCCTGGGGGATTGCATCAATTCACATAGCTGTTAATAGCTCCTCTAAGGTGAAGATTTCCAAATGTATGTCAACAATCTCATCTTCCACTTTGAGTTACAGACTCCTATGTCAGCTGCTCATTTGACCCTTCTTTTTGGTTATCTTTGGATATCGTAAGCGTGACATGTCCAAACTGAAACTTAATTTAGCCTCACATCCTCCCTATCTGGTAATCTCTTCCATCTTGACTGTTTTATATTTTAGTAAATTTAAAACCACCTGCCCCATTTGCTTATTTTAACAGCCTACGTATGAGTCTTGATTCCTTGCTTTCCTTCATGTCCCACGCTCAGTCCCTCAGCAAGTCCTGTTCGTTCTGCATCTAAAATAAATTCTTCTTCCATCTCACCATCATTTCTTGCCTGCTAATTGATCTGCCTGCATCTTCTCTTGCTCCCTTATCATTTATTCTCCATGCAGCAGCCAGGTGAGCATTTTACAGTGTTAAATCAGATTATATATAACTTTGCTGTTTAAAACCCCTCAGAGACTTCTAATTGCATTTAGGAGTAGAACTACAAATCAAATGGAAACTTTTCACTGTAGATCTCTAAGAACCTATATGGCCTGTATTTTGCCCACCTCTCTGACCTCACTTCGTAGCACTTTCTTAGTTCCTGTGATGCCTATGTTCTACCTGCAGCAGTTTCCTTCCTTTATTCCCTTCAATGTGCCAAGTTCACCTCTGCCTCTTTGTTTCTGATTCGGAGCCTTTGTACGTACTGTTCTCCGTACCTGAGCAGCTCTTTCCCTGGCTTATCGCAGCCAACTCCTTTTTCCTTGTGTCTCACTTCAAGTGTCCTCACTACCCTAGCCAGATTCATCCTCCTTTACTAAAATATTACTCTCTTTTATATAGCCCTGTTTACTTCCTGAAAAGCACTTACTAAAATTTGTAATTATTTTGGGGTGCCTGGCTAGCTCAGTGGTTGGAGCACACAGCTCTTGATCTTGGGCTTGTGAGTTTCAGCCTTATGTTGGGTATAGAGATTACTAAAAAAAGTAAAAAAGAAGAAAATTTGTAATTATTTTGTTCATTTTGGATTGGTTTATGACTTATTTCCTCTTGTTAGAATGGTTCTATTTTAATCTAGATAAAAGAATATGATTAGGAAAGGTGGTTTCTTTGGATTGAATGGGGTTATCAGCACATACAAAATTTACTTTGGAGTCTTACCTTGAGGAATGAGTCACCTAAGTGATCCATGTGTTTTTAATCAAATAGACCACTCAGACCATGAGAATTTAGTTCTTTAAGATAGTATATGATATGGCTTATCTGTGAATTCCTGCTTATTTACAAACAATTGTCCAGATTTACAAATTTATGTAGGTCTACTCAGAATCTTTATAGCTGAATTGAGCTCTGTAGAAGAATTGTTGGAAACTAAGAACTGTGTGCTACAGCATAGCAAAGAAAACCTTTCAAAGCCCAAATATCTAGATTACAGGCTCCTTAAAGGGTACCAGGTTCTAGTTAGAGGCAATACATAGATTAGTAACAAGTGGAAATATTAAGTGAATGGTCACTTTGGGGAGACCAAAGAAGAGACCAGAGGAACTTGGAGGTCAGTAAAGGAGTGACAGTTCTAAGAGAAAAATGCACAAGGATCACCTGGACATGAAGCAAGTTGGGATTGGAGGACAGATCCATAGCAGGCAGATAAAGTACCACCAGATCAGATATAGAAATAATCCAGTGTCCAGGACAAAAGACCCTGTTTATTAGAGAGGCAGGACATGAGTTTACAACCAAATGGACCTTTGTCATGTCAGCTTTAGTTATTGTTCTCTTTCAGTGGCAATTGACTCATTAGGGAGATTAGCCTGGAGTCTTTCAGAAGAAAACAAGAATAGGGTATGTGGTTTCAGGAGATAGAAGTATAAATTTCCTATTAACAATTCCTGACACATTGTTGGGTTTTTTTGTTGTTGTTTTTAAAATTCGGCCCAAAGTATTCATGCATTCACTTTCCATTTTGGTTCATGTTAACAAAAACTAATTCTCAGTACATTTATTCACATTATAAATGATATGTTTATACATTTTTAAAAGGGTATGATGTGTGTGTAATTTACCTGCCTTTAATGTTTCAGACTGCTAGCAGTACTGTTGTTTAGTCTGCTTGTTTAGTCTGCTTGGGAGTTTTAGTTTAATATGTGTCCTTCCTAGTTAGCTGTGTGGTGACTTCTTTCCATAGCCTCATTTTTTGTTTTAACCCAGGGGAGAAAAAGCCACATACGATCAGCCTTAAAAGTTAACAAACAAATTGTTCTTTAAGAAGCACTGGAAGCATTGAATAAATAGTTCATGACATTATCATTACTAAATCTTGATTTTCCAAGTTACAGAGCATCACTGCTTGCACTTGGAGCCTGCTGTTTAAATGCTACATCACTTAGTGGGTCTAGGTGGAAACTCTTCTACTCCCATAAAACATTTGGCAACATAAGGGAGAGGGTTTAAAACAACAATAAAGTCAAGTGAATTTTCTGTGATTTTTCTGTTTTCTTAGCAAAATTTGACATATATGTAGTCTCTTCATGGTAATTTCTTTTAAGTGTAAGATAACAAATTTTGTGGGTGCATAGTAATTATTTATTTTATATTGCTAGAAGCATTGCTATTATGCTGTCAATAAGTAAGGTGTATGTATATACCTAAAAAGAAGGCACTAGGCCATTGAGCATCACAGTTTATAAGTGAATACTGCCCTGCTTGGTCCTGGAGAATTTTCTAGGAAGAACTAGCATTGAGAGACTATGACGATACTTGAATTGTTTGCTAAATCTAACTGCCAATTGACCGACTGAATAAAATTCTTTATAAGTAGAGGTCATGGTAACAAGATGTTAGTATCTCTGGCATGATTGATTCGTGAAACAATAAAACAAACTTGCACCCTTATAATCTATGTAAACGAGGCTGAAAGTTGTTTGGTAGTTGGTGTAATTTGCTTCTGGTGTCACCGAGAGACACAAAATTCTTTGTACCCCCACCATCAAATCAGCAACTGTTGAATTTCTGCCTTGCCTTTGGTTATAATGGATGAAGTTTTTATTTAAAACCAGTTCCTCCTCTTACCCACTGCAGCTCATCTCTTTTGGTCTACTCAAGGACATCATTCCTACATTTTTTCACTTCTTTTCATGCATCATCTTTTTTCCTTCCCTCAATTAAACATTGTCCATCAGCATACGAACATATGTGTCATCTCCCCAGACTAAAACAAACCAACCTCCTGTGACTCTTGAGTTCCCCACCAACAGTCATCCAATTTCTCTGTTCCTATTAGCAGCACGTCTTCTGGAAAGAGTATATATACTTTCTGTGTCTACTTCATTACCTCCTCTTTCTCTCGAACCTGTTCCAATTGGGCTTTGGCCTCTGTGATTTTTGCTGAAACAGCTCTTGTTAGGGTCATCAGTGACTTCCGAGGTGCAAAAGCTAGTGATTAGTTCTCAGTATCTTTTTCATTGTATCAGCGGCATTCAACACAGCTGCTCCCTCCATCCTTCCTGACATACTTCCATCCGAGCCTACAGATTGTGCTCACTCAGTCCTCCAGCCTTCTCAACTGGCTTCTCCTTCTTACTCTACCCAGAGATTTTTCTTCCTGTTAAACATTGGAGTATCTCAGAGTTCAGTTCTTAGACTTCTTTATTATCACTTACACTCTAGGTAGCTTCAAGTAACATCACCGGTGACATCCAATTTACTAGTGAATTCTAGACTGTTACCTTCAGTCACTACTCGGGTCTCCAGTGGGATATCTGTTAGTTCTCCTCTTCCCTCTGCTACTACTTGTTCCTCCCTTTCCCTGTCACAATAAATGACAGCTCTTACTTTACTTGTTATGTGGGCCAAAAACTTTGGGGCCATGGTACATCTCAACTATCAGCAAACTCTTCTGCCATTACCAGTAGTATATCTTCCACCTCCAGACACATGTCCTCCTCTGAGCATTTGCACTTGCTCTTTCTGCACCTGCAGCTTCTTCCAGATAGCCATGTGGTTTACTCCCTCAGTCCTTGAGGTCTTTGTCCAAAAATCACCTTATGAGAGAAGCCTTCTTTAATGACCACACAGAAGACAGCAAACCGTCCCCCACTGCTTCTGTTCTCCTTACCTTATCCTGTCCAGTTTACTTCATAGCAGTTGTCCCTGTTTGACACAAACGCATACATGTATATTACATATATATGTGTGTGTGTGAGTTCACTGATGTCTTTCTTCCTTTCAGAACATAATCTCCACATGAGTAGGGACTATTTTGTTCAATGTTTTATTTATCCCCAGAGCCAAAAACAATGGCACATGTATAGTAGGCACTCAAATATATCTGCAGAATTCTATGTTATATTTCTACTTTTGTCTATGACCGTTGCTTTAAGAAAATATTAAGGATTATGTAAATATTTTTAGCTTAAGAAAAGTAAATGGGAATTCCAACATAAAGAGAAATATTTTAGCTGAAAAATGTGTAACTGACTTTTTAAAAAGAGTTCTTCATTAATAAATTCCAAGAATTGTTTACAAATGCATAACTTTTTCATAATTTTAATTGAATTTTAATTATTATATGACTAAAGTTAGTAATTTGTGTATAGATTAGGTAACTGATAATTTCCAATTTTCCTTGGTATCGTTTTCTTATAAAAAGATGAAATTTGTGAAGAAAGGAATATTCATTTAAAAATGTTTTGTTTATGGAAGACTTTATTTTCATTTTCATTCTATTGAGTTAGTTAAATATCCTTAGAGAACTATATATGTATAATTCGTTATAGTTGAACAGAAGCATTTGAGTATGTCAGGGTGTGTAGTTTATCTCCTAACTTAATGATCAGTCATTTTTTATAAGTAATTTGTTTTTAGTATTCCTCCATGAGACATGTATTTTATGTATATCCTTCTCTCTTTAATATATAATCAGATTCTTACTATTTCCTATTTTACTACTCTCTTTTCACCTTTCTTTTCCTATCTGTGTCAGAATTTTTAAGGGGGCCTGAGATAGCTTTGCTCCGCAAGCGCCTACAACAACTGAGGCTTAAAAGGGCTGAACAGCAGAGGCAGCAAGAGCTCGCTGCGCGCACCCAGCAACAGCCTTCCACTTCTGATCAGCCTTCTCTCGAGGGCTCTTCACAGGACCCTCAGGCTTCAGGTTATTCATGTCAAGTGTCCTCCAGCAGCTGGTAGACTTGGTTGTTTAACACTGCTACTGTGTAACAAGATGCTTCCCTTCTCCCCTTCAAAGAGCTGACGGGCTTGCAGCTTATCCCTCCCCTTCTTGCACATGGCGGTGTTCATCATCCCGTAGCTGGAGGGGCACGTTTTGGCAGCACTGTTTCCCCGAGAGATGAATATAAAATAATCCATTATTTTATTTGTAATATTTCTGGGAGGGGGCAGATGTTTATTACTTTTATAGCTAATGAACTACTTTCTAATAATCTAGTGAATTCAGAGCCTGCTTTGATATTTTTATTGAAATTTCTTATATGCTGAAATGATATCTATGCTTATGGCCCCTAGTTCTTCCTCTTCTTCTTCTTTTGTTTTTCCTTTGAAAATTAACCAGTATTCCTGTGAATGTGGTAATACTAGACTTTAGAATTATAGTGTTGTTTGGCCATACGAGCATGCTGACTCAATTATCCTCTTCTGTGATTATTCCTAAAATTTCAATATTTGCTTATTTATTCCTTGTATACATAATCAGCTTTCTGATATATAGGGCAGCAGAAATGCCCCACAGTCTCATGTTCCTGTTCTCATGCTATAGAACTCTGATCAGATAGTGATAATTGGTGCCACTCTCTTTTTTTTGAGCATTTTAGTGGCCTGGTTCGTTTATGGCCGGCAAGCTCATGATGCTCAACAAACATTTATTGACAGAATTAATGAAAGATATAGCATAAAGTAATTTGTCACTTCAGTTCTTTCGAGATGGATATTAGGTACTATATATCCTGTTCTATAGGTACCACCGAGTAAGTGCTACAAATCTTCATTTAGGAACTAGAGTGTGTTTGGGTTTTTATACTAATGAGATTAGATAATGTGGTGTACTACTTTGTTTTGCCACCCTAAGGAGTGATGAATTGGAGTATTAATTACTTTGAGAACTCTGATTTAATTACTTGGAATTTGTTTGTATATTGGTAGAACTGAACAACTTCCACTTTATAAATATCTGTTCCTCTATGTGCTGATAACAAAAGCACATTATATAATATCATGGTGAAATAAAATAGATTTAAATGACTGTAATATAGATGTGGTGTTTGAAATAAATTCCGGACCTGATTTTTAATTTAATGTTATATTAGTAGAGGAAATAATCAGCCAAGCAAAGATGTCTCTGACCATTTTTTTCCCTATACTTAAAACTAACTGGAGAGTTTGGTTAAATTACAGTCATGACATGTAATAATAAGGCATTTTGCTATATATAAAACTCTATATGTTTCAAAAGGAAAAAATATGCAACATGAAAACCAAATAAGAAGGAAGTTAAAATGCACCTCCATATATACTTATTTTTAAAATACTGAAATTCATCAGGTAACAAACCAAATATTAAAGTGAGTTTGAGTATAAAATATAAAACTGTCTACATTAGCAGGAAATAAATGAAATATACATTGTAGACATTAGAAAAATATTTGTAGACTTAGCCTTTCATATCTAGCTTACCAATTTGAATTGAAGCGGGTTCTTTTTTTATAGCCAGAAAGCTTTAGAGTGATTAAGTGGTCTCTGTGAAATAAGGTCCTATTTTACCAACTCCGAGTATCCTTCTCATTAAATAGTATCTAGTTTGGTAATCAGTCTGTTAGTGGTAATCTTTAAAAAGCTAAAGTTCTGTAGACAACTTGCCCCTTTTGAGGTTGAGAAATATGTTACCTTTACTTTGTTTTTAAACAACATATTGGGGCCCCTGAGACTGTCTACAAGGCCAACAGTAGAGACCTTATTGCTAACGGTCCATGTATGCTCCTCCCTTCACCTACAAGGTGAAGTACTTCCTCTGTATCATATGCTCTTTTTTTTTTTTTTTAAAGATTTTATTTATTTATTTGACAGAGAGACAGCCAGCGAGAGAGGGAACACAAGCAGGGGGAGTGGGAGAGGAAGAAGCAGGCTCCTAGTGGAGCAGGGAGCCCGATGCGGGGTTCGATCCAGGACCATGGGATCATGCCCTGGGCCAAAGGCAGACGCTTAACGACTGCGCCACCCAGGCACCCCTCTTTTTTTTTTTTTTTTTTTTTT
>NW_024424452.1:72774188-72834977 GCF_017311325.1 Ursus maritimus
TTTTTTTTTTTTTTTTTTTTTTAAGATTTTTTAATTTATTTGACAGAGAGAGAGATAGCCAGCGAGAGAGGGAATACAAGCAGGGGGGAGTGGGAGAGGGAGAAGCAGGCTTCCCGCTGATCAGGGAGCTTGATGCCGGGGCTCGATCCCAGGACCCTGGGATCACTCCCTGGGCCGAAGGCAGATGCTTAACGACTGAGCCACCCAGGTGCCCCTCTGTATCATACGCTTTTAACACAGCATTCATAGGAGACCCTAATAGGTCTAATCTGTGACATGTCCTGGGTTCATTTCATAATGCTGCTTTTATTCTTGTCCTCGCAGGAATGCTATTTAGTAATTAAATAAGAAAAAGTTAAATCATGCATAGTTTGTTACATAAAACAACCAATAAAATCTATATATTTTGTCCACTTAGTAAATCTTGGATATGAGGAAAAATGAATAGGCTTCATGGAAAGTTTATCTTTTCAGAACACACAAGTTATAAAAATACAGAATAGGAATTAAATTTATGAAATTCAACAGGGAGATAGGTTTTATTTGAATAATAATTAAAACATGTTCTTAATGAATAATTACAATATTGTTTCTGTATTATGGTTATTGATCTAAAAATTTCATTTTTCAAAGTCAGAATATATTACTTTAAAATATTTTTACTTCTTTTTTTAGCTAAAAACAAAACTACATTTTTTTCTAGGCTTTTAGAAAATACATCATAACTTACTTCTAGGCTTTCAGTGATCTCTCTTTAATCAGAGAGGTGAATTTGCCTTCATCAGATTACTACTCGGGTACTGGACTGGTTGAGTTCTTGTCCTGTTCCTATGACTAGATGAGCTTGGACAGGTCATTTGGCTGCTTTATGTCTCAGTTTCCCAATTATCGATTGATTTAGATAGTGTGGCCTGCCATAATTTACAGAGAGCATAAGGATGGGGTAGACAATACTGTATAAAATTTTTATACTTCTAAGTAGAGCCGTGCACATCATAATGTACTATCTTAATTATAGTATCTTTCACTTAATACCTCAAAATTACCTCATATCACAGCCGTATACACTTGACAGCATTCAGGGTTCTGAGTGAGCTATAAAGACAGATGCCATAAACGGCTATGGCAGAGGCAGTCAGCGTCTTGCTGATTTTAAACCCAACTCTTTTTTTCCATTTCAGGTCCCCCGAAGTCATGGGTTGCTGGCTCCTGCTCAGAGTGACAACCCCCTGTGGAGTCCGCTGTACTGGCTCGACCACCACAGAGCCCCACTGGAGCATGGAGCCAGCCTAGAGAGGGGCAGGTAGGAACTGTTTTTTCACTTTATGGCACGGTTTTGCTGATTGGAAAAGAAAAAAGTAATTTTTATACCCCAAAAGGGTATAAAACATTGGTGATTATTTTTGAAAAAGGGCTTTTCAAAACTGAGCCATATTGGAAAAAATCAGCACTTACCCGATCCTGTGCAAGCAGGCTCTATACAACATCCAGTTCCCCACTGTCCCGTGACGACAGTCCCATGTAGCACTTCTCAGATGGAAGCATTTGATCCTGTTTTTAGTGTTTATAGCATAAGTAGTTAGTAAATCAGATATGATGTTGATCTAGTTCTTAAGTCCTTAGCTACCTGTAATGACAGACTCCTGAGCTCTTCAGACATGGGAATATGCTCCGTAGTTTTCAGAACAGCTTCCTATCATTATTTCTCATTCAATATCATGTTTCTGAAAAACAGGCAAGTAATAATAACATTAATTGACCTTCTCCTAGATGCTATCTAAGTAGTTTACATGAATCACCTCATTAAGTCTTCACAAGAATAGTATGTGGTAGATACTGTGATGATCCGCATTTTACAGATGGAGAAACTGAGACATACAGACCTTAAATGGCTTGTCCAGGATTACAGTATTACTGAGTAGAAAAGCCAGAATTGAACCCAGAAGTCTGGCTGATGAGTACTTGTTATTTACCTTTACGACTATAATTCCTTATTTTGTCTACAATTGAAAAAGTTCTAATGAGAAAATTTAGAAAATTCTAAAGAGTTTTTTCTTTTTTTAAAAGATTTTATTTATTTATTTAACAGAGAGAGAGAGAGACAGCCAGCGAGAGAGGGAACACAGGCAGGGGGTGTGGGGGAGGAAGAAGCAGGCTCCCAGCGGAGGAGCCTGATGTGGGGCTCGATCCCAGGACCCTGGGATCACGCCCTGAGCTGAAGGCAGACGCTTAACGTCTGAGCCACCAGGCGCCCCACTAAAGAGTTTTTTCAAGACCAAAACACAAATTTTTTTTTTAAATATACAGAAATTGGCCCTGAGACACCTTGAGCTCAGCACTGAATAAGTTTTTGCCTGTTTTTGCCTAAAGTTTAGCTCTACCTTAAAAATAATATTAATAATTCTAAATACTTCCAATAAGTGGGCCAACCGTATTTCATGTTGCAATAAATTATCAGTAGACCATATGGTCTGCTTTTACTTTGTAATGGTGCTTTCTGGAAGATATTTTACGGGGAAATGGAGTAGAGCATGCAAACAACGGAAGCAGTCAGCATTGAATTAATAGTTGGAAATATTTCTGTAAGTTAGAAGTTATGGGTATTGTATTTATGACTATCTTGTGGTATAAAAACATTACTTCAGATGTTTATGTGACAAGAAAATAATCCTTCCGAAATCAGTTGCATGGTACCCAAGATTAAAAATAGAATAGAACAATGATCAAGAAGGATTTCTTCTTAAAGATTGATTTATCAAGATGGGAGGAACAACAAATAATTCCCCAGATACGTAGAATTGTGACAGGTTGTAAAGCTAATAAGGAAACCCTTTTCGTTTAATACTGTCTATTTTAACATAAACTTTGTTAATATTTTGAATCATTAAAGAGATTGAAAATATATAATTTTGAGGCAATGACAGCATTCTAGGTCCTTCATCAATGTGTTTTTTAAAGACATGTTCTTTCCTAAACTCTCTTTAAAAAAATAAATAAGATGCACTTTATTTTATAATAAGATTTACATTACATAATATTTATGGGAAAATTACATAATATTTATGGAAAAATTAAATATTTGATAAAAGATTACCTGGAGAGTTGATAGTTTTCTGAGGGCTCTTATTTATAAATGAGAGCACAGTGAAATGTATAACGAATATAGAGAGACAAAAAATATTTCATAAGATACTTTCTAGGAGGATTTTCCAATATTTATTTCTCTGTGACTCAAATTCTTGTTATGTTTTTCTTTACTGTAGGGAATATAATTTTGATTTTCTGTAAAGGCCAGCTTATCTGTTCTTGAAAAACAACATAGGTAGGAATGCTGTATCTAGCTCTAAAATGGCTAAACGAGAAGTCTTATAAAGGGAAGGAAAGCATGGATAGAATCAGGACCTGATTGAAATACTGTCATTTTTTCTTTCTTTTTTGTGTTGTACAGATTTGTTGAACTGAATGTTCTGATGAAGAGGTGATAAGTAAGGATAGGTCAGAGCTGTTATTCATATGATGGTTATGCTTTATCAAAATCCAGTCATACCAAAGTCTCTGAGCAAACAGGTTGTATCAGAAGGTAGACAATTTAAAGTTGATAGCAGTGGTCCCAGTAGCAAGATTCAGACTTTTAAATGTAGAAATTGAAGCAATCAAGTGATATAAGATTGTTAAGAATCCAGGATATATTGGAAAACTACTTAGCTATCAAGTTAAGGACAGTCTCTATTTAAAATATTTTCTCTACTTTTGGAGGAATAAAGCTGTGATGAATAGAAACTGGTGATTATCCAAAAGTGCAAGGTTTTTGTTTTATTAATATTTGCTAAGAACTGGAGCACAGGATATTAGAAACCAGGAATTATTCTTACATTTAGGAGAGAGCTGTGCTCCTTATCCACATATTCCCTTTTCATATCGTCCTATTGGACACTAGAACCTAAGCCAGGACTTGGTAGCCACCTCCTTCTATTCCCAAGGACCTTGCTTAGGTTACTAGGTCCCTAGGATGACCAGGAAGAAAGGAGAAGCTTAGATCTAAAAATGTCACATAGCTAATTATTGTCAGAACCAGGTTTAGAATCAAAACTCACTAACTCCAGACCAGTGCTCTTTTCATTTTATCATGCTGCCTTTCTTTATATCAGTGTTTTCCAAATAATAGAATGCATTTATCAGACAAATTCTTACACAGAAATTCAGTGCATCAAAAGGATAAAAAATTGAATGTTCTATTTAAAGCCAGGGTGGAAAGCATGAAGCTCAGACCATTGAGCCTACTCCTTTCCTCTCTTTTTCTTTTCCCACCAGACCCCTAGAGAAACCTAAGCCTTCAACAGAGTACGGTTTTAATCTGCACAATATATGTTAGAGTTCTAAAAATTATCTGTGTTTCTGTATGGCAATTACTTCATTGAATTTTTCTCTTATAAACCGTTTTCTTTGTCTGACATCTTCACTTGAGCTCCTGTTTTCAGCTCAAGGTACAACAACCAACATCTAGCAAAGTGTAGCAAGCATCTCATTTCATGCTTTGAATCCTCCAGTCCAGAAGGAAAGCCATCTTTAAGGAGCTGGAAAAGGGGTTTGAGAAGGGGAAGGAGTCTTCTGTTTAGGGAAGGAGATACTCTAGTTCTGTTTTATCTACCTTGTACCTTGTGCCTGTGCTAAATTTGAATTTGATAAAAGGTATATGCATGGAAGTAGAAGAATATTTTCTTAACTCATTCTCAACGTTGCTAAATGCTTGCGTGGAATAACCTATCTTAAGCACATGGCCCCGCTTACTCACTGCTTGGGAAATATACCACAGTACTTACTTCTGTTCCCTACCCTTGTACATTTGTTTCTTAAGCTTAGAGTTGATCATGACATTGCTGTGCAGTTTTCTGCTGCTTACTTTTAAGTTGAAATCTCATTTTTGTTTCAGATTCTCCTTCTTCTGTGGTTAACAAACAGCTCGGATCCATGTCACTTGACGAGCAACAGGGTGCGTGCAACAGGAGATGCGCTATGCCCATCCATCCATAGTTTTATTGCAATGCATAAACCAAGCTCTCTCTCACTTTTTCATAGCATTTCATTTTGATTATGGTCTAATAGTCAATATTTTGTGGGCTAAATTACCCTAGGTGATATTGTGTACAAAGGTCCTCCTTGGCCTGTACAAATTATTTTCTACATAAACTAAGTTAATTTCTACCTTTGGTCCCTTACGCCAACTTTAAATTCTCTTTTTATAATAATATTGTAATGGATATAAGCTATATCCATTTTTTAAAATTCTAGATATCATAAAATTGTGTAGAATTGTGAATGTGAGGTTACCATATTACCTAGTGGCTGATTTAGAAAAGGTTATATTATACAGTAATATTCTGTATTACCAAATGGCTATCATAACGATACTTGGTTTTATGTCTCACTTATCCAGTGGTCAAACTCCTGAAACCTTTAACTGTAAGGAATACAGTTATGAACTCAGAGATCAGCTTTGGAGCCATCAATCAGAAGGGAAAATAGCTTCCTCTAGCGCTTGTACTTTTTTGTGGTGGGAGAGGAATGAAATCAGCCTGAAAGCTATGAGCATAGCCTCATGAGGTAGACAGGTTACTTATTTATCAGGCTTTTTTATTAGCAGAGCAAATACAGCAGAGATGGGTTGGTAGAGGAAGACATGCTGACAATAAGAAGGGGAAGCTGATAAGAGAGATCGAAAGAGGAAGACTATAAAAAACTAAACAGGCTTTTAGAATTAGGGCAAACAGCTTTCCTGTTGCCCCTCAGAACTCCCTGCCCGATGCTAAATGTGTTGTGATGCAGAGGGTAAAAAAATGTTGATGTTAAATTATCAAAAATAACTTAAATAATATTCATTTTTCTCTATTTAAAAAGACAGATGATCCTTTAATAGACTTTATAAATATTTTTCCAAAAATTGGGGAAAAAATAGCTCCACCCTAAGGCCATAAGCTTTAGTTGGCTGCAAGTTTACACACGTAGGATGACTCATTTGCTGGTAGTATTTGGGAAATTAAATATTGCTGAAGTAGTGTGAAATAGATCTAATTTTAGCTCTCTTCTTGTAGACATATTCAGAAACTAATTTTAAAATAAATTACTTCTGATCTTAAATTATTCTCTGTAGACCTGAGGTGACAAGTGTTGCTGGAGGTTTTTCTGTTCTTGAGAATGAATGAATGATGAATGAGTTGGTAAATGAATTTGAGAAGTAAGAAATTAAGCATGTTTTATCTATATATATTTATTGTAGAGGTATTAACAGTGATGAATAATTCCCTTAAGGCAAAGTACAATTATATCATATTATACTATATTGTACTATTGTTTAAATCTGCTCTCTAATCAAATAATCTTTTTTTGTAAGGATATATGAATGTAAATAGTGTATCACTACCAGAGAGTTTGTAGCCAGATTCATATTCTGTTCATCACATAGAATAATTTCCATAGATTACATTGACTATTTTATTCAGTTTAGTTCGTACTTAATTTACTTATGCTATGGGATATGGCAGAAAGAGATGAATAAAGGATAACTCTCAGATTTTTGGATCAAGGCCTGGGTGAATGATGATGTCACTTAAATAGGGTAGACTTGTTGGAGGCAGAAGTCAAGAGGTTCTTTGTTTTTCTGGCGTTAATTATGATATGCCTTGTAGTCATATAAGTAGAAGTGTTATATAAAAGGGCAAATATTGAGCGGGCTTGGCAGAAGCTGTATTGTAGTAGAACATTGTCAGTGAACGGCGTAATACGTCCTCTGAGCAGAAATATTTTAAAGGTGAATAGTCTACCCAAATGAATTAAATCCTGAGCTTTTTTTATGTGCCTTTTTGTTTAGCAGGATTACATCTTTTAAAGTACTGGGGACTTCTACATCCCAGCCTTGTATTACTTAAAAATAACTTTCATAAAAATTGGAGAAACTGCCCACCACTGTCTTTCTCACCTGAACTAATGAAATCACCTCTCACCCTGGCTCCTTGTTCCCACTCAGGCCATATAGCCTGCTCCACAGCAACAGCCAGAGTGGACTTTTAAAAACAGAAACCTAATCATGTCCTTCATCTACCTACAGCTTTTTAATTGTATCCCTTTGCCCTTCAAAACAACCTAAACCCATACCTTGGTTTATAGAGCCCTTCATGACCTCTTGGCCCTTGTCTCTCCAGCCTTATCTCAGGCCACCCCTCCCTCACTTACTCAGCTCTTAACAAACAGGTCTGCTTTTAGTCCATGCTTCTTTCCCTCTCAAAAGCGTTATATACGTTATTCCCTCTACCAAAGTCCTTTTCCCTACAGCAACTGCTACTCATCAAATCCCAGTTAGAAATTTCTTTCTCAAAAACAATATGACATTTTAATTTGAAGTAATTCTCCCCTCTTTTTCTCTTTGTGACCTATTTTTCTTCATTGCATTTGTCAGAATTTGTGATCATACATTTAAGGGTTGTTTGATGCCTATATTCTCTAAATATTGCTTTCATTCACTGTTACACTCAGTGCCTAACTAACACCATATCTGTTATACGTTCAACAATAAATATCTGTTAAATGAGGGAGTGAATGAATTCTTCAAGCAGTGGAATACCATAGACATTGTTTCAGCTTGGGAGAAGCAGAACCAGCTTTATGTATTGGAAAGATGATTTTGTAAGGATTATAGATAGTTGATTGGAAGGGGGTAAGATTGAAAACTGCAAAACCCATGTAAGGGGCTGTTACAGTAGTCCAGGTGAGAGATGGTACAGCGTCCAAGCTAAGGCAGATAGTGGTGGGAAATGAGAAGAGTGGACAGATTTTTTAAATATTTAAGAGACAGAATTGATGGAACTTTGAGACTGAGTAGTTAAAAATGAATAAGGGAACCATATCCAGGCGACTTGAGGGTAATAGTGATACCATCAACCAAGATAGGGATTTCAGGAGAATCAGCTGGTTGGGGAGGCGGAACACATGAGATTTTCTTGATGTGTTGAGTTTGAAGTACCTTGAGATATCCAAGTGGAGAAATGTTATAGGCAGTTGGATGGATGGATGTTTCGGCGGGGGGTGTCACTGGAGAGGCCTGAGGTGGAGATAAACATTAAGAATCATCCATTTACAGAGAGCAGTTGAAACCAGGGGAGCGGATGAGACTGTCTAGGAAAAGAGGCTACAGTGAAAGGGGGGAGTCCATGCTACAAGAGCAAGCAGAGAAAAGGATCTAACTAAGGAGACAGAAAAGGAATGAACAGAGAAATTGGCAAGGCAGAAAGAATGCAAAGTCAGGGGAAAAGAAAAGTTCAAGGAGGAGCTGGTCAGCAGTGACATGTGAAGCAGCAATGTCAAATATGCAAAGGACTGAGAAATGTTTTTGGACTTTGGTAATATGTAGGTTACCCATTGCTGTGTCCTTGCAGTTTCAGTGGTACGGTGGAGGCAGAAGCCAGATAGCTAGCAGCGGTTGGAGATGAAAGATTTTTTTTTTTTTTAAAGGTGGAAATATTGGTATGTAGATGATCTTCCAATAAGCTCAACTGAAAAAAAAGATAGAGGACAGGTAATGTCTGGAACAGGGGTATAGTTTCAAAACTGAGCTTTTTTTTTTTTTTTTTAAGTTTACATTCTTTTCTTCATTGATTTGTAAACATTATTTTAAAACTTTTTAATACATGAAAGACTGAACCTAAGGCTTGTGTGCATTGTGTTACTTAATTATTATAACATTGCTCTGAATTAGAGATTGTAAAAGCAGAGTAAGAGAGAAGGATGATGAACTACTTGCCAAGGTTATACAGCCAATGAGGGAAGGAGCTGGGATTCACGCTCACATCTGTAGAGCCAGTAATCACTCTGCTAAGCCGGACCCCAGGAGCAGAGGGTGTGTATAAAACTGAGCATGTATATCAAATAAGGAAGACTCCTTGTGGAAGAAGTCAAAGGTATAGGGGATAGTGGATATCCTCAGATAATGCTCTTATTTCAAGTTTTAATTTTGCCAAGACTCTTGTTCTCCATTTTACCCTGTAGAATGGGAAAAGTACATTTAATAAGTTTTCTTTCTGAGTATATCTTTAAGGATTGTTTAACCGTATTTTTAATTTCTTATTCATACTTTTAAAGAGACACTTAGATTTTTTTAATTGATAATTCAGTTTTTTTTTTTTTTTTTTACCTGACCGTGTTCGTCTCATAAGCCCTCTGATACTTTGACATGTTGTTTAGTTTCCCATAGTAGTTCACAGGTTTCTTTATTGGGGATAAAAATGTTACTAATCAAAATTTTAAAATTGGGATGCCTGGCTGGCTCAGTCGGTAGAGCACACGAATCTTGATCTAAGGGTTGTAAGTTTGTGTTTCACATTGGGGATAGAGGTTACTTACAAATAAAATATTTAAAAAAGAATTTTTTTAAAAAAATTGTAATGGACTTGCTTCACTGAAAAATTTGTTTTCTTTCAATGTTTATATACACGTTATTGAACTGGTTGATTGAAGTCACTGTTTTGTTTATCTTGCATTTTTGACAAAAGCACAACATTTGATAAACATATATTTAGTCTAAACCTTCAGAGTCATAAATGCAAGCTGCCTGGTTGCCTCAATAGTTAATTTCTTTTATCAGAATACTTTGTAAAGAAACAAACTTTCAAGGAAATAAGTGCACAACATGCACATTGTTTTTATTCTGTTGTAAAATGCTTTCCACTATTCTGCAAATATAGGGCTTTGCGCACATACATTGACAGCCTTTCTGTGCTAATTAGAAACTCCTTTTGAGTAAGCACAATGATACCTGTCCTGTGTTTTGTTTAGTTTGAATGGTGTTTTAATGAGTAGTTCTGGTGTTTCTTTTTATTTAGATCTATGATTATGTTACGCCTACTGTATGGCATTTTTTCCTGTGCCCATTGATATTATGAAAATAAACACTTTTTTTTTCTGTTAAAAATACTTAGGTCAGCGATTTTACCCTATTAAAACAACAAAAGAAACCTATGACCTTAACTTTAAATTTTTGACAGGGTATAAGAAAATCATCTTGCCTGAGTTTTAAATTTTGGCCATGACTCAAGCAAGTTGCTTTATATTTGTTACAGTGATAATCATTAAGTGGAAGTTGATAATGCTGTTACATTTGAAAATTATGCCTATGGGCAGTTGCGTATCTGTCAGACACACTAATCTGTAGCCTTAGAAATATAAATGTTACCCCTCCACTGTACATATCATACAAAAGCAGGCTTCTTTTGATGTTGATAAAATGTTATCTTAGAGAATGAAGCTTGTGGGTTACCAGGAACCAGTGAAATGGTCTTACTAACTCCAGTAGGGTAGATGGGAAATGGGAAAGTGGGACCTCTCGTACATTAAGTATGCATTCCCCTAAGGTCACCCAATTAAAATTTCATTTTAGTAACATCTTGACAATATTACCTCAAGGAATATTTTAGTGTACTTTGTGTACACTAAGTACATTAAGTGTACTTTGACAGTTCCTTTTTTTATTAAATAAATATCTAATTATTGAAGCCTATTCTGTTAATGGGAAGTATAAATTCAGTATTCATCACACTGGAATATATCTGTAAATACCGTATCTTAAATTCTAGAGAAAAAATAAGTTAGTGAAGTTAGATTTCATTCTTGATTTTTTTTATATTACTTAGAACTAATTATCACTTCATTCCTTAGAATGGAGCAACTAGTCCTCCTTTCCTCAGCCACCAAGTCTGTATTCTTCCCATTAGTGATAGATTTGATCTTTTGGAGGTTAAACCCTGTTTCATTTTTATTGCATATGTTCACTTGTTCACTCTTATCCTAACCAAATCAGTATCTGTCTATATATCCAGTTAAATTGTCTTCTAACTTTGAATTGTGTGTGATAAAAATAACTGGCATTTATTGAGTTTTTAGTGTATGGCTAGCATTGTGTTAAAAATTCACATGTGTTATCTCATGTGTTCTAATACAATGAGTAATAATATCCTCATTTTACTGATGAAGAAACCAAGACTCCAAGAAATATGTAAGGACGAGAGAAATAAGTGATGGAGCCGTATTTGTATGTCTCTGTCATTAATTCAACTCATTATTATCTCTTTTTACCTGTGGCAAGTACTGGGCTCAGCACTAGGATGCATGAATGAATAAAGCGAACACTCCCGGCCTTGGAACATAGCGTTGATTAGCACTAACAGTGTTAATAATAACAGTAGAGTTGATTAACCATAATAATAATAGTGGAGACACTTATATTGCATAGTCTTTGTGCCAAACATTACTTTGAGCAATTTTTATATGTTACTTTATTTAATCCACACCACAACCTTATACAGTAGGTACTGTTTATTCTCATTTTCCAGATGAGGAAACTGAGGCAAAGAGAGGTTAAGAAACTTGCCTGAGGTCACATACTGTAAGTGTTATACATGTGGTTCAAACCCAAGCCTGGCTCTGCCATCTGTGATCGTAACTGCTATGCATCTAACAGTAAAGACAGATGGTAAAAAAATAAATGTAAGTGTGATGAGTGTTGTAAAAGAGGAAATAACAAGTTTCGTTGGGAAACATGTGAGTCTTCATCTCTTCTGGTAGGGGGGCTAAGTGAGGCATCCATAAGGATGAGACATTTAAGCTGAGCTCTGAAAGGTGAGTATGAGTAAATTAGGTGAAGGGGGCGAGAGTACAGGGAAGCATGAATAGCATGTGGAGAGGCTCTGAGATAATCACGTTAGCGTGACCGGAGGAATCCCGGTGTGGCTGGAGTGCGTGTAGCTTCAAGAGATAGCTGGAGCCCAGATTAAGAAGGACCTTTGGGACATTTTAAGGTTTTGGATTTTATTTTAACAACAGTAGGAAGCTAAGGAAGTATTTAAAATAGAGTATGGCCTGATCTGCTTTGTTCTGAATAGGTTCTGGTGAGTTGACTAGAGACCAAATCACTTAGGAAGTTCTCGTGGTAATAAAGATTTTGACCTGATGATAGAAGTATGGAAAGAGAATGAAGAGATTAAATAAATATCTATGCTATAGAATAAACAGGATTTGATAATAGTCAGATTAGGCAAGGGATTGAGGAGGAGTCCAAAGTGTAAACTGCAGTAACAACTGCAGAATTTCTCTATGGGGGTGGTCTAGTAATGGCAAGCTGGTTGGAGGGAGCAGGGTCAGCATATGTGTCTTCACATATTTGTGATTGTTTGGGAGAGTTAACGATGGAGATGTACAGATGCCATTTCTAGCTGCTGCAGGGGTGACTCCTAAGTTTTGATTGAGCATAGTTAAGTCGGTGGATACTTTCTTAAATAGGTAACCCTGGAAAAGAAGTAAAGTATGGGAGGGGATGCATAGAAGGAGGTGGGAATCACAGGCTTCGTTTTGAATATGTTGATTTTGAGTTATCTGTGTGAGACACCCATGTGGAAAAGTCTGTTGGGCTGTTGATGGTATGGATATGAAGCTTAGAAAAGATGTCAGGGGTGCCTCTCAAGGTCATGAGTTCAAGCTCTATGTTGGGCCTGGAGCCTCCTTAAAAAAAAAAAAAAAAAAAGAGGGGGAGAGAAAAATCCTTTAAAATAAAAGAAAGATGTCAGAGCTAAAGAAATAAATTGGAAATTTTCTGCATAATGATGGTGATTGAGGCCATAAAAGTAGATGAAATTGACAAGGGTGAATATAAAAAGTGAGGGGAGGAAGTAAAAATAGCTAAAACGTCTCAAAGGAAAAAAACAGAAAAATTCGCAAATTGAAGATTTTGCTAGAAGGGAACTGGTAAAGGAAATGCAGGAGCAACCACAGAGGTCAAGGTAGAGTGGACCAGTGCGACATCATGAGCTTAAGAGAAGAGAAGCTCTCAAATGCAGGAGAACTGTGTATGTGAGTGCTGCTGATAGGTCACAAGTAGTTTCCAGAAATTCTCCACTAAATTAACGTGGAGGAGATTGATCAAATTAGTGAGAGCAGTTTCACAGGCTGATAGAGACAGAGGCCATAGTAGAGCAGGAGGTGAAGAAATGGGAGATGTGAAATAAGAAAAGCATTTTGAAACCATAGGCACGGAGGATGGTTGCTGGAGGGGAACGTGGGTAAAGAGAGTGTTCTCCCAAGCTGTCTACCTCGTTTGTTCATTTTCATTTGGAAGCACATTTTAACATATTTACCTGTTCAGTATATGACAGGTTTGTTTTTTTTTAAAGAGAATATACGTGGGGAAACAGTTATGAAAAGAGAGATACTGGGTGAGGATTTTGGCAGGGCTTATATGCCACATGGGGCGGGCATCTTTACCTGTTTTCTTCCTGTCTGTTCTCCCTCAAGACTGAATGGGAAATAGGAATAGGGACTTCTTTGCACAGAGAGCTATAAGACTCACAGGTCTGCAGCAAGTGAGAGAGAGCGTAGGTAGCGTTAGGTGAAGTGACAACTACATTTCAACCCATAAATTCTAAATGTCACTGGGAATATGAAACCAGGCACAGTCTGAATCTGTATATATCCCCAACCCATGCTGAAGTTCAATTTACGTGTCTGTGTTATGTGATGAAAAAGGTTCTTGGATTAAAATTAGTATAATTGACATAAAGGTTAAGATTTGATTGCCAGGAAGAAAATTTGAGCAGAATATTACTTCCAAAAGATTTTATAAGAGGGATTTCCTAAGAAATACCTGTATTAAAGTTGTGCTTTGTTTGGTTTTGGCTTTCGTAACATAGTGTATAAAGTCAGATTGCACTAGTGAGAACACTAATTTTTAGAATTAAATGCCGTGTCTTGCAGTTGTGTGTATGGTAGAGAGGGGTTTTCTGCAAAGAATCTACTCCCAAAAATAGTTTCTCCACTTTGAATCAGAATTGCCTCCTTATACAAATGATTGGAAGAACTGGGTATTCAGTAGTCTGAAGTCTGCAGAAAAGTTACAGATTCTTGACCTATAAAGATGGAAGTTTTTCATTGTTATAGAAACTGTATTTAAGATTTTGCCTTTTCTTCTGTGTAAGCAAGTAAGTTGGGAAGAAAAATATGGGAAGATAGTTGAACCATATCATTAATGTGTCTACATTTTTTCAGAGAATTCAGAGAAACAAAGTTTCTTTTTAGATTGGATTTTTTTTTTAAACTTTTAACGTAATGGAATGAGAGGTGTCAGTAAGGTCATTGCATAATAGGAAATACTTTCAGTAAAGAATATACTATTTCTATCTTATCTCCAATTTACCTAAGCTATTATGGGTGATTAGTGGATGATTATATAGTTATGATAGTGTCCCAGCGGCAGAAAAGATGTTGGGCAGAGTGACTCTAAACAAATTATTGTGGCCATATCCTCATTAATTATCTTCATTTTGATTATTCTTTAAATTTATATATAGGCTAGGTCTCCAGGGATATTCTAGCTGAAAGTCCAAATAACATCCATATCAATATTTAGATGATATGCAAGCCTAGTTACCAAGATAGTGTGTTTTGTTCTACTGTTAGCACACTTAATTTTTTGTATGTCCTTGAGCATGTTTTTTTAGAACCACAAACGATTATAATTCCATAATGTCAATGCATGGATTAAATGGTTTGTATACATATGCATTCCCAAAGCCAGAAATGTACTTGTGGTTCATATGTGAAAGGCCCAGAAAGTATCTGATTAAGTAAAGTTCAGAGAAGTTCCTTTCAAATTATATTCCAGACAATTCTGAAGTTTCTTCCTGAGTCAGTATGCTAACCTGAAAGGGGTTTTATACCATATCTAGAGAGGATCTTTTAAATTTGGTCTTAATCTTAAAGCTTTAACAGCGTTGAACAAATTAAAAGTGATTTCCCCCCACTACCCTGCCGTTGTGCTGAGAACACCACAATTTAATTAATTTTATTCTCCTATAATGTCTTTAAAGGAAGGAGAAATAGTTCAATCTCTAGGCCCTGCAAGAAGATACAGTGTAGTTTTCAACATTCCAGGGCCAAAGTGACAATTTGGGCTACCAGAACTTTTATCAGTTATATTAATGTTGCTGATATGAATTAGACATCATTTCTGAGAAGTAATACCACCAACAATTGATATTTCTTAGCTGAAATATTTAAGCAATCTTATTTTCTACTTTTGTCTTCAAGTTATTTCCAAGACAGTATAGCAAGTAGGAACTTCACATAGAAGGAAGCCCAGATGACTATAGAGTAAAAAATCTAGCTCAGAATCACCAGTTTCATCATCCGTACAATGGACATGGGGGTATATGCAGCAAAGGTTTAAACAAGGATACATGTATCTCCTAGGACATTGTAATGCCTAATATATTTTAGTTGTTATTATAATGGTGCTTTTTTATATAAAGTCATTTGTTTAGGTGAAGTTCTAACCCTGAAGGCTCTTAAATTAAAACTTCTGTTAAGCAAGAAATATCTTAGTTAATATTTCTGTGCATTGTATAAGTAAGACTTTGAATAATACAGTTTTTAGGTTGTGTTTGCTGATCCAGCTTCTAACAAATAGAGCAAGTTAAGGAAAATTTAAATGGTTACAAATATTTTTTCAACTGCAGTAAAAATGAAACATTTAATTTTTTAGTTTTTAAAATCTTTTTCTTAGACATTTCTAGCTTAAAATATGTATTTTATCAGGAAAAAAATGTGAATTAATTCACTAGTAAGCCAGGAGTCTACATTTCTGAGAAAACTCAACATGACAGGATGTATATGATCCCGAAAAGGAGTATTAAATTAGGAAGAGTAACAAACCAGTAAGTTAGGCTGGAACAAACCAGGAAATGAACCCTAAATCTTGGATAGTTATTTTCATTAATGCCTCAGTTCTGCCTTGTGTGGTGTTTCTGCCAGAGGCGTTCGTTATTTATGTTTAGTCTTCAAGGAGTGAACTGGACTCGGGGGCCTGAAGTTTGTGTAGCTAACAGAAGAGTACATGCATTCTGTTTATACAGCGATGGGCCAATTTTACCCAGGGCTGGTGAATTCATTAACAACCTAACTGTACAAATTCTGTCAACTATAGTCATTTTATAAATTCAATGAGTACCACTATGTTTTACATGATTTACAATATGTAGATTATATTCATGAGAGATTAAATGATAACTTTGAAGTAGATACCATAAGGAAGAAGGTTTTAATTAACATTGATCATCTCAGGAAGCTTCTTGCTTTCTGGGAGGGGGCTGTTGTATACATTTAAATAAGGTATTTTCTACACTATTTTGACCTCTGAACAGCTCTTTGTTTACTATATTCCTATAATTATAGCATTCAAGTCTGTCTCTTTAATTTTACTCAAGAGAAAATTTTGATAGAGCATTTAAATGGCTTTTTAAAACTTCTGCTTCTATAATTGAGGTGGATGTAAGAAATTCAGTCCTATTCCCTCACACCTGCTTTTGTTTTCTATTCCTCCTTTACTTTAAAAGAAAAATAAATAGCAAACACTTTATAAAGTGTGAGAGATAATGAAAGAATGAACCCCATCTCTGCCTCTTGGTTTCCTGGATCATTCTGTCTTCCAGCTGTCTGTCCTCATCAATTCTAGGTGCCTGAAGATGACCATGATTTGGGTAGCAGTGGGACAAAAATTTCAGCAACATAATTAAGAATAGGGGGAAAACTATGTGTGGACATATGACTAACAGCAAATTTTTAAAAGATGGTCAAGGGTAGGACATGTTTTAAAAGTCCCATTCTTGATAATTTTATGTAAGCTAACCATCTGTTAATTCAGTTATTTTATCAGAATGCTGTTTGATAAAATACCTCCTGTAAAACACTGAATCTTTGAAAGTTGTGTAATAGCTTAACTTATTTCCAGCAGCTGTTTATATCAACGACATAGTCATAACAAAAGTAGTATAAGAACCAACGTGTTTTTACCATTTGGGAGGCCAGCTTTATAATTCATTGACGCTTTTATTTTCAAATACAAATTAATATCATAGGAGAGGATTTCTCTTGAGTTAGAATTGAAGACCTAAGAACCGATAGTCTTGAGTTTTGTTATCAGCTTGACTTCTCATCTCTTGGACAGAATCCTTTTCCCTTTCTACTACAGTTCTGTGTTTGAAGTCTTGTTAATTGCCCTCTTACAGGATAAAAGTTAGAACAGAGGTTCTGTCAGAGTCTCTTTTAATAAATGCTCCAGTGTCTTCAAGAGGGATGCACAAAGATACAAGTCCTTCATTGCAATGTAAAGTGAACCTAATGACCAAAAAGCCTGAGTAATTTTGGTTTTATGAAGTTGTTACTGCCTTTGTTGTTATTTTCCAACGCAGAAGGCTTATTTTTAGTACTGTTATATCAGTCTTGAACTGGTATCAAGAAAACAATTATATTACAGAAGAGTATTCTTTCTGCAAGCAACTGGCAGAAATGTTACATGTTTGATTTTATAGCAGTTTGTATTTTCTATGTATGTTAATGTTTCCACAAGCTATTAATCGTCATAAAAAGAAAAAATTTGAAAGCTCTATTTTATTTTGTCTTTGAATATCCATGTACTCTTGCTGGGGGGAGGTGGGGACGTGCGGGAAAGGATGATTTTGGAGTGATCTGTATCAATTTCTGTAGAATTTCTTGATTTTATTTGCCATTTTACGAAGATTTAATATGTTGAGAGATATATATACCATGGACATCCCCTGTAGATTCTTAAGGTGAAATTACCGTTTACATAATTTAGGAAACAAATTCCTTGCAAGATTAGGAGAGGAAGAGGAAATATACCAAAACATATGGTCTTATAGCAAAGAGAGTTTTATAAATATCAAAAGCACATCGTTTTCTTTTCCTCCCCTCCCAATAGAGTACAGGCTCTACTCCCTTTCTAGATTATACATCTGTGAATTTGAAAGAACAGAAAGAATTTGATAGCCTTCAGTTGTCGCAAAATTTCAGAGCCCCAGCATCTTCCTTCTCAGTGTTTCTGAAGGAGCCAGTGTTATTCTTGATGCTGTAGCAACTAAAGAATAAAAAGAGGAGCATTCCATGAAACGAAAGTCCCAGTTTATAACATATCTCATTGCTTGTTAATAATCTTTGATTTCCTAATGACGAAATACGGTTCTCAAATGTGTGTAATTCCCATCTCAATGAAAAGGAGTCATGTACACAAAGCTGGAATTTGATGCAATGCCACTTTGAAATAGAGTGTTTCTATAACACTTGCTTTTGAACTTCAAGTGAGAACCATAACATGTGAGAAAGAATTATGACAAGGACAACCTAATTTAAGTTTTATAAATTTTAGGAAATGTCATCTTTTTATTGGTTTCAGAGACTTTTTCAAATGTTTTAAACACAATTTTCAGATAACAATAATGAAAAGCTGAGCCCCAAACCAGGGACAGGTGAACCAGTTTTAAGTTTGCACTACAGCACAGAAGGAACAACTACAAGCACAATAAAACTGAACTTTACAGATGAATGGTAAGTTAATATTTTTGTAAAGCTGTTCTTAGCCGTTTTGTAGGATTGTATTAGATATTATTTTAGCACTTCATCATCTTTATGTTTTGTTTTGCTGTAATGCATTGGTTCTCAACTTTAGTATGCTTCAGATGGCTTGAAGAGGTTGTTAAAACACAGGTTAGTGGGCCCCACTCTTGATTAAGTTTGAGGTGGGATTAGAGAATTTGCATTTCTAAAAAGTTCCCAGGAGACGCTGATGTTGTTGGTCCTGGAATATTTCTTCTGATAGAAAATGCAAAAGATAAAAAAAATAATTAATCACCAATAGACCATTAGTGCTAAAAAATAAACCTAACATTTTGGAGCTTTTTTGCAGTCTTGGTCCTAATGTACATATATGTATGTATGGTTTTGGGTTTTAAAATGTAGTTTTAAATCATACTGAACATATTCTGTTCTCTCCTGCATTTATTTGGCCTAACTCCATAATAAATATTTCCACATTTCTACTTAATTTTCATAAATACAAATTTAAAAGCTGTGTAATATACCATCAGTTAGATTTACCATAGTTTACTTAACCATTTCCCTTTCATCAGGTGGTGAATTTGTTTACCTTTGTTTAAAATGATAAATATTTTGTTTACAAGCTTTTTCCTACCTTTAAGATTATTGATTCGAGATGTATTTTTAGAAGTGAATACTATCTAGGTCATAGAATGTTGCCAAATTATTTTCAAAGGGCTCTTCTGTGACTACATTTCTCCCAGCAGCATAGGAAAACGCACACATGTTGCAGTCCCCAGGCCAGTGTTCAATATCAGTATATTCATTTATTTTAAACTTGTGTATTTGATCTTAAAATAATTGTCATTTTTATTTAATTGATTCCTAGTAAGGTTGAACTTTATATTTTGTCTAGGTTCTCTTTAATGACATTTCTGATTATACTTATGGTTCATTAATCTAGTTAAATGTTATGTTTTAAAAAAACCAAGTTATGTGAGCCTCTTATATTCTTTTCATGGCCTTTTGCTTGGGACAGCATCCAAAATTTTGTATTTAAATTTATTTCTATATTAATGTGATTTAATATATAGGTAATATAATCTTTCTTAATATATAAATAATTACATATTAATATAATTATATGATTAATATGTAATAATCTGATAACCAATATATTAATTATGTTATGTAATTAATATATTATTATATTAATATATTCAGTCGTATATTATTATATATTATATGCTGGTATAATATATAAATAATATGTAGTTATATATTATTTATTAATATATAATTATATGTTGATATGTGATATTATTTATTCCAATTCACTGGTTTCCATTTGTGTTTATATGTGTATGTATTTTACATTAAAATCTTTGATTAAGTAGTATTTTCAAATATTATTGAAATCCTTCTATGTTCCAGAGACTATTCTAGACACTGGGGATGCATCAGTGAAAAAAACTGGCAAAAAAACCCTGTCCTATTGGAACTTACATTCTAGGGGAAGACAGACAATAAGCAGAGTAAATAAGTGAATTGTATAGTATGGTAGGAGGTACTAAGTGCTATGGGAGAAAATAGAGCAAGTAAGGGGTGATTGGGAGGCCTAGGGCAAGGGTAGGCATCATTGAGAAGATGGCGTTTGGACAGAAACTTGAAGGGTAAGAAGGAGGAAGCCATGCATAAATCTGGAGGAAGAGCATTGTAGGCAGAGAGAAAGCCAGTTCAGAGGCCCTGAAGCAGGAACAGACAGAGTACATTCAAGGAACTTTAAGAAAACCCGTGTAGCTGGAGTGGAATGACCAAAAGAGAAAGTAGTAGCAAAGAAGGTCAGCCAGGTAAGTGAGGAGCATATTTAAAAGGATATAGGATGTCTCTGATGGCTGTGTACAGACTGGGCCATAGGTAGAAGCCAGGTGACCAGTTGAAAGACTTTGACAGTAAGAAAGGTGGGAGAGGTGGAGAGGGCAGTGGAGATAGTAAGAAGAAATTGGATTCTCGATACATATTTGAAGGCTGAACAGTCAGTAGAATTTCTAATTTCTTTATGAGCCCTAGCATTTGAACTCAACGTCTTATAATCATGCATGATATCTGTGACCCTTTTTCTTAATACATAATTTAAGATCATAGAAGATTGTTATTCTTAATGTCTTTCCTATTCTACTCTCATGTTTCTGTACAGAAAAGGCTGGTTTTTTATAAAGCATCTCACCGGAGCATTTTTTTAGCAAAGATCTTTAGTCCCACTCTTCTTTTGAATGCGACTTTTCCTTCTCTAAAAACTGACCATGAATTACATTCTCTCATTCATTGGTTTCTTATTTCTTTATCAAAAAATAATTAGCTTTTTTTTCTGATTATGAAAGAAAAAAGGAAAAAAATGGTAAAAGGAGAATTCAGGAAGGTATGCAGTCTTTTTCATCTCTGCCAGTATGGAGTCTTGCTTTTATTTTAGTTTCTTTGATGACAGAATGAGGCAGTAGAGCACACTAAGAGCTCGGATGTTAAACTTGACAAGGTGTTGAACCTCTCTGAATCTCAGTGTTTTCATCTGAAAACGGGCATATTTAAGAGAACCTACTTCAGAGGTTTGTTGGGAAGATTTAATGAGATCACACAGGAAAAGTACATAGCACTTGGCACATTGACGGGCCCGTGATAGGCCCACATGCCAGCTTTACGTTACCATCGTTTGTAAACTGCCTTTCGTATCCTTTGCCCATTTTTCTACTGCAGTGTTTATCTTTTTCTTATTGATTTATAAGAACTATTTATTTATTACAGAATTAAGTGAGGATGACACCATTTGTCTTTCATCTGTTGCAAGTATTTTTCCCAGTTTGTTGTTTGTCTTTCAGTTTACTTACGGTAGTTTTGCTTTATGGTTTCAGCCTGTGAGCTCATGCTTAGAAAAGCCTGTCCTTCCCAGGATTAGGGGGAAAGCTTCTTCTTATTTTCCTCTTACAGTTCTGTGATTTTATATCAAAAATACGTGTTTAATCCTTCTACAGTTTATTCTGCCATGAAGTATGACGTAGAGCTATAGCTTAATTTTTCCACATGACTGTTCCTTTGTCTTAGTACCATTTATTGAACAATTTATTCTTTTTTCTGTGATTTAAAATGCCATATTAACATATGCTAAATATATTTACTTGGTTACATTGTCTTTTCCACTAATGGCTCTGTTTTCCTACATCAGTACCATGTTTCAATTATCATAACTATTATACACTGAGCATTTTATTTATGCCTGTATCATAGCTTTCTCAATGGAAAAAAAGGATTTCTATATCACATTGGCTTCTCTTTACCAAAATTGCTATATATTTCTTTCTGGTTAAAAAGAAACAACATGTTCATTGAAAAAAACAATTCAGAACCTAGAGAAAAGTATGGAAAAACTCACTTGGCGATAATCCTACTGAGATGACGCTTAACATTGGTGCATAGCCTTTCTGACATTTTTCTCTGCATATATACCCATGTAGATATACATTCTTTAAAAAAAAAATCATATTATACATGGGTGCCCTTTAAAAAAAATCAAATTGACTTTTGCAGTTAACCTAAAAGAGTTTCTATAAAATCTTGGCCAAAAGTCCATGATAATCTGCATTGTTTATTGAGTCACTGCTATATGTCTGTAATTAAGTACTGTAATTGTTAAGCTTTTTTTTTTCTTGTTCACATTTATTCTAAATCTAAGAAATTATTGCATTTCTATGAATTTAATTTTAATCTTAGATTGTTGTACATTTTCCTCTATTTTCTTTCCCATTCAAACCCCACCTTACACATAGGCCATGATTTATCACAGAATATTCATTGAAAATTATTTAAATCCATCTAGTATTCTGCTCTAGCCAAAAATGCTGACAGAATTATAGTCATTATCAGGTAGGTATTAAAACTAAAACATGAAACATTATCCTAGCCTTCTACAAAACCATAGTGATCAGTCACCTGCCATATTTGAACAGGAACCCGAAAGTGGAAGTGATCCACAGAGGGCAGTTCAAGGACCAAAGAACTATCCGGGTCTCTTTTCAAGTATTAATTTAAAAATAGCCTAGAACAACAAAGTCTGAAAGGACATATGATCAAAGTCTGTAAAACCAGGAAGAATTGGGATGCGGTGAACCATCTGTGGGGAGGACAAGAAGGGGGTCTATGTAATTAAATTAAAATTCAATAGAAATATATACCTGATTATAGAAGCATCAAAATCGTGAAGAAGTGGTGGTCCTTTTGTATTTTTAAATCTCTTTTTTAAGGTTAAAGGGGATTAGAATAATCACCTTGATCTTTGAAAGTGGTGTTTTACAAGTACTACTAAATTAATAAATCCTATATTTTATTTCTGGTGTGACTTTTTTGTTTCTCTAGTTGTAAAATGTAAAAATCATCCTAAAAGTTCGTATTTATTAACTTCTTGGTGGAACCACTTATTTTGTTCTGATGGTAGGAGCAGTACTGCCTCAAGTTCTAGAGGAAATGGGAGCCATTGCAAATCCGAGGGTCAGGAGGGACCCTTGGCCCCAGAGAGCTCTGTGCAGCCACCGGGGGACAGTGACACAAGTAAGGGTGTTGTTTTGCTTTCATCATTATGAAAACCCAGTGTTCGATGTCCACCTGCTTTTCTGTTCCTTTGCGGCAGCAGTTCTATTTCTTGTTTTTAATAAATTCCCTTTGCCGCAGTAGTCCAGATATTACTATTGATGAACAGATAGCAAATGCAAATGGCGGGGGCCTTACACATTTTAGATGGGGAGTCACAGTGAAGCACAGTGTCTCTCTGTGGACACAGAGGCCAGGCCGGTGGTCATCGCACTGAAAATATGTGAGATGTAAATGTTAGTTTGAATGATCTTTTTATACTTAGCAGCAAAATCCATAGTATCCGCCTTGATTTTTTCAAAGACTATAGGTGGCTTGTAAAGGGAAAAAAGGAATAAAATTTGAATGGGTTATGAGTGAATCTTATTTCATACAGGAAATGCCATTTAGGGACTTTTTCAGAACCCTTTCCTAGAATATTTTTCATGACCATTATATGAAATAAGTGTCTAGTACAGAGCCTAGAAATGCAGATTTTCAATAAATACTTGGTAAATGAAGGAATAAATGAATTCTACTTCTTATTAAATGAATAGGTACCTCAATGTAGCAGTTTACAAGAATTAAATATGTGTAAAAGAACTGTCTGGTGAGCGGATGTGCAGTCAGGAACAAAAAAGACTGATCCCTAATGGTCTTGGAGTTAAATCCCAGAAATAAATATTTTCAGTGGCCAAAACAGAATTTATAGTAGGGTCAACTTTACTATTCATGATAGTTGGGATTATACCAGTTACATAATGAAGGGATAGAAAAATACTCAGTTTTAAGTTTAGATTTTGTGAAGTTTAGCAAAAAGGCAAGACCAAGTAATGTCAGTTGTGAGGGGTGATTGAAAGCAGAAATTCTAAACGAAGAGTTCATGAAGGTCCATGCGTGGGCTTTGGGAGGAGGCAGTGGGCAGGATTTCTCATCCATCCTTGATAGTGTTTGTACAATTTGGTTTGTACATATATATTTGCATTATACTGAGGGGAGGATATATCTGAGTGTCAGAAGATTCTGTGATTGAAAAAAGATCAGGAGCTACTTATAAGAGGAAAGCTAGAGTTTTCAATTGGTATTTATTTTTATTTTTAAAAAATTGGATTTAATGGTAATTTGGTCTATTTATTTCCCAGAAGCTCTTGAAGAATCATCAGAGGATGTGACAACATATCAGGAAGGTACATCCTCAGAAAACACTCAGAACCGTATAGATGCAGGTGAGTTGTCTTGTTCTGTTTAGATAATTGCTTCATGTGAGAAAATAAGCCATAATTTGTTACCCTCTCCTGAGTTAGAGGCCATTTCCAAATAGATGTGTTACGGAATTCTCTCCCTACAGGGAGAGCTTCCAGTTAGATTAAACAATGTTGCTGACAAGACCAACTGTTTCACCTTATTTTCTGACAGCACAATCAGATAAATTCACATCTGAGCCATCAGATTCCAGCTCAGGAGAAAGAAATGACTTCAATCTTGATAGCTCTTGTGGGGTTCCAGAAGAATCCACTTCGTCTGAACAAGGCAAGGAACCAGGAACTTCAGATCAAACCAGCACTGAAGGTGCTCCCGATCAAAATACCACCAATCCTGAGCCTCAGTCACAAACAGAAGCCATCGGGCCTTTGGCTCACGAGGAAACATTAGCCAGGGACTCTGCTCTCCAGGACACAGATGACAGTGATGACGACCCAGTCCTGATCCCAGGTGCAAGGTATCGAGCCGGACCTGGTGATAGGTTGGTAAATTTTTGATTAAAATGAACTATAAAAAATACAATTCACAGGACTTTGAAGTTACATAAAGGAATCTCTCCGTTTTTTACAGTTGCTTTCTCTAAGGGTGTCTCAGTCATATGAACTCAGAGTTTTTTAAACTGTAAATGATTTTATGTATTACATTCTTTGAGCAAACTGCATTAAGAGGGGAATACAAAGTCTCACTGCTCTGTCTCTCCAGCGTTGAGACTTGCTGCTCCTCAATTTACAGACCAAGAGAAAGGAATGTTGAGAACGACCAACAGGCTATGTATGAAGTCAGGGTTATATTTAGCCATCAGACTGCCCTGTAGACAGCCTGGCCTTTATCAGTTTTGTTTCATTTAACATTCAGTTTCTTTAATGTTCTGTTTTTCTACTGACCCTGGGTTAAGGTAGTGTGATAGAAGTTCTCTTTTAGAGAACCTTATGTTTTTCTGTGATTTCTACTAAATAACTCAGTTTAGAAAATGAAAAATTACACCAAATAACCAACGTAACTACAATAAAGAATTGCTCACATGTTCATATAGTTTTCTCATTTTTTATTTTGTGTGATCATACGAATATATCTTATTTTTTAGTAGATAAAACAAATCTTTCAAAGCGTATTGCATTCCATACTTTTTAAAAGCTGTTTCTGCAGATAATGCTATCTTATTTCATTATAAGCTCTGCCCTTTCCCAGAGAATAAAATTTTATCTTTAAGTTCCTAAGCTTAAACAAGTGTGAAGAACCATTTCACATATTTCCATGCTCAATATACTGTTTATGAAATATTCTGATGTTTAGGTCAAGTGAGAAATATAATAAAAAGATGATATAACAGTGCCATTCTTTAGTGATAAATTAATGATCAAGAACATTATTATGTGGGTTTGAATCCTGGTTTTACTACTTAGCTGTATTTCCTCATTTAAATTACTTAATGTTTTTGTAAAGTTCAGTTTCCTTATCTATAAAACGGGGCTATGACTATCTAGAATGGTTATGAGAAATTTTAAAAATCCACCAATTGTTCAGTCCTAGGACCTGTCCAGTTTGAAAGCACTAAGTAAACGACAGCTGTGTTAAGCAACCAAGATGTCTGTGTGGCTACTCAGACTTTAAAACCAATTACAGTGAGAATGGCTTTAGGGATGAGGACTGACCGAGGACAAGCGAAAATCCCAAACAGTACTGCTTGAGTTCAGCAAAACTGCCTTTTGTAACTAGGAGAGGATATTTATTTATAATTTAGTTATGTATCTTTAGTTGCAAATCTTCCTTTAGTTATATTTAGTCAGAATGCTTATTAGGCAATGGCATTGTTTTTAAATGTAAAGGACGCAATCCCTCCCATTAGTTGTACTTAGAAATTAACCAAACATCTTCTCTTTACCTGCCACACATTAGTCTTTAGCATTTTTCGTCTCTATTTTAGACAAGTTAAACTTAGTTGTTTCTTTCCAGACCCAGAGGGATATCATCACCACTTCACGTGTACAATTAAGGTTAGCAAGCATAGCACAATTTGAAAATCAAATTGATGGTTTCTAAAATCCAGGGTGGAGAGTCTATAATTATTTTAGGCTTATACATTTATGGCCTTCTATTTATATAAGTGAATATATGTCCTTGTTTTTTTCTGTACTTATGTAACTTAAAGTGATGCGGAGGTCATAATTGAAAATAAAATTTAAGTATACACTTCCTAGTAAAATGGACCATATCATTTACCAGGTTTATTTGTTTAAATAAGAAATTAATATATTTTTAATAGATATTAGATACTTGCAAAATAATCCTAATTATTTAGCATCTTCTATCGAAGCTAATTATAACACTTTTATACCAAGCCTACTTTATAGCTGAGGAAACTAAGGTGCTAAGCAGAGTTTTTATATATTCTAGACCTAAAAAGGTTTTTTATTTGTTTGGTTTTTTAAACACAGTAGTATAACATCAGTGAGAAGGAGGATTTGGTGGGGAGAGTGGGTCCTAGAGAACCTAAAACTTCTTGTGGCGTATTATCCCTAGTTTGAAGATATGACCTGAAACTATAATATCTTTCCATTGAGCTTGATCATTTATTTATCATTTTCATAATACTTAAATGATTTATGTTTTAGGGATTCGCCTAGGGTTTGGATCTGCCACATAGTTGGCACCAGTAGCCTCGTTGCTCCAGGAGGCCCAGGTGCTAACCTAGAGCAGAATGTTTCAGAGGCAAGGAAATCAGGGACAGTGGCCTTGAGCTGACCCCGCTGCATGTGTGTACTCTCAAGTTCGTGCTCTCAGGGTTAGATCCAGATCTGACACCTCCTCTGGGTCTACATTGGCTTCCCTGATTTTTAAAAATTATTTATTACATATTATTTAATATTCTGTATATTCAGTTCAGGAATATAGCCTTAGTTTGTCCCATATATTATTTTGTTTTCTGTAGAACATAGTGGTGAACTTACTGAAGAATAATAGAAGAATAATAAAATTCTTACCCTTTAAGAAACTTACTTCTTAAAGAAGCAAGGACAAATCCACAAGCCATGGAACAGTTTTAATCAATAAGTGAAGTGAAATACAGTGTTACATGTATGTACATTCCAAGGTGATGCTAAAGGATTATAGTGACTTTCACAACTACATCAGTTTTTCTTTGAAATTGGCATTATTCTTTTCTAACTATTTGCCAAAAATTTTTAAATCGTGAAAAAATCTTCCTTCTGATTTTTTTCTAAATAATTTTTATAGTTCCTAACTTCCTTAGCACCATCTTGATTAAGTCTTGAACTACCTGTATAAGATATATTTTTAATATTTCTGCACCTTTCTAAGGATCCTTCATCCTTGAGACAACTGCCCATTTATCTTCTCTATTTGGAGAATAGGTATGTTGACTTTTATTCTTAAGAGAGAAAGTTGAGGATATTTTGCTTCTTAAGAACACGAAAAGAATCATTTACCAGCTTGTAAGTAAGCATTTGATTTCTGAGAATTTCTGTTTCCAAAGGGACAAAAGATTTCAAAGCTCTATTGTAAAAATCGTACCATTTGGTTCTTAGTATCTAAGGATACATTTCGTACTTCGATGACGTGCCCAACTAAGAAGACGCATGTCTTAAAGTTCCTTCATTGCTGCCGCTTGAGAAGCCCAGTCGAGATTAGTTTGGTTGAAGTAAAGAAATGGCCCTAATATGAAAAATGGTAAACGTATATACTTAGATCTGTACTTTAATGTGTATAAAGAATTACATAGTGGATCTCATATTTTTTTTTGCCCCAAATTTAATTTTTGACATGAAAGCTAAAAAGTTTGTTAACTAAGCCATTTTTGACACACATTTAATAAAAATATCAAAACAGTTCTTTGCAATGCAAAGTAATAATTTCTTTGTAAAGATTTGCATTTATAATCTGGTTAGATAAATATGACTTGGGTTTTCACTTTTGGGCTGAGATCAAGCATGAGAAGGAAATGTCTTAGAAAATAAAGGCCTTAACAACTAACATAGATGTTTTAAAATGGAATGCTGTTCTCATTAACGATAGCTGGTCTCGGTACAAATACAACTGGGACTGTCTATAGCAGAAGTCAGCCGACTTTTTCCTAAAAAGCCAGGGAGTAGATAAAGCAAAATGGAGGCTCTTACGTAGGTATTTATATAACCATTTAAAATGTAACTGTTTACAAATGTAAAAACTGTTCTTTGCCTACCGGCTGTTAAAAAACAGGCAACTGGCCAGGTTTGTCCAAAGAGCCATAGTTTGCTGATTCCTATTCTATAGCGAGTTACTCTTAGAGAAGCACAACTGTAGTCTGTGGTAAAATGCCTCTACTGGTAGATATACAGAGTTTAAAACAATGAAATCAGTGTCTAAATCACCACATATTTGATCCCCTTTAACTTTGTCTAGGGCAAGAGCATAGAACTTTAAATGGAAACTAAATTGAAGAAAGAAAGAATCGTTTAAACACATACTTTCCAATGATGGTATTAAAAAACAATAAATAAAAGTAGTGTGTGTATCCCTTAGTGATTTTATGTACTGGATTTAGAAATGTAAACGTGTGCCCTTGGAATGAAAGGAACATGCTATGGTTTTCTATTTATACGGTCTTCACATAAACTGTTTCCCCAGTGCCAAATCAATCTTACGGTAAATCGTATGATGGCCTGGCTGGTAGCTCTTTCTTTTGCCAAACCCAAGAGGTTTTTTGCTCTGTGAGAAGCATTTAAGTGAGCTTCCTGAAGAAGTTCTCACATAGTCTTGAAAGTTTTTAGTTATGGACTCACTCAAGAGGCTCTAAAGATTTTTTCCATAAATATGAAAGATCTTACTTGTTAACCACTTTTTAAAAAGTTTTTTTATGTGCATAGAAATGTGGTTCCATTTACCTAGTCTGGACTCTGTGGAACATAGCCTTGATGTGTGAAGTCAGAATTCTTCGTGTGTTCTAAATTTGCCATCATCTCTTTAGTCATCATCACAATCACTCTCCGTATTTCTAATGATTCGAGTGTATTCTTTGTTCAAGAAAATTGCAGAGAGAAAAAAAAAAAGTAACCGTAGAGAAAGAAATGAACTCCTAGAGAGTTAAAAGCTCTGTTACTGTTTGCTTGCTTGCTCTGCAGTATATGGTTAGGACAAGTGAGTCAGCTCAGGGCTTAATGATTTTTTCTGAAAAGAGCAGCACAGCCCTGGGGAGCATAATGTAGGTGTTTGCAGGGGATGGCCTTGGTGCTGTGAGTCAGTGCAGCGCCCTACACTCTGTGACTGCTTCGGTTCTCATCTATTTCAAGATAAAAGGGATTAAGTGCAAAGTCTTCCTTCTGCTCTGTCTTCAGTGAGTGTTTCTGTTTCTTTAATTTCCTCATACATTTAGTTGAATGACATACTCTCACATAAGACCTTAAATCACAAAGAGAAACAAAAGTTTTCTTAGATTTAGGTGATTAACGATTAAAGTGGTGACCTTAATGCTTTAAATATTTGGTTCTTTGAAGTCTTTGTGAGTGACTTTAGTTATTGTGTTCCCTTCACTAGATTTAATATCAGAGGAACAACAATAGGTGATAGAATAATGAGGTAATTCAGTATGTTCCTTCATTATTTTATTTTTTCTTTATGATGAATTTGCCAGGTCCTCTTTTTCCACAGCTAACCACCTTTCCTATTAACAGTTAATCCTTCTTTAAACTTACTGAACTCTAAGTGCTAAGCATTGTAAAGCAGGTTGCTTTTCACAAACTATATTTAGCTGCATGCACTGCATGGGAATAGAACGAAAAGAAATTTCCTGTGTGCGGATGTGACTGATGTTCACTTCCACGTGTGTCATATGACAAAGTGACTACACTCTAAGATGGTGTGCTTTAAAGTAGTGGTCACTCATTTTGAATATTTTGTTGAAGAATGCAACTTACTTTTTTTAAAACTTGATTGAGCTACCAATTAGCAATAGCAGCTTTTTGTTATTATTCAAATGTACTCCTTTTCCTTGAGATCAAGAAGTTAAAGTGGACTTGAGTCTAATTCTGTGCATAGGTTTAAAATCCTGTTTGTTTTTTTTTAAAGAAAGCTGTTTTCTTATAAATAGCTTAATACTTAATGTCACATGTCAAGATGATCTCTAACTCTCAGACACTTCTATAATTTGAAGACTAACAGTGGGGTACGTTTTTAAATACAACTTTAAAGTGAACTTCAATCCCATTGTTCATCTACCCCAAACCTGGTTTACTGACAAAATCAATCTTGTCCCTAATTCCAGTGACACATGTCTGTTATTTGCCATTCATTAGTTTCTAAAACAAGGGGGATTATAAAACATAAAATGGAATTTGTTTCAGGGCTCTTTGACTTTCTGCTTTATACCTTTTATCCCAAGTACTCAAAGCCAGTTTCTGCTTTTACAACTATGAACTAATAAACGTAAAGCAGAAAATGTGACGCTTCCCTTCCCTCAGCGCTAATGAGATTAGACTCCTTCTTTACCTCACTTCTTTCTTTCCTACATGGAGATCGTCTGGAGCAATTTCTCAGCAAAGGTAGTTGTTTCCTGACACGTGTAGTCTGCCTCCCCTTTTAGCAATTGGTGATGCTCAAGGAATGTAGAGCTCTGCTTAAGATAAAATTGAAAAAATAAAATTAGAAACACAAAGTTATTGCACGTTATTTGTGCTGCTCACATAGCAGGGGACAGTTGGGGACTGTCCTGTAGTGTTCTGTGACTGTGTCTTACTGTAATCTGCTGAGATTCTGAATGATCAGTGCCATATTTAATCTTTTCTTTTAATAATAAATAAAATGGTGGTCTTCCCTACTCTTCACTCAACTGCTATTACCTCATTGCCTTTCACCTGGTCTCCTATTCAAACGGTCCTCCAGCTGCTTCCAACTGTGTCCTCATCACAGCCGCTTCCAGGGGCTCTCCAGTGCTTGTGAGAGACAAAAACTCCAGCTCCTTTGCCTGGTATGTAGGGCATTCTCTGTTGTGGCTGCTGCCAGAAATTGCTGGACCTCTCGACAGCAGACCTATTTGGAGTGTCTCTGAATACACTTAATGCCTCTGTTGCTCTACTCACTTGGTGCCCTCTACCTGAAATGCCCTCCTATCACCATCACCATCCTGTTGGCCACCTCAACTCAACATTCATCTTAAGCTGCTTCTTTTTAAAACTTTTCCTGGCCCATACATTCCATAGTCCCAAGTAGGACTGCGCATTTCTTCTGTGTGCGCTTCCGTCCATCTGTTAACGCTGCCTGTAACACTTCACTGGTATGCGTATGTATATGTATAGAAGATGTAAGCACCTCTAAGGCTAGCCCAATAGTATATACATGCAGGGGTGCCTGGGTGGCTCAGTTGTTAAGCGTCTGTCTTCGGCTCAGGGCGTGATCCCAGGGTCCTAGGATCAAGCCCCGCATCAGGCTCCTCCGCTGGGAGCCTGCTTCTCCCTCTCCCACTCCCCCTGCTTGTGTTCCCTCTCTCGCTGGCTGTCTCTCTCTCTGTCAAATGAATAAATAAAATCTTAAAAAAAAAAATAGTACATACATGCATATGCAAATAAGAGTTGGCAAAGAAGACATCTTTTTATCTAAAACTCTAAGTTTTTATCCATATCTCCTTCGATGATCTGGCTAACTGTTTTCTTCCTTTGATTTCCTAAACTTGAAATAAATAAAAAGCTATGAATTATCGTCCCTTGAATAAGGGTTTGAACTGTGTAGATCCACTTATATACAGATTTTTTTATAAGTACAGTACTATAAATTTACAGTACTGTAAATTTTCTCTTCCTTATGATTTTCTTTTTTTTTTATATTTTTTTAAAAGATTTTATTTATTTGAGGGAGAGAGCACAAGCGAAAGAAGGGGCAGAGGGAGAGGGAGAGGCAGACTCCCCGCTGAGCGGGGAGCCCAATGTGGGGCTCAATCCCAGGACCCTAAGATCATGACCTGAGCTGAAGGCAGATACTTAACTGACTGAGCCACCTAGACACCCCCCCTTATGATTTTCTTAATAACATTTTCTTTTCTCTAGCTTACTTTATTGTAAGTAGATAATATATAATACATACAACGTACAAAATATGTGTTACTTGCCTATTTATGCTATCAGTAAGCCTTCTGGTCAATGGTAGGCTATTAGTCAGTTTTTAGGGAGTTAAAAGCTTAATGTAGATTTTCAACTGCACGGGATGTGGGGGGGGTCCATGTCCCTAATTCCCACGTTGTTCAGACATCAACTGTATTGTTTCAGAGGTCGCACAACCTTCCCACATATTTGATGACTCCCTAAAAAGACTCACAGAACTCAGATTCACTTGTAATTATGACAAAGGATAAGACGCATCAGACAGAGTCTGGAAGAATCTAAGTATATATAAGCTTCCAACATTCTCCCTCCCAGCATGGGCCGTATAACGTACTCCTTCCTTCAGCAAGAAAATGCAGTAACGCTTGTGTAGTGTTTCTGTCCAGAGAAGCCTGCTTAAGATTCAAAATCCAGCATTATTATTGGGGGCTGGTTATGTAGACACCCTCCACACCCAACCACAGCTACCTAAATTCCAGACCCAGAAGGAAACTAGGTGTTCATGTTATTTATTACAGGCGATCTGGGCAAGCAGGTACATTAGGATTCAGTGTTCCAGGCAGGCAGTACATTGTAGGGAACGTTCCACAGGTCGAGTTCCCAGATGCCAGCGAAGGGCCAGCCTTGGAAGCTGACCCTTCTAAAGATAGCAGCATCCAGGCCCGCTGTCTCGTCACTTTACGAATACATTTTGAGGGAAAAATACATTCCCCACCCCTACACGCACGGAACCCGTGTCCATGTCTTTTTTTTTTTTTTCCTGCCGCCAGAGTTGTCAAGGATTTATTTACCACAAAGTGTGCACATGAGCTATCTATCCACTTCCCACGCTGTATAGCCTGGGATCGATTTGGTGACTCTGAGGGCCAGCTGGGCCTCTCTTTCCACGATGGCTTTGTGGTTCTTGGAGGAAACATTGTGAGCGATCTCAGAACAGTAAGATCTCTTGCAGAACAGGAGTGCTTCCAGCAGGAACTTCCAGAAGCTGCTGGGCAGCACGTGCTGTTTTCTTGTTGCCCTAAGTGATCTGACACTTCACAGTGGTGTCACAAAATTTGGGAAATACTGCATTATGTATAAACCTCTTTTTGGGATTCACAAAACTAGCATGATGAAGCGTCTCAGAAAACTTGCAACCAAAAAACTCTTCAGCTTTGCTTAATCCCTTACTTTGCACATTTCACAAACCCATCTTGTGGAACACCTACAGAAATCTCACAATTTGGAAAGGGCTCTCGCAATTACGTTCTGAATTGTGAGTATCAAGTTCGTTAGCTACCTAGACTAGAAGACTTTTTCACACCTGCACAGTAAGGGATTTCTTCCTATAGGTTAACTCAAAATTCACCTGCTAGAATTCTACTCATGTCCTTATGTTCTGTCCTTAGTACAGTATCCTTTTATATTAACCTCCTTTGGCTAACTGAATTACTCCTTAAGTCATTTAATTCCCTGTTAAATACATCAGTCATCTCCCCAGTCTTTGATTAAGCCCTTTTTTCTACCCTAAAATTTCTTTGTTCCCCCACAAGGCATTTTAATAACACCAATAATATCAATTAATTTGTACCACTCCAGCTGAATATAATGGTGGGTGGTGGTGGTGGTGGTGGTGGTTTTGGTTTGCCCTGGTTTTAAGTAGGCTTCACGCCCAGTGTGGAGCCCAGTGTGGGGCTTGAACTCACGATCTTGAGATCAACACCTGAGCTGAGATTAAGAGTCGGACTCTTAACCGACTGAGCTACCCAGGCGCCCCTGTAATGGTGTTTTATAAAAGGATTTACCATATTGAAAACAACGGGCAAAGTAATTCATATTTCATATTTTTAGTGCTGTTTAATTTCTCCTTATGTTTTAGTCTGGTCCTCTAACTTCAAAATGTGCCAATTTATTTATTTATTTTTAAAATAGAGCTTATAGACTATTTCTGATTTTTATAACTTCCTAATTTGATCTTGGAATTATCTTAAATTTTGCTGACCATTTAGAAACAGAATTTTCTAGAACATGCTGTATTAAAAATAAAATACAAAGACTTTTAGGGAAGAGGAAGGGATCAAAATACAAAGTCGGGAATCCAAGTTTTTATTTTCTCAGGTCAATTATATGTTAGATTCGTTCTAGGTTTTTTTTTCTATTTAATTCTGTCTCCCAAATAAATAGCTGATACCTTGAGATGTTTTTGTTTTTCCTTTGACATTTCTTGATGAATCAGTTTCATATTTATTATTTTATCCATTCAGTAAACCTGTATGAACCAAACACTGTGGTGGAAGCTGGTGATAGAAGGATAATGACAACACAGCCTTCATTAGCTCTTGGTTCCTTGGGATACACAGACACATACAAATAATTTTAAGTTAGTAATTGCAGCGATAGAGTTTTTCACAGGCGCTGGCATCATCAAGGGCTCTTCACCTAATCTAAGGAGGGGGAGAATTCTATTTTTGTAATTCTTGGTTTGTGACACACTATCATTGTTGATTCATGTTTGGTTCCTTTTCTTTATTCACTTACTTAATAATAAGTAAATATCCATAAACCCACCACCCAACCCAAAATTGAAAGACTCCCGGTAACTTAGATCTGTGTATACTCCTCTCCATTCTGTCCCCCTGCCCACCTTACCGGGGCAGCCACTCTTCTGAATGTTATATTTATCATGCCTTGCTTTAAACAAAAAATTATCACAAATATAAATGCCAAAATAATATATCATTTAATTTGTTTTACCCACTTTTAAACTTGATAAAAAAGGATATCATCTGGATATGGGATTAGGACTTGCTATTTCTTTCTCAGTCGACATTATGTTAAGATTCATCCATGTTGTTACATGTAGCTGGTGCTCAATTTTCTGCTATATAGTAATCCATTATATGACTGTTCCATAATTTATCCCTTTTTCTGTTAATGGGCATTTAAGTTTTCAGTTTTGCTGTTGTTAACAGTGCTGGTTTGAACATTCTGAAACATGTCTCCTTGGGCTTTTCTGGGGTGCATAGCCTACCTAGGAATGGAATGTTTAATTTTACAAGACAACCTCAAATTGTTTTCCAAAGTGGGAGTGTAAATTAATACAATCACGAAGTAATCACATTGATCCACAACTTGGTTTTGTCACTTTTTTTTATTTTGCTAATTGATTTGGTGTACAGTGGTATCTCATGGTTTTGATTTTCATTTCTCTATTTACAAAATGAGATTATGCATCTCTCATTTGTTTGTTGGCTATATCTGGTTTTCTCCTGGGTTGTTTTAATTGAGTTGTTTTTCTTTTCCATGTTGATTTTTTTATTATTTATTAAGGACTTCTTAGTAGATTTTTTATATTAACTTGTATCATTTGTAAGTGTGCAAATATTTTGTCTGGTTTGTGATTTTTTTTAAGCCGTCTTTTGAGGAACAATTCTTAATTTTAATGTAGTTGAATTTTATCATTCTTTAATGCAGATCACTTTTTTTTTTTTAAGATTTTATTTATTTATTTGACAGAGAGACAGGCAGTGAGAGAGGGAACACAAGCAGGGGGAGTGGGAGAGGGAGAAGCAGGCTCATAGCGGAGGAGCCCGATGCGGAGCTCGATCCCAGAACGCCGGGATCACGCCCTGAGCCAAAGGCAGACGCTTAACCACTGAGCCACCCAGGCATCCCAGATCACTTCCTTTTATTTAAGAAATCCTTACTTACCCTGGAATTCCAAAAGCTGAAAATTTTCTTTTGAAGTTGTCTTTTGACAATTTAAGATATTAATCCATCTGGAATTTATTTTTATTTATGATGTATATGTGTGCCCATGTAGATAGCCCTGTTTTCCTAGTTCATTTATTAAATGTTGAATTTCCCCAGGGTGCTGCTATGCTACCCATCATATTACAGAGTTCCTTTCCATATAAACACAGGTCTGTTTCTGGGCTCTCTGTTTTGTTCTATTGGGCAGTTGTTTGCCTCTCCATCAATATCATACTCTTATCATTACTCTATCTTTATAATCTTAATATCTTCTAAGTCTCTTCAAGTCTCTTCTCTTTATTTTTCTTTAGAAAGGACTTAGCTATTCTTTGTCCTTTAGTCTGTTTTATGATCAACATTTTAAGTTCCACACACGAGTCATCAGATTATGATTATAGTTGTAATAAACCTGTAAATAAATTTGGAGAATTGACTATCCTCAACAATATTAAGTTATCTCTACATTTATTTAGATCTTTTAAAAAATGTCTTTCAGTAACATGTTATAATTTCCTACAAATAAGAATATCTTTATTTATAGACACTTTCATCTTCATTGCTGTTGTAAATGCATTTGTTTTAAACTTGTGCTCTCCTAATAGTTTGTTGCTCGTGTTTAGAAATTCAGTTGACTAGGGGCGCCTGGGTGGCTCAGTCATTAAGCGTCTGCCTTCGGCTCAGGGCGTGATCACAGGGCCTGGGATCGAGCCCCACATCGGGCTCCCTGCTGGGAGCCTGCTTCTTCCTCTCCCATTCCCCCTGCTTGTGTTCCCTCTCGTGCTGGCTGTCTCTCTCTGTCAAATAAATAAATAAAATCTTTTTTAAAAAAAAGAAAGAAATTCAGTTGGCTTGTATAATGATCTTATATCCACCCAAATATTTTTCTGTTATATCTATTAATTGGCATGTAATTTCCTTTTAGTTTTTTGGTTTTTTTTTATATAGACAGTCATATCATTGCGAACAGGAGTTTTCTTTCCTCCTGTTCATTCTTACTGCTTTCTGTGTTTTGGTTAATGAGGATAGTAAAAAATCACACCTTGTTCCTGATTTTGAAAAGAATGTCTGCATGAGTTTATTTAGGTTGGTGTTTTAGGGTTTTTGTAGATTCCCTCTATCAGGTTAGGGGGTTCCCTGCTGCGCTAGTTTACTAACAGTTTTATCATGAATGAATATTGATTAAATCAAGTACATTTTCCTCATCTATTGAGTTATCATGTATTTTTTCTCCTTTAACCTGCTAATACAGTAGATAACACTTGGAAATGTCCTAATATTAAACAATTTTTTGGGATGCCTGGGTGGCTCAGTCAGTTAAGCATCTGCCTTCAGCTCAGGTCATGATCCCAGAGTCCTAGGATCAAGTACCACATCAGGCTCCTTGCTCGGTGAGAAATCTGCTTCTCCCTCTGCCTGCCGCCCCCTCCGCTTGTGCTCTGTCTCTCTCTCTCTGTCTCAAATAAATAAAATCTTAAAAAAACAAAACAAAAAAACCCCACCAATCTTTCAGGTGTGTCTTATGACCCAGAATGGAGTCTATTTCGGTGAACGTTCAACTTAAGAAGAGTGTGTATTCTGCTATTGTTGGTTGAAGTAGTCAATCGATGTCCATTGTATCCAGTTGATCAGTGGTGTGGTTGAGTTCAGCTGTGTCCTTACTGTCTGCCTCCTGGATCTGCCCCTTTCTGAGACAAGGGTGTTGAAGTCTCCAGCTATAATAGTGGATTCATCTATTTCTCCTTTCATTTCTGTCATCTAGTTCTCCTTTCATTTGCCCCATATGTTTTGACCCTCTCTGGTTAGGCACATATGCCTTAACAATTGTTCAGGGGGAATTGACTCCTTTGACATTGTGTAAAGCTCTTCTTTATCTCTGATACCTTTGCTTACTTTGAAGTCTGCTGCGTCCAAAAAAAGTAGTTATTCTTGCTTTCTTTTGTTCAGTGTTAGCGTGGTATGTTTTTCTCCGTACATTCACTTTTCATCTTATGAGTCTTTAAATGGATTTCTTATAGACAACAGATAGTTGGGTCATATTTTTTGATCCACCCTGATAATCTGTCTTTTAATTAATGTATTTAGAATACTGGCATTAGAAGCAATTATTGATATAATTGGATTAATGTCTACCATATTCTTTACTGTTCTGTTTGTTCTTTGTTCCTATTTTTATCTTTTCCTTTTTCTCTGCCTTTTGTGGTTTGAATTCAGCATTTTATATGATTCCATTTTCTCTCCTTTCTTAGCATATCAGCTATACTTCTTTTTTAAACTTTTTTTAGTGGTTACCCTGGAGTTTACAATGTACTTTTACAACTAATCCAATCTACTCTCAAATAATATTATACCACTTCACAGGGAGTGTGTCTATCATGATAACAAAACCCTAAGTCCTTCCTGTCCCTTGTATCATTGCTGTCGTTCATTTCACTTGAACATAAGCAGATAGACACGTAAGATACATACATAAACATACATCATGAAATACATTATTGCTATTACTATTTTGAACAACTACTATCTGTTAGATAAACTAAGATTAAGAAAAATGAAAGTTTTTCTTTTATCTTCACTTACTCCTTCTTTGGTGTTCTTCCTTTGTTTCTGTAGATCCTTGTGTCTGATTCACATTTTTTTCCTTCTCTACAAAGAACTTCTTTTAACATTTTTTGCTAGACAGGTCTATTAGCAACAAATTCCTTTACTTTTTGTTTGAGAAAGTATTTCTCATTCACTGAAGAAGGATAACTTTTCAGGGTACAGAATTCTGGGTTGGTGATTTTTTTTTCCCTTCTCAGTGTTTTAAATATTTCACTTCATTCTCTTCTTGCTTCATAGTTTCTGAGGAGAAGTTGGATGTGATTCTTATCTTTGTTCCTCTCTAGGTAAGATGTTTATCTTCCTCTGGCTTCTTTCACGATTTTTAAAAAATCTTTGATTTTCTATATATTTTTTTAAAGACTTTATTTATTTATTTGACAGAGACAGCCAGCGAGAGGGAACACAAGCAGAGGGAGTGGGAGAGGAAGAAGCAGGCTCATAGCGGAGGAGCCTGATGTGGGGCTCGATCCCATAACGCCAGGATCACGCCCTGAGCCGAAGGCAGGCGCTTAACCACTGTGCCACCCAGGCGCCCCTTATATTTTTTTTTTTTAAGATTTTATTTATTTATTCGACAGAGATAGAGACAGCCAGCGAGAGAGGGAACACAAGCAGGGGGAGTGGGAGAGGAAGAAGCAGGCTCCCAGCGGAGGAGCCTGATGTGGGGCTCAATCCCAGAACACCGGGATCACCTGAGCCGAAGGCAGTTGCTTAACCGCTGTGTCACCCAGGCGCCCCAGATTTTCTATATTTTTAAAATGATATGTCTAGGTTGTAGGATTTTTGTATTGGTTTGGCTTGGTTTGTTTGTTTGTTTGTTTTTGGTATTTATCCTGCTTGGTGTCCTCTAGGCTTCCTGGATCTATGATTTGATGTCTGACATTAATTTAGGGAAATTCTTAGTCATTATTATTTCAGATTTTTATTTTATTTCCTCTCCTCTCCTTTCCTTTTCTTTCTTCCCCTTCTGGGATTTCCATTATGCTTATCTTACATCTATTGTAGTTATCCCACAGTCCTTGGATATTCTGGTTTTAGGGCTTTTTTTTCATTCTTTGTTTTCTTTGCTTTTTGGTTTTCAAGGATTCTATTAATATATCTTCTAGGTCAAGGATTTTTCTTCAGCCATGTCCAGTCTATTAATAAGCCTGTCAAAGGCATTCTTCATTTCTGCTACAGTGTTGGGTTTTTTTTTTTTTATTTTGTTGTTTGTTTTTTATCTCTGGCAGTTCTTTTTGCTTCTTTCTTAGGATTTCCAGTGCTCTGCTTACATTGCCCATCTATTCTCACATGTTGTGTACTTTATTTATTAGCGCCCTTAATTAATTGTAGTTACATTAATCATAGTTGTTTTAAATTCCTGGTCTGTTAATTCCAACTTTCTCTGTTTCTTCAAATTGTGTTTTTTCTCTTTTGGTGTGCATTGTCGTTCTTTTACCAGCTATAGATGATGTACCACGTAAAAGGAAATGCTCTAACTAAACTAGTAGTGTGGTGCTGAGCTGTGAGGGAGGGGAAGCATTCTACAGTCTTAAGATTAAGTCTCAGTCTTTTAGTGAGCCTACATCTCTGGCCTTTTGAAGTGTTCCTCGGGTTCTGTTTTGTTTTGTTTTGTTTTTTCTTTCCCTTTAGGTGGGATAGGATGGCCAGAGTGGGCTATAGTTGGCTATTTCCCTCTTCTAGGTTTGTTAGGCTTTGATTACTTATTATAATAATACTGGGGTTATCATTAACCCCAGCAGGTTAGGCTCTAGTTAACTAGTTTCCCCTAAGAGCAGACCTTACTAAGAAGAGTAGAGTGCTCTGGCATTTTTCAAAATGGTTCCTTTTCCCCTCTCCCTGCCAGAAACCCAAGAGGATTTTTCTCCAATATTTTGTGTGGCGATCTGGTCTGTCTCCTTGAGGTAAATCTGAAAATATTGTGGGGAAAGGCCGCTATGACTGCGTTCCTCCACTGGAGTTTTTAATTCTCAAAGCTGTCCGCATTGAGTCTCCAGCAGTTCCTTGGTCACAGTTCAGGTATTCTTACCTCCAAGTCTCTGTTTTGCTAAGCTGTGACTCCCTGTTTACCTCTTTGTCTCTCCAATTTTAGGGAAGCAGTTTGCCCTGTGTCCTCCCCTCTTTTATGGATCCAGGAAGAGTTGTTGATTTTTCAGTCTGTTCAGCTTTTTGCTTGTCAGTTTGAAGTGAGGACTTTCAAGCTCCTCCTGTGTAGAACTGGGTTAGACAACCTTTGTGTTCCTGGGATAAACCTAAATTGATCATGATGTATTATCTTTTTGATACATTGTTGGATTTGATTTGTTGATATTTTGTGAAGGAGTTTTGTATCTATATTTGGAGTGGATTTTCTTACATTTTCATGATCCTATTTTTGTTAAAAAGTTACACTAACATCAGAGAATGAGTAGAAAAAAATATTTCCTATTTCCAGAGTTTGTATAAGATTGGAATGATCTTTTCTTTAGAAGTTTAGTAGATCTTACCTATAAAACCATCTGGACCTTGTGTTTTCTTTTGGAGATGGTTTTTAAGTATTAGTTTACTTCTTTAATAGCTATAGGACTGCTTGTACTATCTCTTTCTTTAGTCAGTGTTAGAAAGTTTTTAAAAAATGTGTCCGTTCATCCAAGTTTGCAAATGTATTATACTGTTTTTATTGTCTATTTAATTTCTACTGTCTTGAGTTATAACCATCTTCTTATTCATAACATTATTTATTTGAACTCCCTTAATTTTTTCTTCATCATCATGGTAGAACTCTATATTGTTACTCTTTTTGGTTTTTTATTTCTGCTTTCCCTCTCTTTATTATTTCCTTTCTTCTGTTTTCTTTGAAATTACCTTGTGGTTTATTATTTTTTTCCCCTAACTTCTTAAATTGTATACATTTAGCTTTTTTTTCAGTAACATCTAACTTGTGGTTAGAGAATGTGGTTGTGTTAGATGCATTCTTTGAAATTTATAGAAACCGACTTTGTGGCCTTGTACATGTCAAATTTGTAAATGTTTCGTGGGCCCTTAAAAAAAATATTACTCTAATTTTTAATGCGGAATTTTATATAAGGCCAATAGATCAAGACTGTTAATTGTGTTGTTAAAATTATTTATATTTTTGATGTTTGTGTGTTTGTTTTGTCAGCTTGACATATAAAATAGAGAAGCGTGTTGAAGTCTTTACTCTAGTGGTGGATTTATCTAATTCTCCTTGCAGTTACGTCATTTTCTTTTTAAATGCATTTTGAGGCTATTTTTATTCAGTGCATATATGTTAAATTGTTATATCTTCTTGGTAAATTGAACTTATTATATATGTAGTAATCCTCTCTATTCTTAATGCTGCTTTTTATCTTTGTTTGTCTGATGTTAATATAACCAAGCCACCTTTTATTTGATTAGTATTTGCATAATATCCTTTGGCTTGAAACTTTTCCTTGTCCTCATGCTTCCTGTGTATCTTAGACAGTTTCCTTTTTTTCAATTGGTGAATTTAGTCTATTTAAATTTACTATCATTATGGCTATATTTAAACTTGTTTCCAACTTCTAATTATCCTCTTTTACCATTTTTTTTTTACTTTCTTGCTTTTTTTAGGATTAAGTTTTTTATCTTTTTTTTTTTTTTAGTTTTGCTTTTCTATTTTTCCCCCATTGCATTGGAATTTATACTTACTATGATTTTATTGTTTACTTCTGAAATTTTATGGTTATGTAACTTTATAATGTCTTTTATGACTTTTAAATTGGGTGCCAAACTAGCAAAGCTATCATAAAAGAATGAATAATATTCTCCAAAACAACTTTGCATTTGGTAGGCTTTTAATAAATATTTGTTTGCTGATTGGCATTCTTCATACATATGTATCATTTTAATTTTCATTCAATCAAATTTGCAAAGTAATAAAGTACAAATTATTCTCAACGACCTATATTTTTTCAGTGTTTCCTGTGAAATACCCTCTAGGAAAGTTATTTCAATATACTCATTTTAAGCTTATCCTGTTAACTGAGTTGGACATTACCTGATTGTATATGTAGGTATAGTATCTACCATTATTTTTATTTTCTAATTTGAAATTTCTGCACTTGAAGCTTTTTTTTCTCTTAGATAATTTTCCTACAGTGGGATAGTGGTAGGTGCCCTAATCTTGGATCAGAACTGTATAATACAAATCACATAACTTGAGATCTAGATTTTATTTATTTATTTATTTTCCTCCAAATTTTTATTTAAATTCTAGTTAGTTATATAGTGTAATACTGGTTTCAGGAATAGAATTCAGTGATCCATCACTTACATATAACATCCAGTGCTTATCATAACAAGTGTCCTTAATGCCTACCCCCCATTTAGTCCATCCACCACCCCTCCATCAACCCTGTTTGTTCTCTATCATTAAGAGTCTCTTATGGTATGTTCCCCCCCCCCTTTTTCCCCTTCCCATATGTTCATCTGTTTTGTTTCTTAAATTCCACAAGTGAAATCATATGGTATTTGTCTTTCTCTTGACTGATTTCACTTAGTACAATACACTCTATCTCCGTCCACGTCATTGGAAATAGCAAGATTTCATTCTTTTTGATGTCTGAATAATAGAGATCTAGATTTTAAAATTAGAATGGTTAAGCCAAACAAACATTAAGCAGTAAATTAGACCATATTCTACAGCTAACTTTTAAACGAAATGAACATTTTTGACCTGGTACTGTCCTCACTAGTTCTTAATTATCATCTCATTAAGCATTCATCTTTAATTTTGTCCACACATCTTGTTTTAAATAATTTGAGCTTCTATCTAAATTCTTAATTTGTTATATAATTTCTTTTCCCATTTATAGCTCCTGAGGCTTTTGGTTTGTCAGCAAGCTCATTTCTGTTTCCTCTGCTACCTGATGCTCTGCTTTCTTAACAAAAGAGTTTTTTTCTTTATTGGTTTTTTGCTAATCACGTATTTGTACTGATTCAGAGTGTCTTCTCTTCTATTTCAGAAAAAAGAGAGATCCAACTATGTTTCTTTGGAGAGCATTTAAACTCTTAATCCTTCTCATATCACCTCTGAATCAGAAAGAGAAAATCAGAGTAAACATTTCACGTTTTTACATGGAAGTTTCTAACTATGTAATTTAAAAATTTATGTGTAGACCCCTATTTCGGATATACAAAGCATAGGATAAAGTTTTTAAAATGCTTTTAAATAAACCTGTACAACTTACAGTATACTATTTTATGAAAAAGAAAATACCTTTTTATTATAAAAGTAGGAGTACAAAATTGTTACATAATTGTTTAAAAAAGTGTTACTGATGATTGGTGTCTGGTTTTCTAGACCCTTTGTATGCATACATAGAATTTTCCCCCTAAAAATTATTTTTAACCTATGTTGCAGGTTTGGCAGTATAATGCCTACATTTTTCACGTAGTTGATTATGGATCCTCCTTATCTTTTTTATTTTATTTATTTTTTTAAGATTTTATTTTTAAGTAATCTCTCTTTCCAACGTGGGGCTCAAACTCACAATCCTGAGATTAAGAGTCTCAACTGAGCCAGCCAGGTGCCCCTTCTTTATCTTTTTTAATGGTGGTATAAGTATTCCAATATATGGATGTAACGTAATTTATTTAATTAATGCCTTTTCCCTTTGAACATTTAGATTATTTCCAGTCTTTCTGAAAGTACACAACAGAAGTTTCACTACAGTGGAAATTTATATTGTACAAATGTGTGTATAATCTAAATATAAATAATATAAAAAATGTAATATTTGTATATTTATTTGTTTTGTGTTGCATATATTTTTTTAAAGTAAAATTGCTGCATCAAAGCAAATACATTTTTTTCTTGAAGATTTTTTTTATTTTGGGGGCACCTGAGTGCTTCAGTTAGTTAAGCGTCTGACTCTTGGTTTTGGCTCAGGTCATGATCTCTGCATCATGGGAGTGAGCCCCATGTTGGGCTCCATGCTCAGCACAGAGTCTGCTTGAGATTCTGTCCCTCTCCCTCTGCCCCTCCTCTCCCTGTCTTTCCCTCTGCCTCTCACTCTCTCTCCCTTTCCTTCTCTCCCTTTTTCCCAAATAAAATCTTTTTTTTTTTTTTTTAAGATTTTATTTATTTATTTGACAGAGATAGAGACAGCCAGCGAGAGAGGGAACACAAGCAGGGGGAGTGGGAGAGGAAGAAGCAGACTCATAGCGGAGGAGCCTGATGTGGGGCTCGATCCCACAACGCTGAGATCACACCCTGAGCCGAAGGCAGACACTTAACCGCTGTGCCACCCAGGCGCCCCTAAAATCTTTTTTAAAAAAAGATTCTTTTTTTTTCCTCCACGTAATCTCTACACCCAATGTGGGGCTTGAACATACAACCCCCAAGATCAAGAGTCACATTTGCTACTGACTGAGCCAGCCAGGTGCCCCAGCATATACATATTTTAAATTTTAATAGGTATTATTTAATTTCTAGTGAACTGGAACTCAGTATATTGCTGGTGGGAATTTAAATTGGTGTAACCACTTTGGAAAATTGTTTGAAAGTATCTGTAAAGCTGAACATATGCCCATGCTGTGGTCTGGCTGTTTTCCTGCTAGGTGTATACCCAGCAGAAACATGGACATATGTTTGCCAAGGACACGGACAGATGTTGGTAGTAGCAGTAACTTAATAATCAAAAACTGAGAACAGCCCAATGTCCACCGACAGTTGACTGGATACATGAATTATAATGTAGTCATACAAAGTCATATTCTGCAGCAAAGGGGATGAATTAACTACAGCTAAATAAACAACGTGGATGAATCTTACAAAATAATGTTGAGCTAGAGAAGCTAGACACAAAAATATGTATCCTCTGATTCCATTTAATTAGTGTTCACAGACTTGCACAAGTAATTCATACTGTTAGAAGTCAGAGTAATGGTTTTCTTTAAGGGGAGAGTGATGATGGGAATGAAGCACTAGGAGAATTCTGGAATTTGGGTTCTGCTCCATTTCTCAGTACTGGTGCTGGTTCATGGGCTTGTTTCATTTGTAAAAATCCGTTGTGCTGCACACTTGTGATATTACGCCTTCCTGTGTATGTATTCTGCCTCAATGGAAAGTTTCCAGTAAAGGAGTTCACTTTTTTTTTTTAATATCTAGAGGCACTTTCAAACTCTAACCCAGCAGTGTCTGTTTTCCGGTACTCTTGCCACTCTGATGGACATTGAAAATCTTTTTAATCTGGTAGACATATAAAGAGGTGCACTTGTTGTTTTATTTTTATCTTATTATTGGTGAGGCTCAGCATCCTTTTGTAGATTTACCTTCTGTTCATTTCTTCTGTAGTTTCCCTACTCTTGTCCTTTGCCTATTTTTCTGTTACAGTGTTCATTTTTCTTACTGATTTGTAGGTTTCTTTGGTCTATTATTTGTCAAAGTATAATGTTTTAAATAATAAATTCAAACTAACAAACTTATTAAGTGTATCATGTGTTAGGAAAAGTTTCTTCTAATAATTAAATCAGTCTTAAAAGAGCCCATTATTCTTCCATCTCCAGCTCCGTAACCAACTCAGTTCTTGGGAGAGTGAAATCTGCCTCATTAGCTCCAAGTCTGTACTCTTATGTGGAGCCCATTTAGAATCTATTTGAAAGTCCCTGCTTTAGTGTACATATATTAATACCCTCTTTTTCTTGATTAGTCTGTTCTTTGCTGGGAACATCTTTACAAAATCTCAAAACAAGTTTACCCACTGCTATTATATGTTACCCTTAATTTCTTTTGGTTTCTCTTTATGCCTTTACATTTTCTCATATGGAGAAGAGAAATGGTATTGAATAGGATTTGTTTTGTTTGTAGCAAATTGCATATTAATTTTGTCTATCTTACATTTTTATAAAATAGCCCTTTAAAAACCAGTGTGCCGCATGCTATTTCCTTTACTTTCTCAACCAGTACCAAATTTCTAAGTGATCTCTTCACTAAAATATTTTGTTTTAGTAACTCAACTAGTCTGATGTAGTCTCACTGTTGTGTCTGCCTTTTTATGCTTTGGTTGGGGATGCCTTATTGAGATAATGTTTAGTTTAAATATTTTCTAGACTTCACAGTATTTTAATGTTCCTCATTTTGATTCTGTAGTGGCCTTGAATGTTTTTAAATTTATTTATTTTTTCTTTTAATATGTAATTCGTAGACGCTCTGCTGTTGCCCGCATTCAGGAGTTCTTCAGGCGGAGAAAAGAAAGGAAAGAAATGGAAGAATTGGATACTTTGAACATTAGAAGGCCACTAGTAAAGATGGTTTATAAGGGCCATCGCAACTCCAGGACAATGGTACCAAATGCTCATGGCACTCTTTGGAGAAATTGCAGATTCATAATACGAATTTTTTCTGTAATGATGACTTTCATATGTTGCCACTGTGATTCCACTATAGCATTATTGTACTGTAACAGTTACCTCTTTTACCCAAACATGGTTTTTTTAGTCCTAGAATATATTGCCAAAGACCATTATCGTTTACAAGAAAATTCTGCCCTACTAAGGAAATGTCGTAGAAGGGTAAAATTTTTAGCTGGTACAAGTAACAATCGCTTCTTTTTACTCTCTCACACTTGCTGTCTACCTGTCTAGTATATTTTTGTTAGCTCATTTTAGCACCCTTTGTTGATTTGGTGAGAAAGATTTAGATATAGGAAATCCAGGCTTATTGCAAAATGTAGTCCGATTACTTTATAACAACTTTTCTTAAGATTGACAAGTGAAGATTTGTTTTAGTCACTTTGTCTCTCTAGACTTCTGTGTCCTCATCTATGAAATAAGAATAGACCAGATGATCTCGAAGATCTTGTCAAGTTTTATAATCCACAAGTCTTATACCCAGTGTGATATTAATTATTTACTAAGAGGATCTTGCAAGATGACTGGCATGTTATAACTATTAACTCTGAACCATTCATATTTAGAAAGTGTTGTTTTCATATATTCATTGAGTCGTCCAAAAGTATCTACAGAATCAGTTTTAATCTGCTTTCTTCAGAGTTAAGGGGAAAAGTTACTTTGTGGGGGACGCCTGGCTGGCTCAGTATGCGACTCTTGATCTAGGGGTCCTGAGTTCAAGCACATGTTGGGCATGGAGCTTACTTAAAAAAAAAAGTTACTTTGGGGTAGGGAACGACTTAGCTGTCTCTAGAGATCATTGGTGGTAACAGTTTAATCATTCTAAACAAAATGCTCACTATTAATAGAAGTAATCAATGTACATTTCTTATATTTTGCTGGTTAAAATTTTGGATGAAAATATTAGGGGTAGGAATGAAAAAAGAAAAGTTAAGTAAATAAGTTAAGTAAATATAACAGTAATGCTGAGTAACAACAGAATTGTCTCCCCCCTTTGGTTTGGCAAAAATAGCAAAGTAGCAGCTGCCGATGGAATGATTGAAAAACTCCCAAACCACAAAGATTTTGAATGGTTCATTCATATGCATCCATTGAGCATTGTCATCCTAACCATTCCAGTATATCCTGTTCCTTTGTCTCATTGCTCCATAAAAGTAAATATGTTTATATCCTTCCTTCTCAATTGTGAGAGAATAGCTAATAAAAAGATGGGTACTTTTTGTTCTTTTGGCATAAAGCAAAATACAAAAGGGAACCATTCATTTTTTTCTTATGATTTGTTTTTATTATCTTATAAAGCTAAAATGGAACCATTTTTGGAAAGTTCAACAACATATAGACAGAGAAGTTTCCATTATACTTTCCAAAACCCATAAATCCCATTCATTCATTTAGCAGTTACCAATTCAGCACCTACTGTTGCCACAGTACTGTTGAAGGTGCTAAAAATATAGCATTGAAAGAGCAAAATCTCTATTTTCATGGGGAACTTTTCATTATTGTTGTATCATGCTTGCTGATAAATCTCCATCATCTTAAAATAATAGAAGACAAAGACTCTCTTCTATTTTTTATTATTTTCTAAGCCAATTAATATTTTCAATTGCAGAATAGAATAAATCTTTGTTTTAATAACTTCTATTTGAATTTTCTTATAATTTTCTTTTTTTAAACCCTTAGATAAAAGAAGCCAATTTCTGGGGTGCTAATTTTGTAATGAGTGGTTCTGACTGTGGCCATATCTTCATCTGGGATCGTCATACTGCTGAGCATTTAATGCTTCTGGAAGCTGATAATCATGTGGTAAACTGCCTGCAGCCACATCCGTTTGACCCAAGTAAGATGGCCTTTTATAGAAATCAGAACATCAGCTCCAGTTTTGTTCTAGTTGTTAATATAAGAATAATGCAGATTGGGCGCCTGGGTGGCGCAGTCGTTAAAGCGTCTGCCTTCGGCTCAGGGCGTGATCCTGGCGGTCCGGGATCGAAAAAAAAAAAAAAAAAAAAAAAAAGAATAATGCAGATTATCCTAGAAGGCAGCCACGAGAGCCCGTTATGACTCTCATTGGGTTCAAAACTAAAAACAATTATAACCTCCTTTTGGCAGAAGGTCTGAGGAAATAGATTAAAGAGTTTATTCTCTAATATTTCTTCTAAGTTTTACCAGTTGCAAGAGGTTTGGCTGACTACACTTTGCACAACTTATCCAAACTGAATCTCCAAGCCTTGTTATTCTTCACATGTCTGAGTTAATGTACCAGAACAAACAAGCTTGGCTTGTTCTTACCTTCCATTTGACGTTGCCTGTGTTTCTCCTAAAAGAGCAGTTGGATAAGAAAGAAATTTGAGTGATTGCAAGTTGGTCTTAAAATTATGTTCTAGGGTAACTTTTAGGAAATCTTCTAAATGATATTCTCAGTTAACAATTAAATGTATCAGTACAATTTCCATGCCAGCTCAGTTTTGCTGTACGTGTGTGTGTGTATGTACACACAAATATAATCATGCATAATGTATAACATATGTATGTTTCTCTTAATGGCATGTTTTTATGCTTTATATTAATATGCAACATTTTATTTCTAGTTCTAGCCTCATCTGGCATAGATTATGACATAAAGATCTGGTCACCACTAGAAGAGTCGAGGATTTTTAACCGAAAACTTGCTGATGAAGTAAGATTTTTATTTATACTTATTATAAAGCATATGTCACTTTGTTCCTGAAATGCTTTTGTCGGAAGACTCAAATGAGCTCATTATTAATTGGTAACATAAACAAGTTTATTCAGTTAAGGAGGTCAAATTTTAAGAAAAAGAAAAGTTAAGATAAAAACACGCCTGTAATACTAGAGAGCTAAAAATCAAAATATTATTTTGCTAATTATAATATTGATTATTGGTAATACACGATTATAGTTTAAGAAAAACAGATTGTTTTTGTGCTTATTGCAATGAAGAAGCATTTAAAAACCTTTCTGTCCTTTTAAGAAAATCAGTTTCACGATGGCTATCCTCCATAATCACAGCCAAATAAGTAGCAGAACAAGGGATTGGAGAATTTTCTCCTTTATTGTCCTATCTTAAGATTTCTTCAGCTCCTTGTTAGACCAGCAGTTTTCAAGCTGGGCCCTGTGAAGCTCTAGGTTTTTTGTGGGATTGGGAGAGGGGAAGGTAGATGATATAAAAGCTGAATTCTGGGCTTTTCCTCTCCAGCTTTAGCTAGGGTTTTTATTGCTGGGTTTTTGTATAAGATTTCCTTTGAAAATAAAGGTTCATGGCGTTAGTCAGCTACTGACTAACCGTTGAGCTTCTGTGAGAAGGTGAGTGCAGCTCAAGTTGGTGCTGTGCCCTCTTAACAGAAAAGAAGGGTCCATTGCTAAAAAATGCTATTAGTAAGTTAGCAAACCAATACTCTAGACCACAGTTGACAGCTCACAGCACAATTCCTACATCTGCTTTCTAACAGACATTTATAAGCTTGGCATATGTCATAGTGCTGAATTTTAAAAAATAGACCTTCCCTCAGAGCTTATAGACTGCGGAAAGACAGACAATGAACCATAAGCCAGAATGTAGAGAGGCATGCACAGTGTTCTGGAAGCCCTTGCAGAGGAACAGTTGTGATTGTAAATGGGGTAGGTGGATGGGGGAGTCTTCACAGAGGAAGTACGAATTGGACTGAGTTCACCAGGCAGACAGGGGTCTAAGGAGCCCTTGAGATGAAGGATCAGCAATTTCCAAGGTGTCCTAAGGTAAGTGAACCATTAGTGAGTGGATAAGAAAGCCGCTCCTCGGGGCAACATTGTAAAGGGCCCTGGGGGTGCCCTGCTGGGCTGAAAATGTGTTGTATGAAATCACTGGGGAGCCACTGACCACATTAGCACCTTCGTCTTCCTCTCATCCTTTCCTCCCTTTCTTTCTTTTTTCTTTGCCACGAACTTTCTTTCCCCTTTGCCCATGATGACACCCTAGATCTCTAGGTGTTTATGGATATTCCTTTAGTCCTGTCTTGGTACAGAAGACACAAGTCATTGGTAACTCTTATTCAAAAGTTTACTTTTCAAAATTACTTTGCCTCAGTCAAGATGGCATTTTCTTGAGGGATCCGAGTGACCCCAGGGAAATAATTTAACACCACGGTGTCACTCAGTTATCAGCTCGGCCATAGGGGAAAAGAATGAGCAGACTAGCAGGTAGACTAGTAAATGAATCCTAAGTAAAAAATACATTGAATTCTTGAATGTTTTAGGCCTTTGTCTTTCTGTGTTCTGTGATGTCACTCCCTCAGTTGCAAGTTAATTACCTGGCATCAAGTAGCCTTAAGGTGGAAAGACACAGTGAACGTATAAAGAATGAAGTAATCCCACCTCGGGCCTGCTCAGTTTTTACTGTTCTCCTCATCTTCAAGGAAAAGGTACAGTTACATCATGGTTCTTGACGTGGTTGTTTCACTTGCTTCATAGGTTATAACTCGAAATGAACTCATGCTGGAAGAGACCAGAAACACCATCACGGTGCCAGCATCTTTCATGTTGAGGATGTTGGCTTCGCTGAATCACATCCGAGCTGGTAAGAACTGTCTGTATATTATTAACACCACTGTTACGTCATGTTATTATTTCAGGTCTGCTTGAAAGTGATTTGTACAATTTCTTTTAACCACAAAATGAAGGCAGCGTAACTTCTGAGCTAGGAGTTCGGTGAGCTCTTGATCTTAGTACAGTAACTTCCTCACGAACCAGATGCATCAGAAAGTGTCAGAATGAAAAGACAATGTCACTTGAAAACTTTTATCAGCTGTGCTTCTCTTCTCAGCGTGGAGGGTCCTCCCGTGGACCTTCAGATCTGTTAGAGCGAGTACCCTGTAGTGGTAGACGTGGTCAAAAGTAGCCCTAGCCCAGACACAAATAAATGTAACGCGCTACTGCAGGGGTTGAAACACATAACCTCAGTAAGGTTTTTTTAATACTTTTTTTTTGTTTTCAGTGGTACACAACGACGTTCAGTACCACACAACGACGTTCAGTGCCAAAGAAACACAAAGTGTATATATCATAACTAATATTCAAGAAGGAAGTAAATAATCTGTTGGTAATAATAGAAAAGATCCAGTATCCATTATAAACAATACATTTATCAAACAAAAGAGTATTTACTATTCTTTGCTGACCTCATAAATTAAATTTCTTCATATGTTGAGTATTATCTATTATTTAATAATAACAACAACCGTCATTTCTGGAGTACCTATAATGTCTCAGGCACCGTACTAGTCCTTTCACAGATTTTTCCTAATGAGCTCCAAACCTTTACAACGTTGGTTATTTGTAGTAACTTGCCCCGGGTCACACAACTGATGAACGGTCAAGCCTGAATGTGAAACCGGCTTCCAAGTCCTTACTTCCCTTTGACCTTGGAAAGTTCACTTGCAGGAATACATTCAGATCGTGACAATGGCCTGCAGTCCTCTGGGTGAGTTGAGCTCAAACTGCTTTTCAGGCTCATTCCCAGCTTTCTCTCTTCCTCGGTCCACTCCATCCACTCTGGCCCTCTTTGATTTTGGGGACACATCCAAGTCTTTTCTACCTCAGGATCTTTAATATCATGCTGTCCCCTCCCATCCTCACTCTTTGTGAGGATAACTTCTGCTTATCCTCCAGGTCTCTGTGAGCCGCGGATTAAAATACCGCTTCCTCAGAGAAAGGGAGGAATGGAGAGAGTATACCAGGCAAAGTAAAGGGTAGGCAGCATTTTTCAAAGTCCTGGAGGAGAGCGTGGGGAGCAGCGCATCCAAGGAATTGAAAGGAGCCCGTGTGAAGTGGGGAGAAAATATTCACATTGTTAATATTAACTACTACTAGGAAAGAATGGAAATTTCAAATGGAATGTAAACAAAAAAGGTTAGTATTCCAACAAAATAATTTTGCAGGAGCTTTTGAGTTCCCATATTATAAAATTAATCATTGTACCACTTTCGATCCATTTTCTTCAGTAACCGTAACGCTTAAAACTCATCCATTTAGATTTCAGATTTGAGGAGGCAGCATTTTCTGGAACAAGAAAAACATTTGCTGATGAGGATTCCTAAAACTCACTTGTTCTTGTAAAGAGCTTATCTGGCGAATGGCTCTTGCCGGGTTTGTCTGTAGGAAACCATTCCTCTCTCATTTGTGCAGAATCCGCTTTTATACAGCTGCGGGTGGGCCGGCGGTTTGTTAGCTAATCTCTACCCCCCTCCTCCTTTGGTTTTAGCTTTAGAGAAGTTTTATAGCATGAAGATTCCCTTTCTTCCAGTTCTTTTTGCTGTCAACCAAAAAGAGAATTTCTAATTGGTTTAGTCAACTTAACTCACCCTCTTGGTTCTCTTATGTAAAAGACTGGAGAGAAAAAGGTACACAAGACGTGCTTTTATCTTTAAGATATCCAGGTATTTGATGGGTCACTTGTCCACCCCTTTCCTCTCCTTCCCTCCTGGTCTCCAGTATTCCAAGTGTGATCGTGTGCGCACATCCGAGGAGAGTTAGTGACAGACTGTGATCACGCAGGTGCAGGCTGGCCACGGGGTAGTCCACCCCGCCCCTCCGTTACTCCGCAAGGGTTCCTGGGAAGTCCAGGGAATGTATTTCGGGGGGCGCCTTCCTGGGGGACCTGTGATTTTTAACGAAGGCTGCGCTACATATCCTCTGTCGGGCTTTTCAAGCTACAAATACTTGGGTCCCACCCCCTGAAGATTCTGACTCATTTTATATAACTAGGGCTTGAACGTTTGCATTTTCCAAAAAGCAGCCAAAGTCATTCTTATGAATACTTCACTGAAGACTATGGTGTCTAAATGTGGGGTCTCTCTCGATGGGACGGGGCCCCCAAATGTGGGACGGAGCAGATCGGGTGGAAGCCGGTGGTGCGGGCGGTGAAGGCAAACAGAGGAGCTAGAGGTTGGTTGAATGCACTGCCCAGGAGCGGCGCGGGACAACAGAGGACAGGCTGCGTGCCGAGGCCCAGGGTGGGCACTCTTTCTAAAGGGGGAAGGTGAAGGGGCATGGCTACATATGCAATTTTCCCTTTTTTGGTAACTGTGCCTGGTTGTAAGTAACCCACTGGTTAGTTAGGGCCTATGGCTTTTCCGAGGTGGGTCTCCTGATGGAGAAGTGACTCTCATTTTCAGTTTTCATTTTAAAAGCATAGTATTGCTCAGACCTCCGCGGTCTGTATCCGCCAGCCAAAGATCACGGTGTGAGCGTTGAGCGGCTTTGCAGTTTCCCTGCCTCCAAGGCATAGCACTTCATGAACAGAAGATTTCATTTACGTTATTCTTAGAGACCAGGTTTCCATTCTGAGAGAGAGGACTCTGCCACAGTTGGTTGAGCTGGGTATGAGGAAAGAACAAGTGTGCTGCCCCCTTCCTCATTCTGGAAGCCTCTGTCAGCTAGCCACTGGCCTGCATTAGACACTCCGGGCCCTCGCTTGTCTCTTCATGGCTTGCTCTGGACTCTGCAGAATCCTACTGTCTACCCCAAACTCCCTGATTTAAAGGCTGGGACAGTTCTCGTTAACCCTCCATTTCCCCTCTTCATTCAGAGTGTGACAAAAAGAATTTGGGGAAGAACCCTACACACTTTGAAGTAGTCTGGCCCTGCTTCCTCACGCTTCCGATGTGACGGGAAGAGGTTTGCTGAAGTCAGTCATATCCAGGATTCCCATTCAGTCTTCTACTTAAGCTGATAGCAGTTTCATGTTTTATTCTCTCGTGAAAGTATATCACACAATACAAAGTGTCGTCTCTCTTCCCTGACATTCACTAGGTAGCCTTTGTTTGGTCAGCACGTCTTCCCCTGTGTTTAGATTCCTTGGTGATACACGAAGGTCTATCCAAATCTTATTTTTGTTTGCTTCTTTTGCAGATGGGTACTGAACACTTATGTAATAATGATAATAGCTGCAGTTGGTATAATTCAGGTTGTAAATCATATACGCATACATTACCTCATCAGTTGGGCTTTGAAATGGAGTCAGCACAGAGGGGATTGAGTCCAGGTCAGTCAGACAATAAACATATAGTCTCTTCTGTGTACTGCTCTCGGTATTGTTGACTTAGGCTCCAGTGGGAGAGCTTAAGCCTCTGTAGGTAATAAAATTTCAGGATTCTGTCTTTTCGCTGTTGACAGTGGGACTCACCTGTTCCCCCATGTTTAACCTTCGTATTTTGCACGTTACCTTGGGCAAATGCTTCTGTGGCAGAACAGCTCCATCCCAGTGGCGGCAGTGGTTTTATCCTCTTGCCTTCTCTGTGTGCCCTGATGTAACATATCTTATCTTTGCAAAGCTTAAATTCACTTATTCTGGAAACCGTCATTGAACACCCTGTACTAGGCTCTGAGGATATAAGATAAAAAGAGAAAACTCCTACCCTCCCAGGAGCTCAAAAAGCCCTTGAAGCCTGGTCTATAAGAAGACAGCAAACAAACCATCCCTGCAGTTAGGATCGTCGTTGCACGGCAGACACAGAGGGGCTGGGGTGTACGGGGAGGAGTTCGTCATTCTGCAGGTCGGATGTTTGAAAACGTATGGGAAGCGTTTCACAAAGGGGATGGTGGTTGCATTGAGATGAGTAAGCAGAACCTTTCGAGCTGGAAAACTGGGCGGGCGTCCCAAGCAGAGGAACAGCAAGTATAAACCGTGAAAGCTGGAGAGAGTGGCGGGTTCACCCACCAGTTTATAATTACATTTTCACTTGAGTAGTTAATCTAGATAAGCTCCTTGAGGGCAGAGACCACGTGTCTGTTTGGGCCGCCGTTGTATCCTTAGCACAACGCCTGGAACATAGCAGATATTTAATTTAAAATATCTTATACACAGATCTCGAGAATGGTCCCTGGGTTCCCCCACAGCCTCCCCTCAGTGTGTCTGGTGGCACGATACACTTCTTAGGCTCCTGGACTCCGAGGAACACAGTTTGAAAACCACCGCAGCAGACCGTGATTTATCAAGATCCTAGGGTTTTTCTTTTTAATTTTTACATGTTTAGAATTACATGCATATTCAAAGTCATAGCGCTCTGTTTCCTTTACTTTTTTTATTTGCTTTTAGCGGCAGAAAATAACTTATCTACACACAGAAGTGAACTGATTTTTACATGATGTCATGAACTGTATACGTTTGAATCAGTTTTAAATAAAAGGTATTGGAAGTTATTTCAGTTATCATACTAAAAGCATTTCTTTTTGTGGGTCTCATGTATGTTTTCCAGACCGGTTGGAGGGCGACAGATCAGAAGGCTCTGGTCAGGAGAATGAAAACGAGGACGAGGAATAAGCAACTCTTATTGGCAAGCACTTAGATGTTCTGAAATTTGTATAAGACATTTATTATATTTTTTTCTTTACAGAGCTTTAGTGCAATTTTAAGGTTATGGTGTTTTGGAGTTTTTTCCCTTTTTTGGGATGACCTAACATTGGTTTGGAATGATTGTGTGCATGAATTTGGGAGAGTGTGTAAAACAAAACTAGCAAAATGTTTAAAAAACTTTTTGCCATGTGTGAGGAGTGCTAGAAAACGCAGAGTGCAATATTTTCCCTAACCTTCAGATATGAGAGCTTGGATCAATGTGGAAGAGTAATTTCATTATAGTGAAAATGTTGGTTCAAATAAATTTCTACACTTGCCATTTGCATGTTTGTTGCTTTCTAATTAAAGAAGTTGGTTGTTTTAAGATATCCTGAATTTGACTTTTTATTTCATGCCTTAACTACCTTGACCCACATTTTCCAGTCTTCTCTGTAACATAAGACTCTTTCTTTATTCTTTTCTAGATTTGATAACCTTTTCTGTTTTGGCTTCTGTGTGATAGAATCACATAGAGGAGCTTTTTTCGTTTCTCCTTCCAAAGCACGTTATCATCACTTCCAGTCACCGTCTGTCACGATTAGTGGTACCTCCTTACCCAAGTACAGGGGTTAGGCTTCCAGCAACAAGCAGAGCATCGTGGCTAGCCCACCTGATGGACCGGCGCAAGCTAGCTCTGAAAGCCCTGGCTTCTGGTTTTCCTCTGACTTCTAGATTTCCTCTGAAAGCTGCTGACCATCCAATCTTAGAATTCCGGGTCTTCCTTCACTCTAGTGTCCAACTCCACCCAGCTTAGGCTGTCTCCACCCAGGCCTGTATCTTGGGGGTTATGAGCTGAAATGCCCCTGTAGACCCAACCCTGCCGTCATCCCCCCGCCCCCCCGCCAAACTGCCGCGCTCTTCTCCAGCTGGGCCGCGAATGGACTCACAGGTAGAGCCAGGCAAAGCATCCCGTCCTGCACAGGGACCCGGCATCGCCCCTTCCCACAAGATGGCCACAAGCCCAGGGACACCTGCTACTAAGAGAAGGCAGATTGGCTTTTTGGAGAGAGGACAAAGAACTCTTCCGTTGGCTCCGTAACTTCGGTTGGACTTGAGCATCGGGCTCTCACCCAGAAGGGCACATGTGTTTTCACATTAGGAAATGTAGTAAATGGTCAAAGGGAAAAGGAATTAGCCAAATTTCCATGACTTCTGGAAAGTACAAGGGTCTTAGTTTCTGGTTACCAATGAGTTATGTGACCTGCATAAGCCATGTGACTTCTCTGGGCTTGTTTCCTCCTCTCCACAATGCAGGAGATCCTGTGGGCTGTGTTAGGACCACACGAAGCCAGTTTGAAGGGCTTCACAGAACAACTGAAATGACCACTGGAAGCACATAGGACGTCATTTCCTGCCCTGTAATAAAACAGTAACGGGTATGCTGTAGACAGACTACCGGAGGGCTCAGTGCGGTCAGAAGAGCACAGAAGAAAATCAAAATTGTACTGTCCGCTCTGACACAGGATGTCGGTGGTGGGAGAGCCTGGGGGTGGCCACACGGTATATGCGAACTCTGCTCAGTTTTGCTGGGAGCCTTAAAACTTCCTTTTTTGGTTTTTTGAGTTTTTTTAATTTAATGGTATTTTGTCAAAGGAGTTAGGTCCCCTGCTGTTAATTTTGCAGAGTTCGGGTACTGTGTGTTAAAAACGAGCAGGGCAGGCCAAACAAGCAGTCAAGGAGGCAGCGAAGAGAAAACATTCTACAGAGGCTGAGTGGACACTTCATGACTCCCTAAATGTTGGGGAGGCCCCAGCCCGTCAGACAGCTGGATGCTGGGGCTCAGCTGCAGCTCGGACCCAGGATTATGACCTCAGTGGTGGCAGGTGAGGTGGTCAGCTAAAGGTGGTAGGTTTTGTGCCTGGAGGTTGCTGAGTTTCCCTGGCAACGCACCCTTTGCCTCTGGTTATGGGACAGACATCTAGGGAGTGGGTTGCTGTTCATTAAGCCTCCTTTATTTTTTTAAAATTTTACTTATTTAAGAGAGCATGCGTGGGGGGGGAGCAGAGGCAGAGGGAGAAGCAGGCTCCTGGCTGAGCCGAGCCCAACTCAATCTGGGACTCAATCCCTGGACTCTCGGATCATGATCCGAGCCGAAGGCAGACTCTTAACCCACTGAGCCACCCAAGCGCCCTATTTTTTGACGATTTTATTTTCAAGTAATCTCTACACCCAACGTGGGGCTCAAACTCACAACCCCAAGATCAAGAATACCATGCTGTACCCACGAAGCCAGCCAGGCCACCTCCTAACCGAAGGTTATTAAAGGAGGCTTAATGGGGGCGGGTGTGTGCATGGCTGGGGGAGCCTGCTTCTCCCTCTCCTCCTGTTCATGCTCTCTCATTTCCTCTCAAGTAAATAAAATCTTTTTAAAAATCTTAAGAAAACAAAATAAGAGTGCTCTGTATTTCTGGGTCACACTGAGAAGTCATTTAACAATACTCCCTGAATCTAATTGTCTTGGAAGAATTTACAAACAGCACATGGATGGATGTACTGAGGTGACTGTGGTGTGGACATCACCACCTCCCAATTCTACAGCCATCAGCTCCTTCCTGCTCTGTCTCCTTCCTCTCGTTAGCCCAGCAGAAGGGAGGCTGCACTCAAAGTCCACAGTCCAAGTACAAATCCACAATTTCCACAGCTGTACATGTACCAAAACAGATATTTAATCAGGTAAACAAAACTATTCTAAATATACTTTAACTCGTTTAAGTATTGTGATTTATAATAATCCTAAACGTTTTTCTTATCTTTAAAAAAAATCATCCAAAAACTTTAAGTGAAATATATTTTAGGATTAGCTTGCTTTGGTTGGCTTTGAAGGTTTTTAACAACTTTTGCATCCAGGGGTCCACTATCAGAACACAGCCCAGAACTCAGTCTCTTAGCGTTTCCACATCACAGAGTGACCCACCTGCTTCCTGGCCAACAGGCTCGCTCCACTGCACTGGGGGTGGCCATGCCGGCCCAGGCCCCGTGATCCCCCGGGGGGGAGGGGCTGTCTTTACACCTGGAAGGGGCTAACTTGCCTGTGACTTGGGATATTTCAAAATGGTGGTGTGAAAAGGAAAACCAGAAATGGCCTCTAATTCCTAAGCTAGTAATACTGTTAAGGAAAATTTTTAGGGAAATGCACGCAACTTTGTATATTACGTTCTCCTAAAAATAACACTGAGCAAAACTGTACTCTTGGTAATCTTATGCAGATCTGAGTTTGTGCTTTGAAATCTTTCAAATAAATCCAATCACTTTCCTTGGATTGCAGTTTTTTTAGGTCTGGCAAGCCGATACTCCAGGCTCCCAAGCTCCCTGGTCTACAACTGTTTCTACCCACCTACTACTAAGCCCAGCTAGCCTATTCCAATAATGGTGACTTTTAAGCAGCCCTCCTCCTCCTCCATTTTCTTCTCCTCTTCCTTTCTCCTCCTCGTCTGCAAAGCTGCAGAGCTGGCTGCTTCTCAGTCACATGGCCACGACCTAGCCTTTGACCCAGACTCTGCCTTAATGCACTTTGGGAGGTCAGACAATCCCTAGGCCTCCCTGGATTCTGTGTGCCCCCCCCCCAACCCAGAAGGGTGGTCAGGCTCTGTCCCCTCCTATAGTCACATATGACAGCTCTTTTCCTTTGCTTCAGGGTGAAAATGGTGATGTCCCTTCCGTCTCCCATGTGTTTCGCCTGGGGTTCTGCATAAACTGTGGGTACCAGCATGGACTCCTATCCCTGTGCGGCCTCTTGCCGCGGGGACCGTTCACAGAAAAGCTCATTGTTGTTCCTTCCGGTCTCTTACATTCCAAACGCTACTTCACCCTTTCCTCCCTTTGCCTTCCTTCCCCTGCCTCCCCACACCCCCGTTCCCGCAGGAGCCTCTTGTGCTGGGCCGCAAGCGTGACCATTCCCCCGGCACCAGCGCTCAGCCCCTCCTGTCTCGGTAACAGCTTCTCCAGAGCTTCCCTTCCCGTCCTGGACACGCCCGTGCCCCGCGCAGGCACCCCGGACGCTGCGCTCCGCAGGGTCACCTCGGACGGGGCCCACCGCGACCCCGCACGGGAACGCGTTACACACCTCGTCGCGTCGATGAGGCCGCCGCGATGCGGACACACAGGGCCGGGGACCCGGAGCTCAGCCCCGACCAGAGCCCGCTGCTCCGCCCCACCCCCGCTCCGTGCCCGCTCGTCACCGGCGGACCCTGCGGTCCGTGCAGCCCCGCCTCCCACGAGCCCCGCGGGCTGCTCCCAGCCGCACGGGAGAGCGTTTCGTCGTGAAGTGTCCCCCGCGTCACCGCACTCTCCCCCGCCCTGCTGCCCCCCCCCCCC
>NW_024424452.1:72834987-73099374 GCF_017311325.1 Ursus maritimus
CCCCCCCCCCCCGGACGGCGCCCCGGCTGTGGGTCCCGCGGCAGGGTCCCGGGCCACTCGGTTCGGCGCGCAGCTCCCTCCCGTCCCTCGGCGCCGCCGCCCCGGGAGCCTGCGCCCGGCGGGCGTCGCCCGGAAGCGAGCTGGAGGCTGCGGGCGGCGGAGGGCGCAAGGCCCGCGGGAAGCAACCCGGCCTTCGGCGGCAGTGCAGCCCACTGCTGCCCCCTAGCGTCGGGGCCCCCGCCGCCCCAGCTCGGCGCCTCGGGCCGGCGAAGTGGCCAGGGGTTGAGCTATGCGCGCTGGCGCGTGCGCCCCCAGAGCCTCCAAACCTGGCATCCGGAGCACAGCACAGGGACCCCGTCATATTCAATGAGACGGACAGAGTTGGGCAACAGCCCTCAACGTGGCCCTGTCAAAACCGGGGCACGCACGACTTAGGTTTTTAAGCGACTGTGTGGCCCAGTGTCCCCCGCTGCCACTGTCCATACGTCCCCTGGGAAGGCCTCAGGCCGTCACTGCACAGCAGTATAAAGCCGACAGGCCCGGGTTTAGTGGGCGCAGTTGGGGTTTTGACCTGCTGCCCGAGGGCAGGTGTCTTCAAAGAGGCCCCGGGGAACTTAAGTGCGCGGATTTGCGCCTCTTCCTCTCCTCGCCGCCTCCGCACCCCCCCTCCCGCCGTGCTCCTCCTCTCTCACTCGCTCTTGCTCTCTCTCAGGCTCAATGAAGGCAGAGTTGGATTCCTGAATAGGCAAAACATGATTCTAGCGGCCACAAAGCCTCCGAGGCTTGGCTCAAGCGGTCCCCTACGTCGTGGAGCTCTCCCGAAGCGTCCTACCTGGAGATACTCACCTCCCTCCCGCCAACGAATTAGACGCCTTGGCTTTGCTCTTTGACGGCGTCAGGATCAGCCAGGCCCCTCCCTGCGCGATAACAAGCGAAGCACTTGAAAGCTTCTGCCCCGAACCCAGCCTGGCGCTTCGCACCTAGCGGGTACGCAGGGCCTGGCAGTGTCAACGGAAAACAGGGAAAGGCAGTGAATTCTTCTGCGAAGTGTGCTATTTCTAGACAGACTCAGCTGAAACCCTAGTGGATCCCAGCGGGTCTGGAATTGGCCAGTGGGGACTAGGGGTCCCAAGACCCTCTCTCTAAAGCGCAGCCTGCGCAGTCCAGGGAAAGCCGCCTTCCACCGCCGGCTCCAGGCCACTGTGCTGTCCTCAAGTAGGCCCACGGGCAGGCCATCCCAGGCTGTTCCCGCCTGGAGGTAATGGCCATCTCTGTGCGTCTTAGCTGGTCAGGAACATGGTCCCTTGACCAGACACGTGTAGAGAAAAATACACACAGAGAAAACACGAAATGCGCTCAGATTTAGGGATGCCACCCCCCCCCCCTCGGGCTGGGATCAGAGTCTGTCTGAGCTGCATGTGTCGGCAGAGCCCACAGGTGCGACTGCCCTCTGCTCCCCTGGAAAAGCCACCTGCTCCTCCCCACCCCCACCCCTGGAGCCCAGACCAGCGCCTGGCACCCAGCGGACCCGGGAGCACTATCAACGGCCTCGGTGACCATGGAGGCAGCAAGCGCCACGGCACGGGAAAGGGCTTTAGCAAACAGCTGATCCCCGGCTTCTGCCACGCGGCCAAAGGACGACGCATCGCCAGGAGCTGGTGAGGCCCAAAGCAAACACGGCAGAGGGAATGTACTTTCTGGAAAGGCAGCTGCATCTCCTTGGATCTGCCCTCTGCTGACCACCCCGCATTCGGAAGGTGGGGAAGGCTTGGCATGCACTTCCTACCCAGGGAAGGGTGGACACGGGCAGTCCCTTGGCTTCCCACGTCACCCCGGTGCTGCAGCTGTCCCGCCTCCAAGGGGAGCCGGACGAGGTCTAACCGGACAGATGATACTCCTGCAGCTCCGTGTCCACATCCTCCTCCAGGGGGTCGGCCTTCGGTGAGGCCCCTGCTCGACACGGGTCCGACGAGTGTGCACATGGTGCCCGCAGGGCTGCACACACCCGTCGGAAACCATCAAAAGCCGTGTTGGTCGAGGGTCCACTCCCCAGCCCTTCCCACCCCCCATCCCCTCCCATCCCCACCCCGCCCCGTCTAACCCACAGATTCACAGAACATCCAAGATCACAGTGGGACATGATCCTCAGAGACCGTTCGATCCAACTTCCCGCCCCCTTAACCCCACTTTCCGGATGGCTCTGAGAGGTGACAGAAGTCCCAAATGGTCCCAGGGGAAGGAGCTGGGCCAAGAGCACGGGTCGAGCGTCATTTCTACCCCATCCTGTCCCATGCTGCCTGAGGTTGGGGGACCAGCCACTGCTGCCCGCGGAGGGATGGCTGCCTGTGGACCTGAGGCTAGCTGTTCTGACTGGTCAAATACCCCAAACAGTCTAGCAGATGAGGTTTCCCTACGTGACAGGGACTCCCTCCCAGGAGAACAGCCTCTCCGTTTCCCGGCTGTGCTGGGCACCACAGCCCCGGGCTGGCTTGGGGAGATTGGGGTGCGGGGGTGCGGGGGGTGTCCTCACTAAATGGATTATTTTTTCAGTTCTGGAAATGAAACATCAGGCACCTGCTCCTTCCTCGTGTCTTTTATAGTGGTTGCTCCCTTCGTTTGAAATCCGAAAGCATCTGTCAACAGGGAGGCAGGCAGGACGGCCCCCATTCTCAGCAACAGCAGCCCCGGGCCTGTTGCTTCTGCCCAGTGGCCCGCGGGCCACCCCTACAAGCACCAGCAGGCAGCTCTGCTAATGGCAAGGTCCTAACAAGGATGGAAGCGTGGGAAGCCCATCTGAGGGGCTCTGCTCCCGGGTTCTCCTCTGAGGAGCATTCAGTGTCGACCCAACGGCCCCACGTGGCCTGCATCAACCCCACGGAAGGCCGGGGGACGATCCTGCTTTGTGAGGAAGAAGTGCTGTCCTCCAAAGTGCACCGCGAAGGGCTTAGCTCCTGAGACCTCGGACAGTGCCCAGCTGGACTGGTCCTGAAGAAGAGGAAGGGACCCACATGGTGGTTTCCTTCCAAGTCATGGTCCCTATTCCCCCTTCTATGCCCCCCTCCCAAAAAGTCATGGCCACACCTCTGTCTGCTTGCCTCTGGTCCCATCGCCAGGACCCACCAGGAGCCCGCGTGCTGGCGGCCGTGCCCCCGATGTCGCCCCTCCCCCGGGCGCCCCTGTGCCGGACGGTCCACCCTGAGGCCCTCATGTCTGTTCCGCAGCTAAAATGTTCCCTTCCTCGATGCTCTGCAGCTGCAGCCTCTGACTCGCGAGAGTCCTGCTGCCTCGGCGGCCCCCAAAGCCAGCCCCTGGGACAGTCCGCGCTGCGGCCAGGACCCCGGGCAACGCCTCCTCCCCGAACAGGTTGATCTTGGCTTCGGCCTCTATGACTTTGGCCAAGCTGGCCGCGTAACTGTCCAAGGACTCGTGCACTTCGGCTTTCACGTGAAGAATAGGGTTCCTGGCAGCATCTGAGGGAGAAGCAGAAAGAAGGTTCGCCGAGGGCTGGGACCAATGACTATGGGGAACATGGCTGCAGATGCTTCGGGGCCCAGGGAGCGGGCGACGCAAACCGAGAGCATGGGTTTTGTGGCCAGATTCCCTCAGCTCAAATCCCTGACGTCCCATTTCCTAGCTGGGGAGGCGTGGAGCTCACCTGACCTGCTTCCTCATCTGTGGAGAGGAGGTCACGGTGAACCCCTTCCTAGGGTTACGTACCTGCAATCGTTAAGGAATTCTTTCCGAAACGTCTAGGTCTGGCCCTAGACAAGAAAGGCTTGATAAACCCTTCCTAGTAATGATATTCAAAATTCCACGTGGAACTTCAGCTCCCTAGAGCCATACAACGTCTATGGCTGCCTCTGGCCCAACCACAAGGCCTCACGCCGGCCAGAACCTCGGGGTTGGAAGTAACATAAAGGTCCACACACCCCACCCAGGACGCCGATAGCTCACACCAACAGAGAGAGCTCACACCCAGTGCCTGATCATTACTGCCCTTGCCGCCCATCCTTCCCCTGGCATTTCGGGGGGACAGTTCAGCCCCTACCCCTCACATTTCCACCCCACGTGATGCACAGTCCCTCTATCACCCATTTCAAGGAATCTGCAGCCAGCCTCGGGCGCTGCTTCACACATGCAGAAGAGGGGAGGGACCTGTGGCCACCCCCGCCCCCTCACCTGTGCTCCTCCCTGGCTGCAGACAGGTGGCCCTCGGAACCACCGTCCCCACAAAGCAGGCCTAAAGCGGCCACACCGGCCTGTGTGGGCTGGGCGGATCGGGGAGGGAGTCACTCATGTTTGATTTCGGGGGGTGATAAGTGATAAAGCCCACGAGGATCTGCTTTGTCTCTGTCCTCTGTGACTGCCCCTCAATTGGGCTGGAGTCGGGGAGTGGGGTGGGAGAAGACATGGGACTCACTGCCCTCCTTTCCTGTCCCGGTCAGCTTCCCTGAGTCCCTGACTCCACCACACCCGAGCCCCATCGTGCTGGTGGCTGTCCTCGCGTGCTGGGACTCAGAGCAGAGAGAACCTTCCACCTGTGGGCACTCTGCATGGTCCTCTGTCCCCCTTCTGATCAGTGTGTCTGGATGGGAAACCAGACCCTACGTTCCAGAGGCCACAAGGTGCTGGGGTTGGAATCGGGGCAGGCAGGAGGCAGGTGTGGGCACCGGAGCAGAGCTCAGTCCTCTCACGGCCCTCGCATGCCCTCATCGACTCCAGGGGCAACAGATGGGCAAGGCCTGTACCGAGGCAGAAACACTTGGGGGGCCACTGCTTCCACTTCCCACGTGAGGAAGCAGAGGCTCAGAGCGGGCGAGTTCAGATCTACACCCCCACCTCACCCAGAAAGGAGAGAAACGACGGAGGGGACTTTCACCCGACCCAGCAGCTTCCCGAGGGAGGAGATGGGAATCAGGATCTGGGGGGGGGGGGTGTCCATCTAGACTTCGACAGCCCCCCTTCCCAGCCCAGATGCCGCCCGCTGCAACAGTGGCCAAGTGAGCCGGGCAGGGGCGGGAGCAAGCAGGGCGGTGGGCAAGGCCAGGAGGCCTGGGATGTTGGGGCCGGGAACAGGGCTGAGCCAAGCAATCTGCCCGGATCCCTTCCTTTCCCCGCAGCGGTCCTGAAGCAGTCCGCCACACACCAACCTTTGAGCTGTTCCACTTCATCCTCAAAGGTCACGGAGCTCCTTCTCTTGGGGGGGCAGGTACAGTGGGAGGGAGGGTTGTCATCAGACGTGTAGTCCTCCAGCAGCATCACGTCTGTTCCTAAAACCAAGGCTGGGTCATGCACGCGGAACTGGCGACGCAAGGTCCTCCTCGCCGCCCCCTCCTCCACCTCTCCCGATGGCCCCTGCACCCTCTCTCCCGTGTGTTCAACCCACCCCAACAGGTGCAACGTCCTGCCTGTAGCATTTGCCCAACAAACACTGTGAGCGTCGTCTCATTTCGGGGAGATTTCGGGAGGCTGCAGCCAGAGCCCTGGGGCTGCTTCAGACACGAAACACACAGCGTGTTATCCGGACAGGCAGGGTATCCAACTAGCGTGCCTCTGAGCCAGGCCTGGGGCAGAGGGGAGGGGGCGGCAGGGCCCTATGACAAGGAGCTTCGTGTTCTGAGGATTCTTTTTATAGCCTGAATCTCCATCGTCGTTAAAATAAACATTCAAAACTTGAAAATGTAGAGTTCTTTGGGGATCAAAAAAGAACTGAAAAACGTACCCCACTAAAGAGTGGGGAAACAAAGGCAGGGAGGCTGAGATGGGACCGTGGCCCGACACTAGGGTGAATGTTGGGACCAGCGTTCTTCCATCCTGGTCTCCAGCTTTCAATCCTTCAAGGCCTTAGTGCTCAGGAAATGCGGGAGACAGGGCAGCCCCGGGGTCCTCCTGCTGCTTCAGAACAGGCTTCAAAAGCATCAGTGCTGCCCTCGCCTGAGGAAAGAACATTCCTTGGGCCGCCATCAGCATGTGGCGATTAAGCGCACGGTTGGCGCTCCACATGGACCTAGGGTCTCGGGCAGGCTGCTGATCCCTCAGCGTCTCCAAGTCTGTGACGCGGGGCTGGTAGTTAATCTACCCCACGGAGTCGCCTGGGGTGATGGGACACGTGTGGCACAGTGCCTGGCCCCCAGCAGGGGCTAAATCGGTGGCCGTCGTCCCTGACAAGGACACAGCGGATAAAGGGTCGGGCTGACGCTCCCGCACGCTCCGATCCGTGTGACCCCATGGGCCAAGCTCCTTCCCCGGGCTACGATGCTGTCCCCTTACTCCTTCTGCCTGGCCACCTATTTCCTGCTCTTGGGGTTGCAACGTCACTCTCAGACAAGCTGTTCTAAGGCTCGTCCCCAAATACTCCCCAAAGGGTCTCCCCTTCCATAGCTCCCCTCCCAGTTACAGTCTTTCCATAAGGGCAGGAGTATGTGGGAAGCACGTGGGATGATGGACGGTCTTCCCCAGTCCACAGAAAGCTCCGGGCGGCCCACCACTCTATCTCTAGAACCTAGGACAGGGTCGGGCCAAATCAACGTTTGTTGAATGAATGAATGTCACACTGCTCCTGGATCCCCCTGGTTGTCTGAGAAATGGGGAAACACCCTGGGGAGGGACCCAGAGACCTTGTTTTCCTCCAAATCACACGAGGGACTTGGGGCGAGAGGGGCTGGTGTGACCAGCGGTTCAACCCAATGGCTGACAGGTGACAGAACATTCTCAGGGAATATTCTGCCTCCAGGGAAAACTGTCTGTGACAAAAGGCCGGGTCTTGGTCTCAGCCCGCGGCCTACCCCAGACTTCCACAACACAGGCAGAGGCCGGGAGAAGCAGGTCAAGGCAGGGAAGAGTGTTTACAAGCTCCCGGCAGCAGGGATGGAGCCAACCCCCCGCTGCCCTCAGCCTGGCTCGCGGGCAAAGGCTGGCCCAGGATGGAGAGCGGACGCCTCTGCCCACCTGCCTCTCACCAGGGCCTTGTGAGGCCCGCAGCAGCAAGTGGCCAGCGGGGACCGCGACAGCACAGGCAGCTGCTGGGAGGAGACGCTCCAGCCTGCAGGATCCCCTGGGGGGCAGCCCCGGAGGGGACAGGGAGCATCTGTGCTGGAGACGTGTTTCTTCAGGGAGGCCGAATTTCGCAAAGGCAGGGCCCTGGGCATGCCAGGATGGGGACGAGGGGGTGTGATCTCGGTGGCACTGCACTGATCGAGGGAGGACTCCCTCTAGTTCACAAACAGGGGAGCTCCCAGGCTTAGAAGGAGATTAAGCATCTTGCCCAAGAGAACACAGCTCCGAAAAGGCCCGTCAGACATGGACAGCCAGGCAGCCAGATGCCCGAGCCAGTCCTGGCCGTCGGTCCGACACTAACAGTAACAACTCATGGTCCACTGTCACTTTTCAAAGGGTTTCAGTGCATCGGGATCTGAGGACAACCCCGTGTGGGGGAGACACAGAACTGAAGTCCCCACGTTACACAGGAGGAAACCAAGGCACGGAAGCGCTGGTGAGGAAAGCAGCGGCCAGAAGCCCGTGCTCAGGCCACAGCCCTCCCGCCGGCTCCTGGACTGGCACCGGGGTGCGTGCCATTTGGGGGGCTTACCTGAGTCCTGGGAGCAGCTGAAGCCAGTGTCCCCCGTGCTGCTGCTGTTCCCCAGGGGCTGGCCACCTGCCATGAGGGCCGTGAGGTGTGGGGACAGGCCCAGGTCTGAAAGGTAAAGTCGGCACGGTCAGCACAACCCAGGTCCCACCGAGGTGGCCACTGACCCTCCCTCTTCGGTTGTCCCCACCAGCCTCACCGCCGCCTGCCCTGTCCTCTCTGTCTCTTGCAAACTGGGCTCTCAACCCACTGCCGGATCGCAAGCCCCCAGCTGCCCTTTCCCCTCTTAGCCTCTTGTTCCTATACCCTGGGGTGGGGGGGTCTGCACTGCAACAGGATTCCCTGGGCCTCCCGAAGAGGAAACTCTCACAACAACACACACCAACAAGGCAGGTGGGAGGGAAAATGCGGGGTGCATGGTCTTGGGATGCGGGTGCACCGTGACCTCCTGAGATCCCACTTAAATACCAGAAAGGAATTTCCAAGAACGCAAACGGCAAAGTGGGAGAGAATGCCTGTAGGCTACAAGGTGAGGACCGGGGGCCTGACCCGGGGAGCGGAGGCCGGCAGCTGGGGAGGCCTGGGCAGAGGCCGGTTCTCACCCAGTGCCCCCAGAGCTCAGGACCTGGAGGCCCAGGAGCCTTTGCGACAGGTGGGGCTGGACAGAAAGTCTGTATAGGCAGTGGCGGGTCCCTTCCACCACTCTTTCCAGCTCAGGCTCAGGAGGATGAGGGTATAACCCGGGGGACTGGCCTCAGAGACCCTGTCACAGTTGAGGCAACACTGGATAAGCCATGGGCGCAGAGACAGGCCGCAGAGTTAACAGTGGGACCCCCGCCCCTCAGCTTGCTCGACGTGGCCAGGAGAGTGAGAGCCCTCTCTGGGGCCGGTCAACCAGTCAACGTGCCTCCTGCGCCCCCACACAGGGCCTCCGACCACTCCCAGGGCCTTGCCACTAACACAGAGGACGGTCAAGGTCCCCAGACTCTCAGGGAGAGGCCTGAGCTTGAAAGAGATGAAGGAATACAAAAGAGAGAAAGAGAAGAGAAAAAAATGATTTCAGAGGAAACAATGGAGGGAACTTAAGAATTAAAAAAAAACCCAACAATTCTACATGAGTCCCCTGAGAACGTTGGGAGAATAATGACTCCATGAACAAAAGAGCTGAAGGCTCTGGAGACCCCGGAGGTCACGAGAAGGAGCTGTTGACGATTCAAACTGCAGCACGCGAGGTCAAGCCCTCTGGCCTCAGGAGAAAGGCCCGCTGCCCGGCAGACTGAATGAGCACCCACATTCTCCCCGGTCCACGCACAGGCCGGCCAGGGCCCTGTTCTTTACATTCACCCTAATCCTTCTGGGGGTGCGAGGTGATGGACAACACGCTTTCCTTCCTTCCCTGGAGCCAATGAGGAGACGGGAAGGGCAGGCTTCTCTCCCGATCACCCCTCTGTGAACTTGGGGGATCTCGCTTGTGCAGAGCACATTGGCGGAGAGGATGGGGACCACAGAAGACCCCACACGTGCTTGTCCCTGTCCTGAGCCTCGGCCTCAGCATGTGACCACGTCTGGGCAAGAAGCCCAGTCTGGGGAGGGGCCCGTGGGGAACAATGCCCTGCCGACTGGGACGGCCAAGGCCGCGGTGGGTTTGGGACACGGCTCTGAGGCTGCGGTGAGGGCCAGAACATGGCCTGGTCTCCAGCAGCGCGAGAAGCTGTCGGAGCCAGACCGCTGTGGCTGGGCCGGAAGGTCTGGGAACGGTCTCCTGGAAGCCCTGCTCCGTCCTGTGTGTTTCCAGCATTTACCACTCGACAATGGGCGCAGTTACCCTGGGATCCTTCACATGAAACAATAACATATCTACTGGGTTGGGCCCAATCCAAGCCCTGTCACAAAATTAAAAAGAAAAAGACCCAAAGTTGACAGGCCCCAGGGATCTGGTCAAGCTATGCGGTTCTGAGCTGAACCAGGCTCATTGGAGTCACCGGAAGGCCTCCAGGTGGCACCAGGAAAGGAACACGCAAAAGCAGGTGGGGAAACTCAGAGGCCCCAGGGTGCCCTTCCCGCCCTCCAGCCCCAACCTCTCCAAGGGGCCCGGCAACAAGGCAGCTCTTCTGTGTGTCCGCAGCCTTCTCTCAGGGCACTGCTAGACAGGCTCCAACCCAGTCCATCAGGTGGCAGGCATTGGTAGAGGCTGCCATCCCACGATGCCGAGGCCACCCTCCCAGCCTGCAGTGGGGTGGGCCGTGGGCTCTCCGCCCTGCCTGGGTTGGAGCACTGAGTCAGCGGTGGACGAGTTGCTGGCAGGGCAGCTTGCCCTCTCTCCTGAAGGCCCCCGATGGCCCGTAGCCACCTGTCAGCTCTGGCTCTGTGGCCTCGCCTCCCAAGACCACACGCTAGCACTCGGCTCACCTTCCAGCCCTAAAAGTCAGTGTCAACTCCAGGGCTGACCCGTCCACCATGAGGTGGCATAGCCTGACCACCTCCAGGTAGCCCAGGGCTCTCCATTCCTCGGGGAGCCCCGTGGGACTCTATCAAGACCTCATGGGCAGCAGGTGCTTTGGTGGCTCAGCGACAGGTGGCTCCTCGGGAAAACCTAAGCCTTGGCACTTCAGCTTGGGGCTAACAGAACGAGAAAACCCAGACCCACTGATCACGGTGGAAATCTGGGTAGGAAATGAACATGACAGCCTGTTTCTAAAACTCTTGGCATCCCACAGTCAGCGGGGAAGCTCCAGATATTTCTGGAATTCCTCTCGGCTCACAAGCACAGTGAGGATTCCTTGGTGCAAACTTCCCAGGCGTCCACACAAGTGGGGAGGAACAAAACTGGGACAGAGCTTGCCGTCCTCCGTGGTTCCTTCTGGAACGGATCTCACCTTCTTTCTTTTCCTATGCAAGCTCCCGTGCTGGGGCAGTCTCAGAGGCTCAGGGAGGGGGCCCAGACGCGGATTTTGGTTCTGCAGTCTGGGCGGATCCAAGCCAGGCCCACGGGGGCGTCCGAGGAGGGTCTGCCTGGCGGGGCTCAGCCAGACGGACCAGGCCCAGAAGGGCGCGGGCATTCCGGGTGTGAGCGGGGCACGCAGGGGCGTGGCGGGAGGGGGCGCCCCGCGCGCTGCTCTTCCCAAGCTTCACCAACGCTGCCGGGCGCCTCCTGCCACCCCCCCAGTCTTCAACCCAAAAGCATCAGGCAAGACTCCTTCCCCTCGGCGAGGAGACCACCGCTGCCTTGGACTCGCCAGCCAAACCAGCGCTGGTGTTTCCCACCCCTTCTCCTGGCCCCACGACCTCGACCTCTGCCTCTGCCAGTGTCATCACAGGTGATCTGCGTGGAAAATCCCGGCCAAAAGCAGATGTTTCTTTCTGTGCTAACTACCCTCTCCTCCTGCGTTCTCCTTCCTCGTTCTTTTTCTTTCCCCGTTCCCAACATCCATGGAATATAAAGCAGGTCCTATTTTTTTTTGTCTAGAAGACAGGTGATTTTACAAAATGTGAGTAAGTTAGTGAGGGAAACGAAACCAGACCCTGAATGCTGTCCTGGCTCACAAGGCGTCCTTGGAAACACAGACTGGCCAGGAGCAGAGGGGGGCATTTCAGTGGTTAAAATCTGGGGTACGGAGAGATTGTTTTTCTTCTCTGGTCAAAATAAAAAGTCCCTCTCTTGATCTCAGGGTCGTGAGTTCAAGCCCCACCTTGGGCACGGAGCCTACTTAAAAAAAAAGTCCCTGACTTCCTTCCTCTCTCGAGAAGTCACACTCCATCAGCCCGCGCAATAAACCAGGGATGTGGGCTTGTTACTGCCTCACACAGCAGTTCTCCGATCGCCACTGAGCATTCACAGTAACAGCTATTGCTTTCCACCCTCTTGAGAGGGAAGATAGAAGACCTCTCTAAAGTATCATCTGAACCAGCTTTTTCCAGTTGATCTAAGTGCCTTCAAGCCTCTCTTCCAATATGTCCTCCAGGTGATAATCGCCCTCAGACACGACCAAAAGATCCAGCTCCTTCCCCACTAGACTGACACAGTACTAACCGCTGGAGGCAAGATCCGCCAATGCGTGCTCCAAACCCTGGGTGAAGGCTGCAGGACAGAGAGGGTTTGCGCAGCCTCCAAGGATCCCCCCAGCGTGGAATTAACTACAGTGGAAACTACAGTGACTTTACAGGGGAGAACCCGACAGATCCCCCTGAACCGTATGGACCGAACGTGTCCCCCCGGAGTTCATACGCCCTAACCCCCGACGTGATGGCATCTGGCAACAGGGCCTTGAGGAGGTAATCAGGAGTGGATGAGGTCAGAGGGTAGAGTCCTCATGAGAAGAGACCACAGGGCTTGCTTCGTCCTGTCTCCCCACATCCCCGCCACGTGAGCCCACAGCAAGAAGGCAGCCAGAGAGAGCTGTCACCGGACCCCAGCCGTGTGGCACCCTGACCTCCGACTTCCAGCCGCCGGAACTGCAGGAACGCCGTGTCTGGGGTGGGAGCCCTAGTCTGTGCTATTCTGCGACAGCAGCCTGAGCTGAGACACCGGGCGTCAAGGCAACATGAACGAGCGATAAGACATACGTGGCCCTGACGTGACCGCTACAGAGAACTCAGCACCCCCGCGGCCTTCCTGCCCCCAGCGGACGACCTCACTCGACCCCCGAGAACGCCTCGGCGAAACGCACGCGGAGGGGCCTTCTACGAAATCCCTGGCCAGCCCTCGCCCGGAGCGTTACGGTCATGGAAGCCGAGGGAAGAACGAGGACTTGTCAAAGCTCGAACAAGACAAAGGGAGCCGTGACGGGATCCTGAACTGGACCCTGGCACAGAAAAAGCACAGGAGCAGGACGGTGGGTGAAATCCGAATCCAGGGCAGAGTTAACAGCACGGCACTGATGGGAATGTCTTCGTTTTGGTAACTGCTATCGTTTGGCCAGATGTTAACACCAGGAGAAGCAGGGAGGATGGGATTCTCTGTACCCGTTTCCCAGCTCCTCTCCAAGTCTAAAATTATTTCAAAATAAAAAAGGGGTTAAAAAAAAAATCTATCCCTGTCTAGAGTAATTCCTCTGGGTCTCACCAAAGGGAAAAGGATTGTCTCCAGAAACTTGTTAGCTCCCAAATCAATGACCAGATGGAGGAGTGGCTTTACACACAGGAGACAGTGACATTTCAAGGTCGGGGGGTTGGGGGGTTAGGGGCCTGGGGTTTGACGCTGCCGCATCGTGAGTTACCGGCGACAGTGTGAGGAAGTGGCCGACCAGCAAGAAAGGGCCGAGGAGGAGCGTGTTCGGGGCCGGGCAGCGGAGGCCGGCGGGAGGGGTGCAGGTGGTATGTGCTTTACACAACGCCGAGCAGCAAGGACCGGCCAGGAGTACAGGAGAGCCTGGGCCAGCGCCTGGCTTCTGTTGCTGGTAGAAAGAACGCCCGCAGGCCGTGGCTGGGCTAACAGAACGGATTTCTGAACTCTGGTGGCCCCTGTCTTGAGCTGCTGAGCTTGCGAAAGGGGCCTGGGAAGGACAGGGGACACTCCGGGATGTTGCTTCCCCGAGGGACACCTGGGCTCAGAGCCTCTGGGAGCTCACCCATCAACATGTCAGAGCGCCTGAGAGAACCACAGGCTATTCCCGCCTGGGGTGGGCCCCCCTTTCCCAGCAGGTCCCCAAGTTACCTGTGATCCTGTTGGAAATGCTGAAGAGCCTGGACGTCCTCTGCCGCTGCACGAACGGCTCCCGGTAGTACCGATCCCCAAAGCACATGCCCAGCAGCTCCTTGCGGACCGTCTTGTTCCAGAGCCCATAGATCAGGGGGTGGCAGATGGCGCTGGTAAAGGACAGCCACGTGGCCCAGGTCTCCAGGGTCGGGGAGACGTAGTTCTTCCCCCAGAGGGCCTCGGAGGTGATGACGACCATGTAGGGGCCCCAGGTGACCGTGAAGGCGCCGAGGACCACCAGGATGGTGACGAGGGCTTTGCACTGGTTGGCCGAGTAGACCACGCCCTGAAAGGCGTTCCTCCTGCTGCCGGAGGAGGACGTGGAGGTGCTGGAGTTCTTCCTCCCGTTCCTCTGGGCGTCCTCCTCCACGATGACCACGGTGCCGCAGTGCACCTTGCGTGCCTTGACCCTGGCCACACGGAAGATGAAGCCGTAGCACACCAGCATGACCAGAAAGGGGAACAGGGCACACCAGATCTGCCAGAAGGCGGTGTAGCCAGGCTCCCGGTGCCACGCGGCCACGCACATCCACTTGAACTCGTCAAACTCCACCGACGACCAGCCGAACAGAGGTGGCAGGCAGCCGACGAGGGAGTGAAGCCAGATGTAGACAAGCGCCATCACAGCTCGGTTCCCCGTGATCTTCATGGGGTACACCATGGGGTACAAGACAGCGTAGTAGCTACAGAAAGGGTGGAGGGAGACGAGAGAGAGGGGTCAAAAGAGGGAAAAGATACCAGAACGGGCACCCGGTGCTCTCCGATGTCGGGGGCATTGCTGCATTTCTCCATCCCATCCAGTCGTGGGGCGAATGCTCCTAAAAGTAGCTCCTTCCCCCAACTGGTCCCCCACAAGTCACAGACTGTGCCATGTTACACAGCTTTGTGGGACCCTTCTTCCATCAAGAGCTGGATGCCAGAATGAACCCAGAGCTCTGGTGGTCCTGTTTCCAAGTCACCAATGCCAGAGCCCAACCAGGTTCAGAGCTGGGGCTCGTCCTCACACATCTACAGAAGTTCGGAGGGACCCCCATCGGGCCAGATCATTTCTGTGTTGCTGGCATTAATCCGCTCAGATCAGTTTTCAGAAGGTCATTAAAAACCAGAATCATGCGGGCGCCTGGGTGGCTCAGTCAGTTAAGCGTCTGCCTTCGGCTCAGGTCATGATCTCGGGGTCCTGGGATCGAGTCCCACATCGGGCTCCCTGCTCAGCGGGGAGTCTGCTTCTCCCTCTCCTGCCGCTCCGCCTGCCTGTGCTCGCTCTCTCTCCCTGACAAGTAAATAAAAATCTTAAAAAACAAACAAACAGAATAATATCAAAGGCCTACGAGGTTCACTCATTCAAGAATATTACTGAAGGCTACTGGACTAAGCACTGTGCTGTGTACCAGAAGGGCAGTGAGGAGAGGCAGGGGCAGAGGGACGATAAGAAGAGCTTGAGAGTCTGGAATAGTAAGAGCTACGTGTCGTCCTCACAACAGCTGCTTGAAGCGGATTTATCATTATCCTCGGTTTACAGATGAGGACCCTACAGCAGAGAAAGTATAGGTCGCCTGCCCAAGATGAGGGGAAGAAACGAGACATACACGCAGTCCCGATGCACATGCCAGCTGGGGCGCACACGGCTGGGGTGTGGGCTCCCTCGGCCTGTGCGGAGAACGGAGGCCTGGAGGCTCGACAGCCTGGCGGGCACCTGTTACAGATGGCGGGGCCAGAGCAGCAGGAGACCGCACACAGACCCTGGTCTTAAAGATCAGAGGCGCTGGCCCAGGAGTGAGTAGGGGGAAGGCAGCTTTGGGGGCCTGGAGAGGGGGGCCAGCACCTGCCCTGTGGGGGAACTGCCCGGAGCACCACTGAAGCTGGAGATGAGAGGCCAGGAGCCAGGGGCCAGGGCATGCGAGGCCCTGCAGGCCTGACCCTGGAACTGGAAAGGGTGAGAGGATGTGGATCACGGCGTCGGAAGTAAACCAGCACCCTCGCCACCCAGACGTTTTATCCAAAAGAAATGCTGTTTAATGAATAATAGGGTTTCCCCAGGAGGGCAGTGTGTGCGAAAGCCGGGGTGGCCACACAGACGCTGCCGGGTACACGCAGAATGTGAGAAAACGGCCGTGGCTACAAGGGTCACACCTCTCCCGTGAAGCCTCCTCCCCACTGGGGCCATCCTGAGTCACCCCTGGGCACCAGTGGCTCAGGGCCAGGGGCCACAGCCTGAACTGCCACCTGCCACGCCTCTCCCTTGTGACGGGCCTTCCTAACCCGAGGTCAGCCTGGGACTGCTGGTGTTGGGCTACGGGCTCCAGCCAAGACGGAGCCTGGAAAGGCAGCATTTCGGGTGTGGGATCTGAAGAGGCCACAGGGATCCCGGCACGGATGTCGGCTTCACTGCTCCCGGCCTGGGCTAAGACGATCGGTGTTATGCTGATCCCTGGGTTTGCACCGGGCAACGTCCTGCGGCCTTTGGAGCTGGAATGCCCGGGCTCAGACGGTGGTTCTGCTGCCCACGAGCTGTGTGACCTCGGGCAGCTGATTCAACCTCTCAGAGCTTCAGCTCCCCCATCGTGGGAATCTCAGAAGCCCTGCCACAGGTCTGCTCCAAGGACTGAGCCGGTTAGACTGAGGGCAGGCGCGCTCCAGCCCTCACGTGGCAGTGGGGACAGAGCCTGCCCTCTGCCTGTCCATCCACCTTTCCCCCTTCCTTCCTGAAAATGGGAGCCCAGACTGTTCCCAGCTGCTACGACTGAAAGGGGACACTGGGCCCTTCTGAGTCCCAAGAGATGAACCAGGCCACTCTGGTGGTCTCCTACCTCTTGCCAGGTGATGGCAGAGACATCGACCTGTGTGGCATCATCCCAGCGAACGTCATGTGAGGGCGTATGCTAGGGTGGGATGCAGGGGCGCCAGGGACGTTCCCTTCACTTTTAAAAAGAAACAAAGCAGAGATTTCTACTTTTCTCTTCTTTCTTTTCTTTTCTTTCTTTTTTTTTTTTTTTGAGATTTAATTATTTGAGAGAGAGAGCACGTGTGGGGGGGGGCAGAGGGAGAGAATCTCAAGGAGACTCCCTGCTGAGAAAGGAGACTGAGTAGGGGGGGAGGGGGGGCGGGGGAGGGATCCAAGACCTATGAGATCATGACCTGAGCCGAAACCAAGACTGAGACACTCAACTGACTGAGCCACCCAGGGGCCCCACATTTCTACTTTTCTCTGCCCTTTTAAAAACCGTGCAGGCCCTCTGACATCGAGACAGCTCTGGGGCCAGAGCACGTCCGGCTGTGGGAAGCCAGGCCTGGGGAACGTTAGCTGTCCCAAGCTCCTCTGACCCACCCTGCTCCGGCAGTTGTAAAATTACAATAAGCTGTCCTCCGCAACATATCCTTCTGGCTATTCTTAACACCCAGTTGTTACTATTATTTTATGGCAAGACTTCTTTATTCTAATACATGGTACTTGTCTCACCACTAAGTTTCTGGCCATGAGCAATTCCAGTGGGACGTGACCGTAATCTCTCCCGGCTGGGCCCCGAGTCCCCCCAGGATGCTGGGGCCGGGGGCTGGCTCCCAAGGGGTCTGTCTCCCGGAGTCAGAAGGGACCCCCCCATGGGCCAGGGTGCTGCCTGTTTATATCCATACCCTCCAACCACTACTCTGGTTTTAGGGTTTGTTTTCATGTTTTATACAATTCATACACAATGAAATGCACAAATCTACAGCTCTATGAAGATATAGAACATTCCCGCATCTTCAGACCAAAAAAAATATGGATTTCGTAGATTTGAAACTTCATTTCTTTCAACTTAGCCTCATTTAGGCCTAGTTGCAAGTTCAAAGGAAAATACAGGACGAAAGCAACTCCCTGCTCCCCTGCGGGTCATCAGAGGCCAAAACAGTGGGCTTTCTTTGTCTTCTAGGCTCCTAACTGGCTTCCGAAGCTCTCAGTCTTTTCCAGCAACTAATTTTTACACGTGAGCCCGAGCACGACGCCCAGTTCCAAGAGGCTCTCACCATGTCGCGTGTAACTGAGAAGTTGTTACGCACCCGGGGCTCTAAGGCCGAGCTCTCGGGCCTCGGGACCCAGCCCTCCACCACCGTCTGTTTCGGTAAGACCACTGCACTGCGGACACAAACAGAGCCCAAGCCAATGACAGCTACCTCGGGGAGAACACGTCAACTTAGGCCAAACAGTCTCCTAAAAGCACGAGTGACTTCCGTCACCACCACTGGCCACCCCACAGTTCCAGCTACATTCATGTATTAAAGACTATTTTGGGAGCTGGGGTTTCATCCATCGCAGTGCGAACTGAAAATGGGAGCTGCTTGTAGGCTGAGCTAGAAGTCCCCACGTCACAGACTTAGTCGTGGCACACCCCTTCCCAGGCCCAGTGACAGACCCACCTGGGCCTACGTCCATGTGGCTGGTTCAGGACACTGACATTTCCACTGAATTCTGCTCCGGGCCGCTATGCTTTTGACACTGTGAGTTTGCTCTCTTTTCATGCGGCTAAAGGATGAACACTTTGGGCTCACCTGCCAACTCAGTTTGATGCGTTTCTTTAGCGGGGCTCCTCAGCTGGGGATGATGGGTCTCCCTGGGACATGGGGCAGTGTCTGGAACATTCTGGGTGGTCCCAACCGGGGAGGCGCTGCCGGCATCCGGGGGGGCAAAGCCAGGGCTGCTGCTAGACTTCCTGCAGCGCCCAGAACGGCCCCCCATGGCGAGTGTTCCCCGGTCCAAGACGTTAGCACTGCCAGGCTGAGAAACCCCGAGCTCAACAAACCGCGTGCTGGACCTGACTGGTGGCTCACTCTGCGGTCTTTGGAGGTGATTCAGAGTCCAGCCTTCACCTCCTCAGAACTGGACGAGCTACCTACCAGCCGTTGGGCTGGGGCGAGTTCAGAGCCTCGCTTTGCTCATCTGCAGAATGGGGGCCAGCCGAGCGGTTGCAAGGCTCAGCGGGGATGAATGGTTATTAACGGCACAGTGCGGTGCCTGGAAGCCCCTTTGGGAAGGTCAGGACCAGTGCCCTAGGTTTTCTCTGCTTCCGCTTGCTTAGAAATGTGCCCATCTCTTCCTCCAAGTCCCGTTCTCTCTGTTCCTCCTCTCTCATGTTTTACTGCTTTTTCCTCTTCTTCTCTCTCCCTCCTGACCCCTCCACATCTCTCCCTCCCTCGCTTTCTCACGTGCACGTGCACGCACACACACACACACACACACACTTGCATCTCTAGGTTTCCAACAGACTAGGGCAAATCTGTGACCTCTGAAATGACCAAGATTGAGTAACATTAATCCACTGAGACTCAGCGGGCAGAAGGAGCATATAAACAGGGCACTTAAATGAACAGGATCAAGTTAACTGGTCCAGTCAATCTGCATCTTTAAGCCACACGAATGACCAATAATAAAAAAATCAACCGCGTCTGCCCTGAAGTTATTTGAAAACACCGAGGTTTACGGCAGTCGCCACACTGTAATCTCAAGGATCTGGCGGCGACACTGGCTCCGCCTTGGGCTTGCAGGGGACTCACCAGAGATAACCAGATAACCAGGCCCTGACTACCCATGCCTACTGGGAGGCAGAGGTCCCTTCTCCACTCCTGGCTGTGTCATGAGGAGGGACTGGCTGCGGGGCCTGTGGTGCGGGGATCAGAGTCTGGTGGGACAAGCATGCTGCCACGTGTCATGGTGTCACCCCATCTCCAGCCATGCCCCCCGGTCTCCAGCTGCGAGGGACACACCTCCCCCGCTCCACCGCTGAGCACGTCCCCGCGTCCCCTCTCTCTGCTCTGCGGCCTGGCAGCACCTCAAACACAGTGGCGACCCACGTAGTCTGTGATCTGAACATGATCTGATCTCACATCCGTGTCCCCTACGCCGAGCTCCTCCACACGTCTGTTCATCTCACCCGGTGGTGTGTTCCCAGCCCAACCGCTGTGCCAGGCCCGCGTTGGGGGCCCAGGAACTGTTTATCACAGAACTGGAGGCCGGTCCCTCAGCCGCAGGGGCCTTTGCACCGCTCACCCCCCGTCCTACTCGCTGTTCCGACTCATTAGTTCAAATGCCCCCTTTCCCGGGAGCACGCCCGGCCTACCACCCAAAGCAGGAGCTGTGCCCGTGGCTGTTTCGGCTTTGTGTTCGCCCCCACACTCACCTGCCAGCCTCTGCCGCCCACCTGGAAACTCCTGGTGGGCAAGGTCTGCGTCCTGCCCACGCCTGCCTCCTGCCACATTGAGGACTCCGCTCAGAGCCTTCCCCAGGGGCGCCGGCCAACAAGCACCCCAGTGGGAACGAAGAAGCTGCCAGAAGAGGTCAGCCATGTCTGGGAAGGTGCGCTCTGACAGCATGACGGGAGGACCTGTCAAGCTTGCTGGAAGCCTGACGGTCAAGCGACCAGCGGACAGCCCCCTAGAGCCGCCCAGCCACGTAGGCCCAGGGTCCCAAGCATCAGGCTAGATCGGACCCCGTGAGAGGCACTGAAAACTAATCCCCCCACGCTGCTCTCGCCGTGTGCCCTCACTGTGTGCCCCAAAGGACCCAGGGCCCAGGAAGGGACACTCAAAGATCAGCCATTTTTTAAAAATACAGACATTAGAACGGTGAGATCTCATGCCTCCCCACTGCCAAAAGAGTTTCAAATATTTTCTTAATGTTATATAATCAGTCTTGATGGGATGCTGACAAATGGCTACTAGAGTCAAAATCTGTTCAGTCATCTGAGAAACCACCTGCCTTCGATACACGAAGAATCTTGGAAGTGTGTTTACTCTTCCCCAAAATACCATTCCACAGCACACACGTTCCTCAAAACTGCTGTATATAACAGTAAGCCAGGAAGGGACTGTAAAAGTAAATTCTCCTACATCCATGATGGAATACCATGGAACCATTAAAAATCACGTTCTGAAAGGGCATCTGACACTTGCAGGTGGGAGACAACGCCCGTCCTCACTTGTTAAGTGAAAGAGCAGGTCACTCGTGCCATAAAACCTGTTTAAAAATGTACCGTATGGAACCAAACCTTACTAGAGGCAAATACACTAAACCTGAAACAGTGATTGCTTCTGATTGGTGGGATTATGGATATTTATTTTATTCGTTACATTTTTCTGTATCATTTTCATTGTTGGAGAAAAAGAGATATTTAGAGAGGCCAACGGATTAGCTCCGACCAATTGCTTCCTTCATTCTGCGTTCCCCACAGCCGCGGAGAGCCGACAGCGTCCGGCCTTGGGCCTAGCGGAGGCCTGTGTTCTGGAAGCACCATCCGGCTACCACTCATCAGCTGAACAGCGGATGGTCCCGAGGGAGCCCAGGGGCCGTGTCCCCCAGGGACAAGAACCCTGGCTAGCCTCCCCTGTGTCTTCCCTGACTCCACTGCTGGCCTCCTCCCCAACCTGCAAGCTCCACCTACTCTCTCCCTCGGAAGTCGAACCCTTGCCGTGCTGAATGGAGTGACTACCAGCCAAATCCTACTAAGCATGAGGAGTGTGGGGGCCCCACCCACCTGCCAGACAGCAGGCAGCCCCTTGGGAAACCCTGGACCTCATATCTCTGACACAACTTTCCCCAGCTGCTGCTTCTCCTCTATAAAGTGTGCATTAGAGGTTTCGAGAACTTTTTTTTTTTTTTAAAGCATTGGCGTCTCTTTTAAAAAATAAAACTCACTGCAATTAAATCAGAGGTGTTCTGGTTGAAAGAGGGGATGGAGGAAAAGGCAGAACTCTGCTTTCTCACCCTCCCCAGCAGAAACCCCTGACATCCTCCCCGGGCACTGAGACGGTGTGGAAGTCACCGGACCAGACGATCTCTCGGGGTCCCCCTCGGCCCGCTATTCTGTAATTCCTCCATCGTCCGGGGCGGGCTTACCGGTCGACGGCGATGACCCCGAGCGTGAGCATGCTGGCCGAGCTGATCAGCAGGTACAGCAGGGCGGAGAAGTTGCACCAGACCACGCCGAAGACCCATTCCCTCCGAATGGAGCTGGTCGCCACGAAGGGCAGGACCAGCACGGACAGCAGGAGGTTGGACAGGGTCAGGCTGAAGACGAACTTGTTGCTGAGGGTGAGGAGGTAGGACTTCTTGTACAAGGTGACCACGATGACCAGGTTGCCCAGGCAGACAAAAATGGTGATGATGATGATGGTGATGAAGTCGGTGATGACGGCGCCCCCTTCGCCACCCTCCTGGTCCGTGAGGTTGCTCAGCTCCTTCCTGTGGCCGAGGGAGGAGTTGAGGCTCATGGTCAGGGCGCCTCGGCGTGCGGTGGGCAGAGCATGCCGGACGACTGGAAAAAGAAGGGGAGACTGGCGGACGGGGAAAGACTCGTCAGATCCCATCCTCTGCACTTGACGCAAGAGCCGCAGACGCCCCAGGGCCCCCGTCAGTCCCGAGACTCTTGGCCCGGCTTCCCCCCTCAAGCTCCACGAAAGCGGCCTGTTTTCTACAACCCGCTTTGTGTGTGACTCCCTGTGTCTCCTTGGACGGGTGTTCCTCCAGTCTAACCCAACCCGTTCGCGTGCCCCGGGGCCAGTGGCGGGAAAGCTTTGATGTACGGAGGAAGCACCTGGAGCTGATTCTTGGGCCCCGCCCTGGAGATGCTGGTGCCGGGGATCAGAGGCCCAGCCGAGGAACCTGCATTTTAAACAAGCAGGGGGCAGGTGGGCTGTGCTGCTCTGGGGAGTCCCTGAACCAGCGGTGGCAGCCGCGCCTGGAGCCCCAGAGCTGGAGAAGTTCAAGCACACGGCTGACTTCCTGGACCAGAATCTGCATTTTAATCGCTTCCCCAGCTGATGCGCGTAGCCGGTAAAATTCGACAGTAAGCTTAGCGTAGGAACTATTCTGAGGTCCCCGAGCAGGGCTTCAACGAGTACAATTCGCAGTGAGGCATCATCCCCGCTCTCGCCGGCCGTGGGGAAGGCCGGCAAGGACCCGAGCACTGAGTACAAATAGGTCCGTGCAGGCGCGGGTGGAGGTCTTGGCCCCCGGGCACCCACCCTTCCCGGCAAGGCGCAGTCCCTGCTCCCCGGCCGCTGGCTCGGGATCTTGGCTAACCCCGCAGGCTAACATCTTAACATTAAATCCTACAGAGGCGCGTTTCTCCAAACATTTCATCTACTTTAACCAGCCCAAAGAATCCCACAGACACTTCCCCCACCTGCTCGTTTCCAACAAACAGAAGACACCAGAAAGAAGGAAAGCTTTCCTTCCACGAGCCAGATGACAGGAACCCTGCTGCCTAAACTGCCCCCCCCACAGCCACGGAGCCTTCCCCACGCCCCCCCGGTTGACCTGCCACCGCTACCCAAACACCTTTGGCCACAGGAAGCTGGTGGGCTGAGGGGCAGTCCCGAGTGCTGGTGAGAAGGCTGCCCTTTCGCGTGAGCCTGTCCGCTGGGGGTCCTCACCGCAGACCGAGACCCACTAGCCTTAGCAGCACCGAATAATCCTAACCCCTCCTCCACTTGACAGCCTTTAAATGCTTCACAAATGACTTGCTTTCCCTTCTCCAGATTTAATCTCCCGAGGTCCTGATACGACTTCCAGACTCTTCATTAATCAGACTCCCTGGTTTGGACTTGTTCGCGGACAACTATGACCTTCTTAATTTGTGGTCCCCAAAACTGAATGTACCATTCTGGATGTGGGCTGGTAAGTGTTGAGCACAAGGGGGCAATTTTCTCCATCATCACGACAATCTCCTCCCACTATTCACTCTAAGAACGCATTTTCTTTCAGCAACCGTATTATCCTGTTGGGCTTCACTGCGTGGTCAGCTAAAACCCAAAGCTTATACACATATGAATTTCTGTGAAGGCAGATGTCCCAAGTCTAGAACTTATGGCATTAACATGTTTAAGCCTAAATACGACACATTATTTCTACTAAATTTTATTTAGTGTACTTTGGCCCATATTTCCAGGCTGCTGAAATATTCTGAATTTTTATTCAGTAATGCAATATGTTAGTTACTCCGGCTCTGTGCGATGAATATACTTTATTAGGTGTGCCTTCCTGTCTGAGTCTTTGTAAGGTTATTTCTGAGTTTTGTCTTTATTTTGTGAGTTCTGAATTTTGTTAATTCTTATAAGTAAACTACTGGGGTGCCTGGGTGGCTCAGTCGGTTAAGCGTCCGCTTTGGCTCAGGTCATGATCCCAGGGTCCTGGGATCGAGCCCCACATCGGGCTCCAGCCCCACACTGGGCTCCCTTCTCAGCAGGGGAGTCTGCTTGTCCCTCTCCCTCTCTCTGCTCGTGCTCTCTCTCTTACTCTCTCTTTCTCTCAAATAAATAAAATCTTTAAAAAAAACTCTTATAAGTAAATTATTAATTGGTGTCTCAAAATAAAGGTCCTACATGAGCATATTATTAACTGCGCAAGTGAGAACATGGTGGAAAAGAAAACAGACTTTGCGTCATTAGACAAATGACAAAACAGGAGAAAGTATTCACAACTTATGTCTCAGAGAAAGGACTAATCATTCTAATTTATAAATAATTCCAAAACATTAGAAAAGGTGAAAAAAACAGAAAAGTGAACAAAAATATATAAACGGAAAAAAAATGTAGCTATATGAGGACATCGATGTTAACTAACCTTATTGTGGTCATTTCACAGTATACACATCCGTCCAACCACCCCTTAAACTTACACGATGTTATGGGTCGATTCGCATCTCAATAAAACCAGGCACAAAAAGTCGTGAACAGTTCATAGCACAGGATACGCCAACTGGACTTAAACATATGAAAAGATGCCCAATGTCAATGAAAGTAAGAGAAATGCCCACAAAACCACATGAGATACCATTTCTTCCCTTTCCCACCACTACACACTCAAGCGTGGCATCACTCTCTGTGGGTGAGGCTGTGGGGAAACGGGCATTCTCTCTCCTGCCCGCCGCACTCGTGCTCCAAATGTGAAAAGGGAAAAGCCCTGTGGAGGGGGGTTTGGCAATAGCTAACAAAGCCCCACGTGCATGGACCCTTGGACCCAGCAATTCTATTTCTAGGATCTGCCTGAAGATATAAGCTCATGCTACGAAACCACAGATGCACAAAGTTATCTCGTTCATTAAGTCACTAGTTGTAAAAAAACAAAAAATTGGAAAAATGTGAGAAAGGGAAAATAAGAATCCATCTGCATATAAATATGCACAAATACATGCTTACTTATGCAAAAAGAAAAACAGGAAAGATAACGAGAAATTAAGATAGTGACGGAAGTAAAATTTCTCTATTTTTTTTACACTTTTGATTTTTGAACCTTGTAAATATTTTACATACTAAAAAATTTTAAATACAAATGGATGCAAAAGGTAAACAAAATCCTTGCAAACATAAAAAAAAAACAAGCCTAAGTGTGTATTCAATTGATAACATAACCATACGGAACAAAAAGTTATATCAAGTAGCTTTTAAAATACAGTATTTTGGGGCGCCTGGGTGGCACAGCGGTTGAGCGTCTGCCTTCGGCTCAGGGCGTGATCCCGGCATTCTGGGATCGAGCCCCACATCAGGATCTCCTGCTGTGAGCCTGCTTCTTCCTCTCCCACTCCCCCTGCTTGTGTTCCCTCTCTCGCTGGCTGTCTCTATCTCTGTCGAATAAATAAATAAAATCTTTAAAAAAAAAAAAAGAGTAAAATACAGTATTTTGACTGTGAATGATTAATGGTATATATTCTGTGGTTTACTTAGTAGGCTTGATGTTGTTAACGGTGTTGTAATTTTACAACTATTTTGAGTGTAGAGCAAGTGAGCCTTTATGGAGAAAGGAGGCACGGATTACAGAGCAGGGAAAGGAGAGGAAGGACCCTGTGGTGTTAGTTTGGCTACTGGAGGCATCAGTGTGAATGCCCTACTCAAATATACAGAATCGGGTCCAAGGAAAAGCCCCGGAATGCAATCAGAAAGATTAAGAAAGTGAAGTTCTAGAATAAAAGGCAAATGAGAGAACGAATAGGAAGTCCTTATTCTTCAAGCAAAGCAAAGTGTTTTTCACTTACCAAGGGAATCATACCTGGCAAGATAGACTCAGCCAATGTGACCATCTTTCCCTCTCCAAATTCACTGAAATGCTGCGTTAAATATGACCCAAGGTTTTAAAAAGAAAAAAAGGGGGGCGCCTGGGTGGCTCAGACGGTTTAGCATCTGCCTTCGGAGTCCCACATCGAGCCCCACATCGAGCCCCACCTTGGGGTCCCTGCTCGACGGGGAGCCTGCTTCTCTCTCTGCCTGCTGCTCCCCCTGCCTGGGCTCTCGCTCTCTCGATAAATAAATAAATAAATAAATAAATAAATAAATAAATAAATAAAATCTTTAAAAAGAAAAAAAAGAAAAAGAAAAGCCAAGAAAGAGAAATCCATAGGTACCAGAAACAAGAGACAATTCAAAGCCAGAGCTATAACCCCACCCCTGTGGCCAGAGAGAATTAGACATAGTTCAAGAACCCGAGGGCTGAGGTTTTTTATGCGGGAGGGGCACTTTGAGCTGCACAGGCAGAGAACTGGAACCAATACCCTGCAGAAACAGTGGGTTCCAGAACGGCTGCCTCCGCCATGACAAAGGGAGTAGAAATCTCCTCCCACTGGCAAAGGGAAGCGTCAAAAACACGGTCATTTACCGGAGGCTCTGGGTGGATCATGCAACACTTTCTTCCATGAGAAATCAAACATTGAGTCATGCGCCGTGCTGACGTGGGTACCAAATCCATCCATCTGCGTGGGGCAGAAATCCAAAGTAATAAATTCATGTAAAAATTAATGCTGACAAAAAGTAAACATAAAATGGCTCTGTAGTGAATTTCCACATTCACAGAACACTCAATGAAAGTGAGTGCACAGCATTCACAGGGAGGGAGAGTCAACGAAACAAAAAGCATAACTGACATTCCAAGAACTTAAATTAATAGAAAAAGATGAATGAAACTATAAAATAACTACTACTGGAAGCTTTAAAAAGAAAAGGGGTAAGAACCATAACGACAGAACAGGACGTCACGAAAAAAGAGCAAGCAACTATGAAAAAGAATCCAATAGAAATCTAGAGATTAAAATTGTAGTTGTCAAAATTAAAAACTCAATCGTTATGTGGAATAGCAGATTTGGCTAAAGAGAAAGATGGTAAACTGGAAGACAGCTCTGAGGAAATTACTCAAAATGCGATAAAAGAGATTGAGAAACTGAAAATATGAAAAGCCAAGGTTCGTGAAGGACAGGACAAGATCCAGCATAAGTTCAGCTGAAGGGCAGCAAGAGATTAAAGAGAATGTGGGTAGCAGATGCTGCTGGCTGCCTACCCAGCCCACTCTGGTTCTTCTCCTTCCTGGCAGACCTCTCACTTTGTTTTGCTGTAATTCTGCTCCCAGTGACTCAGAGAAGGTGGATCCTATCCCTAGTTCTGGGAGCTGGACGCTGGTTGGTCTCAAGTAATCGCTGTGTCCCTTCTCCTTGCAATCCTGGCAAAGGAGTCAGGAGAAGTCTGGGGTTGGTGCGGGTGGAAACCGGGATATCTGGGGAAAGCTGCTCTGATCTAGGAAGACAGACACTAGGAAGCAAAATCTTTTCCTGAGGGCACTAATGGAAAGAAAGCACAGAGCTGTGGCAGCCATCTTGGGATCCTTAGAGGTGCTCAGCCAGCGAGGTGAGCACAGCAAAGAACGGTCAATCCTTGGGCTGCTGAATTAACAAACCTTCAAGTCACTTCATCCTGGCTTCTCATTATGTGAAACACATTTCTTAAAACGATTTTTAGATCTATTTTCAAGGAGAGTTTCTGTTACTTGAGTCCAAAGCATACAACTTGCATTAGACTGGACCTACACTGTCCCCATCAAGGTTGACGCCGTTCTTAAAGGGAGGACTGAACATTTTCTAGAATTAAAGAAACACGTGAGTCCTCAGAATGAAAGGGCATATCGAGTTCTAAGAGTAAATTGGAAAAAGTCTGGGACACCTGAGTGGCTCAGTCAGTGAAGCATCTGCCTTAGGCCCAGGTCATGATCCCAGGGTCCCGGGATGGAGTCCTCCATCAGTCTCCTGGCTTAGCAGGGAGCCTGCTTCTCCCTCTGCCCGCTGCTCCCCTTGCTTGTGTGAGCACTGTCTCTCTCGCTCTCTGACAAATAAAGTCTTAAAAAAAAAAAAAAAGAAAAAGTCTGTATCAAGGCACATTACAATGAAAAATGACAAGATACAGAGAAAACAGTAAAAACAAGATTTCTGATAAAGAAGTAAAAAGTGGATAAACAGCAGACTCTTCTTTTGAAGAAAACAGAAAATAGAGGCCAGAAAACCATGGAATGGTCTCCTCCAAGTGCTGAGGAAAAGAACTCTTGCCCTAACGTTCTTTTACATCGTTCAAGAGAGAGCACAATATATTCTGAGGCCAAACACCTGAATGTTTGCTAACTGTAAACTGACTGAATGATCCTCTTAAAGACACAGTTCATGAAGGAACCCAAAATCCCCAAAATAAGTAGGGTGCAAGAATCAACTGTTAGAAGAGAAACTAGCAAATATACGGATAGATCTAAGTAACCACTGCATAAAAATGAAATTTAAATTTAAAAAGTTAAACGTCAACCATAAACTTTATAAAGAGCTAATTTGGGAGCCTTGAAAACAGGGTGAGATGAAAATATTAAGCAAAATGGAAGCTCTTAAAGGCGTGGTTAGAGTAGAAAGCGTCCCGGTTAGTACGGACTCAGGGCGGGAACTTCGGTCAGGACAGCTGGACAAGTGCCTGTACGTGGTAGGTACACTCAGTAATTATTTGTAGGTGAATGACGAGCTTGTGAAATTCTGTCGTCGTTATATCAGATATGAGAGTTAACAATGTAAAAGAATAAAAAGATAAAAATAGGGTGCAACACTTCCAATCCGAAAGACAGGGAAGGGGGCGCCTGGGTGGCTCAGTCGGTTAAGCATCTGCCTTCAGCCGACCCAGGGGTCCTGGGATCGAGCCCCGCATCGGACTCCTTGCTCGGCGGGAAGCCTGCTTCCCACACCGCCCACCCGCTCATGCTCTCTCTCTCTCTCAAATAAATAATCTTTAAAAAAAAAACAAACAAAAAACAAAACAAAACAACAAACAAAAGACAGGGGGAAAACTTAAGAAAGCACTACTCGTGCGTGTCACTCTGCGGTGGCCCTACAGCAGGCACGCTCGTGAGCCGGGGGACAGAGACCCCGGGGCTGCCTGCCGAGCCTGAGGTCCTCTGGTCCAACCTTTCCCAGGAGGCAGAGCAGGTGTGGGGGCCAAAAAGCCGCCCGCCAGGGAAATCCAAAATCCTGGCCTCTGCCAGGAGGCCGGCAGCGGGGAGGCACAAGCCCCAGCAAATCTCCCAGGGGTGCACCTTTCAAGAACAAGAGAGAAGGCTCAGATGGCCCGAGGCAGCAAAGGCGTCCTGGCAGGCAGCCGGCTTCCCCGGGCCTGACAAGCCAGGGCCCATTGCCTGGGAGCACATTCACGTGTGACTCACATGACCACCTGCGGGCCGGGTCTGCCGCCAGACCCAGGGGCGGTTCAGGACTCCCACACTCGCTGCGTCCTGCCCTGTGCTGCGGCTCTGAGAAGCAACACGAGTGTCCCCTGGCTCAGGTGGGTTTGTTTTTTTTTTTAATTAACTTATTTACTTGAGAGAGAGAGTGCACGCAGGGAACTGGGGGGCAGAGGGAGAGGGAGAGAAAGAATCTCAAGCAGACTCCCCACTGAGTGTGGAGCCCAATGCAGGCCTCGATCTCACGACCCTGAGATCATGACCTGAGCCAAAAACAAGAGTCGGACGGTTAACCAACTGAGCCACCCAGGCGCCCCGTCTGAGGTTTTAATAAACGTATCAGAAGTTACTCCTGACAGGTCACTAGGGAAGGCTTCCCGTCGTTCCCTCCCCCTGCCTCTGTTTCGGAGCTGCCTCGGCGCTCCCGGCTATTTGCAGAGACAGTGAACGTCTGCTGGGTTAGACCGCTGGCACCGGCTTCAAGTCGTTCAAATTGTGACACTCAAGTAGGTGATCGGTATCATTTTGGGTGAAAAAAACAAGGCAACGTGGTAGAATATTGAGACAGGTTGTCTATTGTGTTTTCTCAACCTGTCTGCACGGGAATTTCCAAGAAGTAATTCTAGAAGTAATCTTGATCTGCATCCCCACAATGTAAGGGCAGACTACCTCTCTTGCTTCACTGTGCAAATTTGGGGATTCAAGGTGTCACCTCATGTCTACCGAGAACTCTGACTTTCATCGAAGACAGACTAACTACCCTAAGTTGGCAGGCCGACAGATACGGGCCCGGGGGTGCAGCGGCCCGCTGTCTTTGGCGCTCTGAATTTTCTTGCTCTTCTCGGGTATAAGAGCCTGTGCGTGTTCTCCTTCGCTGAGGCTAACGAGGCTGGGTTTCTGTCGCTTGCAACTTAGAGAACCCCAACTAATACCCACAGGTGCCACGGTCTGCTTACAAATGTCAAGACCCCACTTTTTCGGACGTTAGTCCCGGGCACCTTCCCTTCTCCAAGGTTAGGCCGACTCCTTAGGCACCGCTCTGCCTTCCCGAGCCTCCTTCTAAGAACTTTCTCCTTTTCTTCTTGCCGCAGACCCGTGGACACTAGTACCGTGGGCGCCTCATACAACAGCCCAGAAAAGCTTTTCACCCCCAGAGTGCAGTCTCTGGGATCAGGAGACCCGTGTCCCAGTCCACAAGCCACTACAAAGAAAAGGAGGTCTCACCCGTCCCCCCCATGCCCCTCAGAAGCGAGGCCATCAAAGGGTCCTCCCGAGAGCCTGCAGACAGCAGCCCGGGCTCACATGGGCGCTGGAGGCCGTGTTGGTCAGAAGGAGTTCTCTTGGCAGCTCTCAGACCAGGGGCCGCTGGACATGGCGGGACACACCTGTCCTCTCCTGAAGTCTTCTCTAGAAAACCAGTTTCTTTGGGCATAAGGCTCTCCTCTGACATTCTTAAATATACCTGAGCAGGAATGGTTCACTTTCTCGTCCGCGGTGCCCACCTCTATGAGGACCTTGAGCAGTCTGGAAGCTGGGACCACCAGAGGCCCTCCGCTACAGAAATTAAATGCCAACCAAACGCCAGGCTGGCCCATACGGTACTCAAATAAACCACCCCCCAGGCAAGGAGGTAGCCCTGAACACTCCACACAAGCCTGGTGAGGTCACTGTAGCACTCTTCTGGCAATTCTCTCAGGGGCTTTTCACGTCAGCCCCTGCAAGCGCTTTATACACATCAGTCACCGGCTGGAGGGGCAGGGGTGGAGTTGGGAAGAAGGTTCTAATGACTACCTTGCTTTGCACTAAGGTAACTGAGACAGACAGTAAGCCCCCACTCCCGCCCACTACAAACCAGACCGAATGACTCGTTGGGAGCCAGAGAGAGATCACGGGATCCCTGGGTCTCTGTCCCCAGACTCCTGACATCCTTCCCAGGCACTCATGTGATAGTTGTCCCGAAGACGGCAGATGCAGCAAGCTGGCCTCTGCAACCCCAGAGAGAGGCCCAGCTGGCCAGCCCAGAGTCTGTCCCCTTGCGCGGTGCACTTTGCTCTTGCCCCCACAAGGCCACCACAAACCTAGGAATGTCCTAGTTCCAAGCCTCTCACTTCACATGTAGAGCAGGTCTGAGCTCTGGTCTGTTGGGAAAATGCACCGCAGAAGGAAAAAGAAGCTGCAGTCAGAACCGCAAACTGCCTTAAGTCCCCGACGGAGTTCCTGGTGTGCCAGTGGGAGAGGCCTGGTTTTGGTCCCCTCCGCCTGGACAATATCCACTTGAGTACCTCACTGCCCTTCACAGCATCCTGCTGTTGAGACTAGAAGGCTGGAGGCCGGGGCTCTTCTCAGACTGTGACCCTGTCCACAGGGGTCAGCGGTGAGTCTGCCTGATGTCCTCCCCAAACGAAGCCCTTCTCCTCAGCATAGACATTTCCCGAGGCTTGGTCCCTGACCCCTCCCTTTCTCCCTACACCCTTGAGAATCTCATCCATTTCCAGAGTGTTACTTAATTATTTTTAACTAATAATAAACAGTATTTGCAAAATACCGTGCAACATACAACGTGTCCTGACATGCATCATCTCATCAGATCATCTGGGTAACTTCTAGAGGTAGGAATTAATGCTTCTCCCCATTTCAGAGAGGCAGCCTAACATACGGTTAAGAGCATGCATTCTGGAACCAGAGGGCCTGGGTTCAAATCCCAGCTCTACCACTTATTGGCTCTGCGACCTTGACGTGTTCCCTACACTCTCTGGGCAGGAGCTTCCCCTTCTGTAAAATGGGAACAATATTCCTGCTCAGGCACCTGCCTCATAGGGTTGGTGGGAGAAGTCAATGAGTTAATATTTGCACAGTACTTAGAATAGTGTTTGGAACCACACAAGTGTTGGTTAAATAAGTTAAATGGGGAAACTGAGGCTCAGAAATGGTAAGTGCCTAGTTTGAGAGAACAGTGAGTAGCAGCTCTACCACTTGGTCCAATGGCCATTAAGCTACCGTCTGTCTTCAATCCATCCATTCACCAGGGAAGACTCAACATGGCGTGGCCTCAACTTCCTTCCAATTTCTCACCCGCCAACCCTTTCGCGGGCCCTCTGCTTCGGCTGCTGTGCTACGTGCTTCCATTTCTGATTTGCTTTTACTCTTGCCCATCCTCCACTCGGAATCCTCTCCCTGTCTGCGGAATGGCTGAATGAAGATGTATTAAGTCTAAAATATGTTACTGATCTATTGGTCTAACGATTTCATTGAAAGAGTGGAAGAAACAAATGAATGGGAGAGCAGGGAGACTAGAGCCTAAAGAACAAACAAAAAATATACCAAGTCATGACACGGAATCTGGCAATGATTTCTTGGATAGGACACCAAGGGCACAGGCAAAAAAAATGAAAAAAATTGACAAACTGGACTTCATGAAGATTTAAAAAATCTGTACATTCAAAGGTACCATCCACAGAATAAAAAGGCAACCCACGGAATGGGAGAAAATGTTTGCAAATCTCATATCTGATTACGGATTACTATTAAGAATATATTAAGAACTCCTACAATTCAAGACTAACCTAAAAAAAAAACCTGTGTCCAAAAGAGATGTAAATGGCCAGCAGGTACAGGAAAAGATGCTCAACATCACTGAGCATTAGGAAAAGCAAATAGAACTACAAGGAGATATCTCGTACTCATCAGAATGGCTACTATAAGAAAAACAAACAAAAACCAAAACACAGAAAACAACCAGTGTTGGTGAGGATGTGGAGAAATTGGAGCCCTTCTGCACTGCTGGTGGGAATGTACTGATAAAATCGCTGTGGAAAACAGCATGAAGGTGTCTCAAAACATTAAATATTGAATTACCATACAACTGAGCAGTTCCACTTGTGGTTATAAACCCGAAATAATGAAAAGCAAGGTCTCGAAGAGATATTTGTACACCCACGTTCCTAGCAGCAGCATCCACACTAAGTGGATGGGAGTGTGGGAGCAACGCAAGTGTCCACTGAGTGATGAACGGATAATATGCAACATCCAGTATGCCCACAGGATGGAGCAGTGTTCAGCTTTCGAAAGGAAGCTCTGACTCAGGCTCCAACACAGATGAACGGGAGGACACCATGCTGAGTAGAATAAGCCAGTCACAGAATGACAAATACCGGATGATTCCACTCACGCAAGGTGCCCTGAGTAGTCAGAATTCTAGAGATAGAACGGCGGATGCCAGGAGCTGAGGGTGGGAGGCAGGGGGCTTGGTTACTGGGTTTAGTTTCACCAGATGAGGAGAGTTCTGGAGATGGACGGTGGGAATGGTGGCACAACGTGAATGGAGTCGATACCGCTGATTCGTGCACTTAACAGCGAAGATGCCATGTTTCGTGTTAAATACAATGTAAAAAAAAGCTGAAAAGCATATTTATCAGGGTTCCTTCTCTTTAAGTCCTCTCCCCACAGGGTCTGGAGAGTCAGCAAGTGCAGGCAGTAGCTCTCGTCCCCCACTGCTGAGGAAGAGCCCCTCTGGCATCCAGAGTAAGTTCCCCGCCCCGGCAGAGGGAGCTGGGGCTGGCCGGGATGATTCCTCACCAGCTCCTCATCCGTCCGGGACGGTCTCCCAGGCTGTGCACACTAAGTGAAACCAGGTGTCACTCTGCACCCTCCCCGGAGGACTTGGTCAAACAAAACTCAACTCTCTGTTCCCCAAACTTCTCTGCTGCATTCTCGTTGTGCATGTCGGAGAATGTGAGGAACACTCCGTACTGAGCCAAGCTGGACTTGGAGCCATGGGCTGTCAGCTGAATTTTTTCAAAGGGCCCCTGGCCTCTCTCCCAGGCTGCCATCCGCAGCCCCGAAGGCTGCCAGCATCCCCCTGGGGTTTCCCGGTCAACACGGACGGGGCCGGGCCATTTCAGCCTCCCGGAAAGTCCACAACCGGCTGCTGTCACGATGAAGACAACTCACCAGGGGAGAGTCCTAAGTCCCAAGGGCCAAGCGCTTTAGGGAAAGGCAGGGCAAGCAGCGTGGTCTGCCCACAGCTGTCTGGGGACGTGTTAGCAACCTGAGGGTTGAGCCAGACTCTCTTACTATAGAGATTACCCTTCCAGCTGCACACCAGGCAGCGAGCTCTCCTTTGCCAGGCCGCCGGACACCCCAACCTGAACCACAGGACTCCCCTGGGTGGAAGAAGGGCAGGAACGCCAGCGTTTCCAGGGCAGGCTTGGGAAAGCCTCCACCACACGGGCCCGCGGCCATCCGGCCTGGAACTGGGATCCCAGCAGTTCCCAAAGGCAAGGCTGGGTCAGGCCAGGTCAGAACGGCCCCAGGCTGTTCCAAGTTACCTGCCGAGGCTGCCAGACGTGGGTGTGGCGGAAGGGCCCGGTCAGGATCCCCGGCTCAGGCAGAGAGAAGCCAAAGCCACTTCCCAGAGTTCCCAACTCATACACCCAAGCGGCTACTCACCCTCTCCAGTCGGATGTCAGAAGCGTGGCAAGCCTAGCATGTTCGCAACCAGACTTCAGCTCTCTCAGACCTGCCCTTTCCACATTCTTCTTCATCTCACGTTATGGTTCCCCCATCCTCCCAGGTGCTCAGACCCAAAACTCGGGAGTCACTCCTGACTCCTCACTCTCTCACACCTCCTATCTGGTTCATCAGCAAATCTTGACATGTTTCTAGAATGCGACTATGTTTAACTATCTCTGTTACCATCACTCTGGTCCTGGCTACGTCGAAGCTTCTCTGGATTATTAAAATACCTTCCTCACTAGCCTACCTGCATCGGCCACTGCCCCCGTTCTCAACACAGCAACTGGAATGAGCCAGTTCAAACAGAGGTCAAAATGAATGAACAAGTCACTGCTTTACTCATAACCTGCAAAAGGAGTCCCATATCCCTCCAAAGAAGCCCTGCAGTTTCCCACATGATCTGGCTCTCCATGACTGCTCCAACCTCGTAATAAAAATTGCTTTTTACACCCACTCCAACCACACTGGCTTCCTCACAGTTTCACAGATACATCAAGCACACATCCACCTCAGGGCCTTTGCACTTGCTGTCCTATACCTGGAATGCCCTTACCGCAGATATCTTTGGAGGTTGCTCTCCCACTTCCTTTATTTTATTTTTATTTTAAAGATTTTATTTATTTATTTGACAGAGATAGAGACAGCCAGCGAGAGAGGGAACACAAGCAGGGGGAGTGGGAGAGGAAGAAGCAGGCTCCTAGCGGAGGAGCCCGATGTGGGACTCGATCCCACAACGCCGGGATCACGCCCTGAGCCGAAGGCAGACGCTTAACCGCTGTGCCACCCAGGCACCCCCCACTTCCTTTAGGTTTTAACTTAAACTACCTTTCTCGGCAAGGCCTTTCCAGCCCACAGTACCTTTCATACCCCTCTCCAACACTTCCCTTCCTTTTTCTCTTTAGTGCAGATGTGCATATGCTTATTTATCTTAGGAATGCCTTTCTCTCCCGCAAGACTGTCCGCTTCATGAGCGCAAGGAATTCTGCTCTGCAGATTTCTTCACCAGCACCTAGAACAGTGACTGACAAATAAGAGGTACCCAATATGTGTGATAAATAATTAAATATATGAATGACCCACGGGACCCCGGTCATCCCGGCATACTAGGTGGTTCCTGCTCTGCAGGGGCAGCAGATGCTATCCATCACCCTGTCGTTATCCCCTCTCCCCTCTCAGCAGATCTCTGGCTTGGCGTGGAGCACTAAGTCTGCCTACAAAAACCAGACTCACCGTACAGAGCTTGGGCGGCCGTCAGACCCAGTGCCAGTCGACGGAAGTCCACGACGTGGTGCAAGCTATCCGTTTCCTAATGAAAGGGGATGGACTCAGCTACAGCTTCTGCCCTTCTTCCTTTCCCCTCTCTCCTGCTGGAACTCAAACCCAAGCTTCCAAGTGAGACAGCCACCTTTTGGCCAGGTAGCTGAAAGTCCCACGCAATCCGAGCAGGAAGACTAAAGCCCAAACCACACGGCGAACTGTGGAGCCGCTGTGCCCAGCCACGCTAGTCAACCCCTTTCTGGTTAAGTCCTTGTCGTACAGTTTCCTTTCTGTGCTACGCACAGCAACGCTAACTTGATACATAGGGCAAAGGTGCGAAGAGAGGAAGGCGAAGCGTGCTGGGCACGCAGGATGTGTGCAATCCCACTGCTGGTAAAAACTGGTGCTAGGGGTCTTCGTTCATCTATCCATCCTCCTCTCCCATCTACCCAGTCCCCTTCCCCTCGGCCCCACACTGAGCCTAACTCGCTCACCCTTTCCCACGATACCTACAGAATCAAAGACTACTCATGAGGAAGAGAGGGCCTCCAGTACTTGTCTTCCAAACTGTACTAAAACCCGAGCTCATCCTTGGGAATGCCTCATTCTGGATAGCTGAGTTTTATGAATTGGTGGGGTTTTTCCACCTTAAAATATCAAAACTCTTTATTTTAAGCCTTAAACAAAATTATGAAAATCTATCACACATTTCTCTATATTTTATACAAACACAATGATTTTCACAATGATTCAAGGTCATTAAGTACCAAGATAAATGGAATTCTGACTTGGGGAAGGCCTTAGAGCTGAATTCTAACGCACCTGCTTTCTTCTGGGAGCTCAGGGAAGACCGCTGTGCTCACCCACTGTCACTGCGCGAGCAGATTTCCACCACGAGCCGGCACCGCAGGGCCGCAGACAGGGATTCCCTCCAGTAGAATAAGGGTGAAAGTATACCCTTTCACGCCAAATGTGCCTTTATTTCCTTCTTACACTTTCTCTGCCATCTTTTTCAACTTTCAGCTTCCCCTTTCCCCTATACAAAGTACTCTTATCTATAGTTTGCCTCGTGGAGCTTATTAAAGGTCTGTGTAAAGCAAGGGAGCGCGTCCGCGCAAAGGTCTCCAAGGATGGCCTCGGTCATATAAAGGTCATTTCCTCCTGTGCCTTTGGGAAGGGTTGACTTTCTACCTCTCAACGCTCCGCCATGTAAGTGACATAGGAACTGTGGCATATTCTGGAGAAACAGGGACCCCTGAAACAGCTCTGAGCTCTAATTTTAGTATTTTCTAAGTAGTAAGAGGGAAAGTGTTGAGTCTAAAAGCAAAATCGCAGCGCCCCACTGGATTTCATACCATCAGAAGACGGGATACATAGGTGCATATACTGATGGTCTAACATTACGATTTTCCACAAGGCCAAGCCTAAAAAATGTGAACTTCTCGAAGAGACCACGAGCACATCTGCAGACGATATCTGCACAGCCTGCGTAACAAGGCAGAGTGTTACTGGCCCTTGGCTGCCTTGATTCCCTTTTTTCTATTTTCTCTATAGGCTCTCCTCTCACACATCCCCGAAGTCACGCATTCCCACACTGCGGGTGGCAGTTACCTGTCTGTAGACCAAAGAAATGATGCCTTGCACATATGTGAATTACTATTCTTCAAGTGTCTGTAGATGGTATTGTGGTCATTAAAATAAAAATTCATTTTTCACATGGTTCTTGATTCAAAGCCGCTTTTTGTCATTAAGCGCTTTCTCCAGCTGAAGTGATATTAAAAGGGGAGTGGATCCACACAGCCTGGGAAAGCTTCGAGATCATGACTGTAAGCTATCCCAGGCCCCTGACCTTCTCATTGTCCCTTCTGTGAATACATCTAGCTCAAGGTCCACCTGAACAGCAAAATTCTGAAGAAAACTTTCTGGAACATTCCACCCTCACAGTGACCCTTACTACCTCTTACTATCTAAAGTTTTCCCTTTACATTTTAGTTATTCTGTCAGACATGCTTGTCTCAGCACCAGTTTTTATTTGAGGTGAGGATACTTACTCCTCCGGGAAACTTACTAATCCTTCCTTAGTTTCCCCTCTGAATTCCCAACACCACTTTGCATGTGGGAGAAAATATTTTATGTGCCCCCTACTCTCTAATATCTATGTCAATCTGATATTCAATATAAAAAACGGTTTTGGGAATCTTGACCAAACCTAGGTTTGAATGTCATATGACCTGTGCGTGTCTCCTAACCTCTCTGAGCTTCAAATTCTCCACGAGGAAAGAGAGAGTGAAATTAACCTACTTTATGTGATTGTCAAGAGGAATATATGACCTAGCCGTAGCAGCTAAACAATAAAAAGAAATAAAAGGCAGGCAGGTTGCAAAGGAAAAAGTAAAACTGGGGGCGCCTGGTGTCTCAGTCTGCCTTCAGCTCAGGTCAAGATCCCAGGTCCTAGGATCGAGCCCCACATCGGGATCCCTGTCCAGTGGGGAGCCTGCTTCTCCCTCTGCCTGCTGCTCCCCTTGCTTGTGTGCATGCACTCTCTCTCTCTGTCAAAAAAAAAAAAAAAAAAAGAACTAATGAATGAATTCAGTGAAGTCCCAGGATACAAAATTAATATACAGAAGTCAGTTGCATTTCTATACACAAATAATGAGCTATCAAAAAGAGAAATTAAGGGGTGCCAGGATGGCTCAGTTGGTTAGATGTCCAACTCTTGATTTCGGCTCAGGTTGTGGTATCAGGGTCACGAGACTGAGCCCCACACTGAGCTCCACACTGGATGTGTAGCCTGCTTGGGACTCTCTCTCGCCCTCTTCCTCTGCCCCTCCTCCCTACCTCACTTGCACAATCTCTCTCTCTAAAAAAAAAGAGAACTAAGAAAACAATCCCATTTCTAATTGCATCAAAAAAAATAAGATACCTAGGAATAAATTTAATCAAGGAGGTGAAAGACCTGTACTCTGAAAACTATAAAACACTGATGAAAGAAACATCTTCAGATGACACAAATAAACATAGAGATGTACCATGTTCATGGACTGGAAGAACTGTTAAAATGTCCATACCACCTCAAGCAATGCACGGATTCCCCATCAAAATACTACCGAAAAATTTTTTTTCATTTTTCACAGAACTAGAACAAAGAGTCCTCAAATTTGTATGGGACTATAAAAGATCCCAAATAGCCAAAGGAATCTTGAGAAGGAAGAAAACTGAAGGCATCAGCCTCCCTGATTTCAAACTATACCACAAAGTACAGTAGTCAAAACAGTATGGTACTGGTATGAAAACAGACCACACAGATGAGTGGAACAGAATAGAGAGCTCAGGGGCACCTAGATGGCTCAGTCAGTCAAATGTCCAACTCTCTGTTTCAGCTCAGGTCATGACCTCAGGGCTGTGAGATCGAGCCTTGCGTCGGGCTCCATGCTGGGCATGAAGTCTGCTTAAGACTCTCTCTCCCCCTCTCCCTTCCCCCTCCCCCCACTCTTGCTCTCTAAAAATAGAATAGAGAGTCCAGAAATAAATCCTCACCTATATGGTCAATTAATCTATGACAAAGGAGACAAGAACACATAGTGGAGAAAAGGCAGTCTCTTCAATAAATGATGCCGGGAAAACAGGACCGCAACATGCGAAAGAATAAACTGGACCACTTTCTGACACTGTACACAAAAATTAACTCAAAAGGGATTAAGGATATAAACGTAAGAACTGAAACCATAAAACTCCTCAAAGAAAACACAGGCACTTTCACACCGGTCTAAGCAGCTTCTTTCTAGACCAGGTGCATCAAGCAGGAGCAACAAGAGTTAAGACCGTGGGAATACATCACAAAAGCCGAGGAGACCACCAACAAAACACAAAGGCAACCTACTGAATGAAAAAAGGTAAGTGCAAATCATTAAGGGGTTAATATCCAAAATACATAAACACAACTTAAAATCAAAAAAACAAGCTGATTAAAGAATGGGCAAGGCCTTGAATAGACATTTCTCTGAAGACGACAAGCAGCTGGCCAACAGGCACATGAAAATAGGCTCATCATCACTTCCTGTCAGAGAAACGCAAATCAAAACTGCAGTGAGATAGCACCTCACGCTTGTCACGTTGGCTAGTATCAAAAAAACAAAAACAGGGACGCCTGGGTGGCTCAGTCAGTTAAGCGTCCGCCTTCGGCTGGGGTCATGATCTCAGGGTCCTGGGATCGAGTCCTACGTCGGGCTCCCTGCTGAGCAGAGAGCCTGCTTCCCCCTCTCCCCTCTGCTTGTGCTCTCTCTCTCTCCTCTTTCTCAAATGAATAAATAAAATCTTAAAAAAAAAAGACAAAATAACAAGTGTTGGAGAGGATGTGGAGCAAGATAAACCCTTGAGCACTGTTGTTGGGAATGCAAGCTGGAGCAGCCATCATGGGAAACGGTACGGAGGTTCCTCAAAAAAATAAAAATAGTACAACTACTACCTCTACTACACGACCCAGCCATTCCGCTTTGGGGAATGTGTATGAAGAAAATGAAAACATCAATTCAAAGAAAACTACGCACCCCTACGTTCCCTGCAGCATTATTTACAAGAGCCAAGATACGGAAACAACCCAAGGGCCCATCCATAGGTGAATGGAAAGAAGATGTGGTATACACACACAATGGAATTTTCCTCAGCCACACAGAGCAATGAAATCTTGCCATCTGGGACAACACGGATGGACCTAGAGGGTCTCATGTTACATGAAGTAAGTCGGAGAAAGACAACACAAAACTTCACTTCTACAAGGAATCTAAAAAACAAAACAGAAACAGGCTCACAGACATGGAAACGAACTGTTGGCCATCAGGCCGGGTGGGGGCGGGAACTGGTGAAGGGGACAAAGAGGCACAAACTTCTGGTTATGGAGGGATGTCATGTCCCACACGGGGACTACAGTCCATGACATTGTGCTAACTCTGTGCGCTGCTGACAGTAACTAGAGTAATTTCATAACAGAAAAAAGGGAATTTTCAAGGAAGCGTGCGAAAGCAGGGAGTCGAGTGGCTGTCAGAGGATAAACTCAAAAAAGTGTTTCAGATATTCAAGACATGAAGAGAACATTCCATTCTTCTTCTCCCCTTCCAATTTTGATGAAAGCCAAAGAGGTTTCATTCGACGACTTCAGTGTTTGACACAGAAGAGAAAGAACACACAGCAAGGGACCACAGACGGACACGTCGGGGACTCCAGGACGGGCCCGGGGACTCAGGACTAGAACCTCACTGCTCAGTCACGGCAGGAAAGGGCTCGGCCCAGAAGTGAGTCGCTTCAGTGACCAGCAAGGTGGGCACCCCCACCTAGTCGGGGTGGCGGGCCCTCAGCTGACCGGCAGACAAGGAAACACACCCCTAACTCGCAATGAGGCTGACGATCCATTCACAGCACCCCTACCCTGAAGGAGCAGATCTCACCTTTTTAAGGTGCACAGTATCAGACGGCTGGGGAAGGTCTGAAAATGTCCTTGTCAAACCCAATCCCTACCCCAATTTTCTATGTCAGTGGCTCTCAAAGGAAAGGGGCTTCAGCCTCCCCCGGCCCCCCGGCCCAGCCTCCCACCGCAGGGAGGATTCTCTGGTGATGCCTGGGGACATTTTCAGTGGTCACATCTCAGGGGACAGTACTGGCACATAAGGCCAAGGACACTGCTGAACACCCGTGATGCCCAGGACAGCCCCACGCAACAAATCATCCAGCCCACATGTCAGTCGTGCGGAGTCTGGGAAATTCTGTCCTGCGGGAGCGCTGTAGTTCGTTCTACTTTTTACTGTATGTACCAAACAAGCAGATTGAGGGGAAGTAAAACAACACCCTCCATAACACACACACACACACACACACACGCGCGCGCTCCAAGAAGACAAGAAGAGACGGAAACTATGCTGGGAATAAGACTAAGGTTACTTCTATCACAAGACAAACAATGTTATTATGTTGATTGGTTTTTACCCTGAATTATCTGGTTTATTCATTACCCTCCTAGACCCCAGCGAACGAATTAAACTCATATTGCTAAAACTGAGAATATTATTTTTCAATGTTTTAAAGTAATATCACTTCTGAATCTTTTTTTTTCTGATGACCGTATCTGAGACGGATGCTGTCATAGAAAGCCCTGAGGAATAATGGAAGTCCCCTCCTACACTTACCACACTGCCACTGGTTCCTGGATACTCCGAGCTTCCCCCTTCCCATCCCTCACCCAAGCCCCTAAAAAAGGCTTCCTGAATACCTACTCTGTGCCAAGCCACTGGGACACAGCACTGAACGAGGTACCAAAATCTCTCCTCTCTTGGAGCTCACAGTCATGGGGGATAGGACACACACAGTAAATAAATAGACAGTGATTTTACAAAATAATTCCAGATAGTGGTAGATGCCATGAAGAAAGATAAACCAAGGTAAAAGGAGGAGTGGGTAGGTGGATGGAGTGGGTAGTCAGAAAGTCTTTCCCAGGTAACATCTGATCAGAGCAGAAAAGAATGCCAAGGAATTTCAGGCCAAGGGAAGAGCCTGTGCAAAGGTCCTGAGGCAGAATGGTGAGAACGCTGGGGAGAAGTGGAAGAAAGGGGAACCAGAGACCACCTAGAGTGAGGGGAGATGACTTTACGAGGGCACCAGGACCACGGGGAGGAGTGTGGCTAAGAACTCATGTGTGACAGAGGCCCCTGGAGCCATGCGGCTGACATGTTTTAAAAGGGTCATTCTGCTACTGGGTCGAGAAGGGACGTAGGGGGAGCGCAGAGGCAGGGACACGAGTTAGGAGGTGGCTGCTGTAGCCCAAGTGACAGGTGAAGGCTTGGACCAGGCTTGGGGTCACGAGGTAGGCTGAAGCGGTCTGATTCATCACTCTCCCACATTTCAGAGCTCGTGAGGCCACAGGAGCAGCTCAGCGTAGCCGAGTTATCTCACAGACCATGAAACCGAAGCCCAAAGATCTGAGAGGCTCGGCCACACACGGAACTATTGGTAGAGCCCAATGTCCTGCCTGCCCTCCCTACACCTCCGCCCTGCCTGGCCATCCCCAGGACTGGCGGGGTAGGAAGGTGAGCCTCTAGAAGGCGGTCCCACCGAGTGTAAAATAAGTGAGTGTCTGCTTCGAGCGAGGACCTCCACACCAAATCCAATGCGCCCTTCCTTGAGCTCCCCGCAGCACCCGAAGCCCTTGACTAATTCATTCTCTTCTGAGCCCCCCTCTCCCCTTGGCTTCCCCACTGCTGCTCTCCCCTGCCTCTCCCTCCTTCCAGTCCTTGCCAGTCGGCTTACCTGGGCTCTCCGGCCCTGTCAGTGCTGCGGCTTCCCGCGGGGCCCCCTGCCCAACGCTTCTTCCTCTCCCATCTGCAGGGGAAAGCAAAGCGTTTCCCTCCTCCACCTCCCCGTGCTCTGGGAGTTGTCCCCCCACTTCCTCTGGAGAGTCACCCTTTCCAGACCTGGAGTCCAGGTGCCTTCCTGGATGGGACACAGGATTCATGCCTCACCAGCCAGCACATTCCAACTCCCTCTGACTCAGTTCACGAGACGTGAAGTCCTGCTGCTGGTGTAGCTGGGGGAAGACAGCTCCCCTCTCCCCCTGCATTTGAACCTGCAGCATCCCCTAGCCATCTCGAGGGGAGAGCCCGAGACAAGGGCAGCTAAGAAAACGAGTCCTGATAAAATCATTTGAACCCGGAACCCCCGCCTGAAGCCCGACACACTCCTGAGCTTTTTAGTGGTGTGAGCCAATCAACAGCTTTCCTTTCAGCTTCAGCCCATGTGAACTGGATTCTCTATCCCTTGTAAAAGGAAGGGTCCCATTTGATACCTAGCGCCTCTCTCTGTGCGCTCTCTCTGTACCCACTTAAACCGTGATGACTCCGAAATCTCCATCCACATCCTGAACAACTCTTCGGAGCTCCAGATTCACATCCGCCCACCCGGGAGATGTCGTCTCCCATCTGTCCCAGCCAGGCACCTCGGCTGAACGTGTGCAAAATGAAAGTCGTCGTCAGTGCTTCTACCATCGCAATATGCTAGTCTTCGTGTTTTCCACTACCCTAGGAAAAACATCACCGCCCACCCAAATCACTCAAGACAGAAACCCGGGACCTCAGAGAGCACTCCTGCCAGGTAATCCTGATGGGGCTAAACCCCAACTGCCATTTTCTGAGTGTGTGTCCTTGGGGAGACGAGTGAACATATCTGAGCCTTGGGTTTTCATAGGGACTTGCTTGTTTCAATGAGATGCTATATGTAAAGCAACCACGGTCACTGCCGTTACCCCGGCTCGCAGCCTCCCCATCTTTCTCCTCGAGGACTAGCAGGTATTTCTATCTCATCTTCTCTGGTCTCCCCCACCCCTCCCCAGCAGTGCTGGACCGATCGACTCCTAACCAGCCTGGTCATGCCCTTCCAGGCCCAGCCACCTGCACGACGTGCTCAATGGGAGCCCCCTCCGCTGGGGCCCTCCAAATACCCAGGGCTCTTCTCCGGGTCCGTGACTTGGCACAGCAACGCGTCCACTGAGAACGCCCGTTCTCCCACCCAGGGGAGAGCTCATCCTTAAGACTTGAAAAAAAGTCCCTCTAAAAACGAAAGAAAACAGAGATCCCACATTGACGAATGAGGCTCACAGACAAATTCAAACCCTGACCTCCCCATTGTCAGAGAGCAGAGAACCTGCAAAAAGGCAGAAGAAAAGAAACAGTAATGTAAAATATTTTTTGTAAGCTTTTATTTATTTATTTGGGGCACCTGGGTGGCTCAGCTGGTGAAGCGTCTGCCTTCGGCTCAGGTCATGATCCCGGGGTCCTAGGTTCAAGTCCAGCATCAGACTCCCTGCTTGGCAGGGAGTCTGCTTCTCCCTCTGACCCTCTCTCATCTCATGCTCTCTCTCATTCTCTCTCTCTCTCTCAAATAAATACATAAAATCTTTTTTTTTAAAAAAGATTTTATGTGTTTATTGGGGGGGGGAGCACAAGAAGGTAGAGTAGCAGACAGAGGGAGAAGCAGACTCCTTGCTGGGCAAGAGCCTGATGCTGGACTCGATTCCAGGACCCCAGGATCATGACCTGAGCCAAAGGCAGATACTGAACTGACTGAGCCACCCAGGCGTCCCAATAATGTAAAATATTTTTAAATGAAGAAAAGCAAAGAATGGAGAGGAAAGAGAAACTATAAGAACAGTTAATGTTGAGACAGGAGACGGCTTCCTAAGCAAGATAGAAAACTTGAGGCCCACAGCAAAGGGATAGATTCAGCCACGGAAAAAGTCATCACTTCTGTACAACACAGTAAGCAAAGCTGGGGGAGAAAACATAATAGGCAAGATATCTGATTTATTAACAAGGAAAGAATTAAAGTCCAGAACTTAGAAAGAGCCTCAAGAATTGATGAAATCACAAACAATTCGACAGAAAAATTGGAAAAGGATTTCATGGGGCAATTTGAAGGAGTGTAAATTGGTTAACCTTTTCTTTTCTTTTCTTTTAAGCGTACACTTGGGAGAACCTAAAATGCACAGAACTTTGATAGGGAATGGTCTCTAAGATGTAGGTTAATTTTTTAAAACTCCATAAGCAGAGTAGGGTAGCGGAATGGTATGCTACCATATTTATTTTTTAGAGGGAAAAAACAGAAGACACATTTTATTTGCCTACAGATGCACAGACGATCTCTAGATGAATACACAAAAACTGGAAAAATTGGGGCGCCTGGGTGGCACAGCGGTTAGGCGTCTGCCTTCGGCTCAGGGCGTGATCCCGGTGTTATGGGATCGAGCCCCACATCAGGCTCTTCTGCTGTGAGCCTGCTTCTTCCTCTCCCACTCCCCCTGCTTGTGTTCCCTCTCTCGCTGGCTGTCTCTCTCTCTCTGTCGAATAAATAAATAAAATCTTTAAAAAAAAAAAAAAAAAAACTGGAAAAATTAGTTGCATCCAAAAAGGGAAACAGAGGGCTGAGGTAGGAGGGAGGTGTTGCCTTTGGGGATATACTACCTATCCCCCCAAAACAGCATCCCAAATACATCCTATCCCCAAAGAGGTAAACCTAAATAAGTAAATAAATTCAATCTTTTTTTCAGTGCAGTCTCCAGATCCCAATAAACAAAGAGAATTCTGCTTAAATAAACGTTTAAAATAACATACCCTTTGGCTCACCAACTTCACTGGTAGGAATAAGTTTTATCCAGAAATACTCTCATGTACACCGAGTTGTGTGCTCACTGTAGCATTTTATTTGTAAGACAGAAAGCTGGACTCAAATCCCATAAATAAGGGATTGTTTAAATGAATTATGGTGAATCTATACCGTGAAATACTATGCAGCCATTAAAAAGAATGAAGTAGATCTATGTTCTTTTTTTCTTTTAAAGATTTCACTTATTTCTCTGAGGGGTTGGGGAACAAGTGGGGAGGAAGGGCAGAGGGAGAGGGAGAAGCAGACTGCCAGCTGAGCAGGGAGCCCGACTCGGGACTCGATTCCAGGACCCTGAGACCATGACCTGAGCTGAAGGCAGATGCTCAACTGACTGAGCCACCCAGGCACCTCTCTACGTTCTTTTTTTAAAGCAATCTCTACACCGAACATGGGGCTTAAACTCATGGCCCTGAGATCAAGAGTCACGCGCTCCCCCAACTGGGCCAGCCAGGCGCCCCTATGTTTTTGATACTGGAAGACATCCAAGTCCCATTGTTAAGTCAAAAAAGTAAGTCACAAAGCACACAGTAATATATGATCCCCATTTATGTATTTTTAAAAGCATATTCAATATATTAAGGCTGGTCCTACAGTTAGAAATGCAGATAATATTTTATCATGTTTTATAATATAGTATCAATAAACTATATATTACATCTTCACCTGTACTTCCTGACTCGGTTGGCATATACTCAGGCACTGAAGAAGACCTAGAAAATACTACACCTACAGTGGTTCCCTCTCAGGTGAGGAGAGGGAATGAAGAAGTGGAGGGAATTTTCTTTTCCTATACATTTTTCTATTCTAAAAAAACTTTTATAATAATTCATGGTTTTTTTTTTAAAGTTACTACATTCTAGGCATGCTTTCCATTACTCATCCCAGTCACAGGTTTGCAAGTGGCAGGGGTGGGTGCCGGCCACCCGACTTCAGATGGTGCTCTCGCTACAGTGCTCTCTCTCCTGCTCCTTGAGTCAAAACCAAACCCAAACCCAAATCTGATGTGCCTCCTCCTGTTTTACCACAGCTCACATAGAAAACGCCTTCCTTTATGCTCCCAGCTTCCCTGAACAGATCTGCCCTGAATGAATGGCCATAACCGGCCAAGGGACCAGATACCACCCGGCTGGAAGCATGCTCCCAGTGGAAGACTAGAATCAGATGAGATTAGCACCGGCTGAATGAATGAAGGCCTGTGTCATAAAGTCAACCCTTCCTCCAAACTCCAGGCAGCACCGATAGCTATCTCCGGTTTTGTTGATGTTTTTTGTTCTCAAAGAAAAACAGCTAGAAGACACCACTCCTCCCCTCCAGTCATGCTTTATTGCATCTCCGAATGACAAGTGCTTCCTAGGGTCTAACCCAGAGGTTGCAAGCTGGCATTCTGCAATCAACAACCAGCCTGCACACACAATTTGATCGCCCTGCACCTTTTGAAAACTGTTTTGAATTAGTTGCTGACTTTAAAAACAAGAGATTTTTTTTTCCCATAAAAACTTAGAGCTCCCCCGCAAATGCAGGCCAAGCCACAATGTGCTGGAGCTGGGTTGCACCTGCACCTGTCTCTTTATAGGGAGGCATGCTCCCAGCCCCCCCAAAGCAGTCCTCCCCTACCAGCAACCCCCCACTAAGAACCCCTTCCCCCCCCCACCAGCCCTCCTCCTGCAGGCAAGGCTTCCTGACTGGCCCAGGCAGCAGCAGAGTTTACACCACAGAACTGTACCTCCTTTGGTAGACATTTAGGTCAGTCCCAGTTCAGCCCATTCTGCCTTCCACAGAACACAAACAAAGAGCTCAGCCCCTCTGACCACACGGTCGTCCTTCGTCTGATTCTCCCACCGCGCAGGGCTGCAACACAAAGAGAATGGTATGATTACCTGAGGCCTTGGATTTCGTTTCTAAAATGCCACGCAGGCCTCTTTTGGAGGGGTCCCTAATCTCCCTGCCACGGGGGAAGAGCTTTGGGGCAGGGAGAAGTCCTGAGTTCAAGGACCTGCCTATGTGAAAAGCATTGCCAAGTCCAAAGACCTGAGTTCAATCCCAGGTCCTGGGCCGAGTACTTGCCTCTCTTGAGTCTGTCTTCCCACCTCTAACAGGCTAATTGCACTTCACAGGCTAAGTGAATGAAATTTTTAAAAGTGTATATGAAAAGTGCTTATGAACATCTTACAGATACAAAACAAGACAGGTGTGGACTAGAACAAGAAACAAGGGGCGCTCTGGAAGAAGTGACAGACATGGGTGACACAGATCCTAGTTAAAGAAAGCTGAACGAGGAGCCTGTGTCTATGTGATCTGAGGTCCTCCCGCCTCCTCTTTCTGCCTGGAGGGCCTGGGAAATGCCTCTCCTCACCTGTCTCCGAGGCTGCAATATGATGGATCCTAAGGGAAAGCCACTTATTTCCCCACGCAGGACCTCTTTCCAGCTCATTCCCAGGGCCAGGGCGCAGGGAGAGAGGAGGCTGGCCAGCGGGGGAGGAGGCCCGGTGATGCCCGTCCTCCCCAGACTCTAGCACGCTGAGATGAGCTTGCCCGAAGTTACCATTATCCCCATTGGACACATCAAGGCACTAAGGTCCTTTCCCTCCAAAACCACGCCACCTCCCTGCTTCACAGTGAGGAGGATCGAATGACCCGCTCTCGAAAGCACTTCGTAAGCACGGATGAAAGGTACTACAGCGAACAAAAACAGCCGCAGAGATATGCTATCAAGCGGTGCCCAAGCACGGCCGTGCAGTTACTGGAAAGCAGACCTCTCGGAAGCGCACCAGAGCATCCCAGTTACCCAGCCGACATTCTCACCTCGCATGCTTTCGTCAAAAGGTGCCACGGGTTAATTAAGCTCTGGCCCGAAGGCTGGCCCAGTCCCCCCAAAGCTAACCGAATCTCCTTCTGGCAGATGCGAGGGGCGGAGGCGCCCACCCCGCCGCGCCGGGGGTCGGCCCGGCGACTTCTGGGCGCGCCTCCCGCCCAGCCTCGGGAGCGCCCTGAGCCCGACTGGGAGAAGGAGGCTCACCTGGTCCTCACGGATTCCAGCCAAGGGGCGAGGCCGTTTGGCACCCCCACCCCCACGTCTGTCCCCCAACGCGGCGTGAGCCCCTTGCCTTGAGGGAGCACGGCCCCTACCAGCCGGGTCCCGGGCATGCACCGATGTCCTCCCTGCCCGGGGGGTCCTAGAAAGGGGCTGCGGGAGGTGCTGCAGAAATGGGGCGCACCAGGGGAAGGGCCTGTCCGAAGCTCCCGGCCGCAGGGGAGGGACGCGCCCCCCAGATCTTCCCACAAAGAGCTCGGGCTTCGCCACCGGCAGGCGGAGCGCGCGCGGTCCGGAGCACAGCCCCTACCGCCGTGGGGCGCGGAGAAAGCAGAGCGCCGTGGGGGCGGGGAGGCGTGGGGGAAGGGGCGCCGCGACCCTCCCCGCCGGCGCCCCGCGCGCGGCCGCCCTGCCCGGAACTCAGCCCCGCTCGGGCCCGGCCCGCGCGCCGCCGCCACTGCCGCCCCGCGTCCCCCGGCCGGCTTCACCGCCGCCGCGCGCCGCCGCCGCCCCGCGTCCCCGCCCGGCTCACCACCGCCGCCGCCGCCGCCGCCGCAGGGCCCGGCCCGGCCGCCTTCTGCCTCGCCCGCCGCCGCCGCCGCTTCCTTCCTCCCGGCCGCGCTCGCCGACTGGAGGTTTCGGGTTTCAGGCAGCCGAGCCCCGCTTCGCCCCTCCCGCCGGCCCGCCGCCCTGCCACCAGCACGCGGACCCGGGCGGGCGCAGGCCAAGTAACTTTGCGGCGCCCGCGCCCCTCCTCCGCCGCGCCGCCCCCGCCTCCCGCGGCCCCCCGCGCCCCGCGCCGCCGCCCCTCCCCAGCCCTGCGCCCCCCCGGCTCCGCAGCCGCCCGCCCCCCGCACTCCACTCTGCCCGTCTCTTCCCACGAGCAGCCTCGCCCGCTGCTCTTTGTCTCGTCCTTACCCTCGCGGCTCGCCCCGCTTCGCGCCTGTGGCCCCTGCTCGGGCCCTCCCTGACCCCGTCGCTCCGTTCCAGTTCCAGCCGTTGGGACGTCCCCTTTTTCATTTTTCTCCTTCGCACTCGTACTTTCGGATTCTCCCCGTGGGCTCCGCACGGCCCAGTCCTCCTCCTCCTCCCATCTCGCGCCGTACTCCTGGCCTTGCCTTTCCTGCTCACCTTTCATTCATCCTACCGACGTCTAGGAACATCTGCCTGGTGCCAGGCACCGTCCTGCGCCCTGGAAATATCGCAGGGAATCCACCGCGCAGCCAGCCTTTGAGGAACCCACAGCCCTCGAGTGGGAGGGTGAATGTAAACAGATCTTTGCAATGCTCCGCTACTCTCCCTCTGAACCAAAAGGCCGAGGAGCAATAATTACAACACACAGACCAGGGCGCTGCCAGCTCGGAGGGACAGAACAGTTCCTTTTCATGTTTTTCCCCCTTCCTCACTGCCCACGTTCTGAGCCGGCCTTAGCCTCCTGCGTTTTCTACGCAGCAGTCTAAATAAGGGGAAGAAAAGTTGAAGCCAAAGGTGAGCTCCAGAAAAGAGGGAGGGAGGGAGGGAGGAAGAGAACAAGAGATCAGGGAAGAATTTACAAAGCCCGGTTTACCGAACTCCAGCAGAAACTGGTGCTACACCCAGGGCAGGATTCGAATTCCTCTGAAATCCATCTGCTTTGATGACTATGTTAATTATTCTTTTATCTACAGATTGGCACTGTGGGAGCTGCTCCCTCATCATTAGGCCACTGAAGCACCATTTAGAGCAGTAATTCACTATCTAGCACTTACCAAACACCCAGCTTGTCTTCAGGGACAAATGGGATAATGGGGAGGAAAAAAAGTTAATGGATGCCTTAATATTCCTATGGGATAGTTGCTTTATTTGGTCCGAAACCGGAAGCCGAAACTCCTCTCAGAGGCTAGGTCACCAGAAAGCCAGATGCAGAAGGAGCTGAAAGCTGTTTGTTCTCAAGATTATTTTGGACTTTTATTCTGAAATCCCTGCTTTGTTGTTTTTTGGGTTTTTGGGTTTTGGGGTTTTGATTGTGTGTGTGCGTGTGTGTGTGTGTGTGTGTGTGTGTGTGTGTTTTAATTTGCATTGACTCTGGCCCTGGCTGATCTTTGTGACCCTGGGGGAGTTATTAAACCTTTCTGAATTTCAGCTTATTCATATATGAAATAGGCATACTCATACCCGCCTATCTGTTGAGCTGAACAAGATGAAATGAGATCATGTAAGTAAATTACCTGGTGCCGTAAAGCCTGAGAGCTGAGAGCTAAGCCCTTTTGAAAGTTGGCATTTAAGAAAGCTCTGAGAAGATATGCCATAGACTGACACGGAGAGAACAAGAAAAGCAATTACGGATTTTCGCCTCCACGTGCACCCATGTTGCAAAAGATGCCCTTCCCATACTTATTCTATTTCATTTTGACCTCTTCTACTGAAAGCCTTTTTATCCTCTTGCTGCTCATTATCAAATATATTATTTATCACAAAGGCTTTTCTGCCCATAGCTCATAAGCTCAGAACTCACTGTGCGTTCAAGAATAGAAATTGCTGCCAACAGATGCATTTTTCCAATTGCTCTCTTAAGATTTTTTTTTCCTTCTGGAGCTAATATTGAGCTGTGAGCAGTAGCCACTCAGATGCAGAGAAAAGAAAGAAAAGTTATCAATTATTTCACTAAATATCACTATAGAGGTGACAGTTGTGTGAAAAACATGGCATGGATTTTGTGTGAGAATTTTTGTCAAGAAAAGAAGAGAGAGATACATAGTCATTCTTTTCCAAGTCACTTTCGTAAGTCATTCCCTTTTGGGGTCCCCAAAAGACTCCTAACTAAGATAATGAGAGGCTTTGTCCAAGTGAATCCTAAATGCTGGTTGAAGAATCTGCATATGGCAAGACATCTTTAAAATAAAGTCTCTTTCCAATCCTATAGTCCACATAAAACTAGTCAAAGCCAAATTGTGAAGTATGCTGTCCATTCTGCATAAAATTTTATTCCCCTACTCTTCACAGGCTGACTCCTTCTTACCCTTCACGTCTTAACTTCAGTGTCACCTCCTCAAAGAAGTCTTCCCTGCCCAGTCTAAAAGAGGTTCTCTAACCTCTACTCTCTCTCAGGGCTCCCTGTTCTTTTTCTATATAAAATTTATCTCAATGTAAAATATATCTAATTTGTTCTATTTATCTGCCTAGAGTATGCCACCATTGGTAGATGCGAACTCCATGAGAACAGGAATCATATCTGTGTTATTTACCCCTATAGGACCAGGGGCAACTTTTTAAATAAATTAAATGAAAAAATGTAAAAAATAAAGTATGTCTTCAGGGGCATCTAGTTAAAAACCTTAGGATAGATAAGAGTCCCTTGCAGATTTCTTAGACGCAATACCAAAAGCACAGGTGATTAAAGAGAGGTTTGATGTGTTGGATTTTGTCAAAATTAAAAGCTTTAGTGCTTCCCAGGATCCCATCAAGAAAATGAAAGACAACTCACAGAGTAGGATAAAATATTTGCAAATCGTGTGTCTGATAAAGAACTTGCATCCAGAACCTACAAATAACTCCTATGCCTCATTAAAAAGAAAAACAATCCACTTTAAAAAGGATAAAGGATCTAAACAGACGTTTCTCCAAAGAAGGTATAGAAATAGCCTATAAGCACATGCTGGACATCATTAATCATTACGGAAACGCATATCAAAACAGAAATGCGGGGCGCCTGGGTGGCTCAGTTCGGTGAAGCGTCTGCCTTCAGCTCAGGTCATGATCCCGGGGTCCTGGGATCGAGCCCTGCATGGGGCTCTGTACTCAGTGGGGAGCCTGCTTCTCCCTCTCCCTCGGCCGCTCCCCCCTGCTTGTGCTCTCTCGCTCTCTCTCTATCAAATACATCAATAAAATCTTAAAAACAACAGCAACAACACCAGAAATGAGATTCCACTTCGCACTCACTAAGACGGCTGTAAGGAAAAAGATGATAACCAGTATCGTGGAAGATTTGGGGGAGTTAGAACCCTGTACACTGTGGGTGAGAATGTAAAATAAGCAGCCACTTTAGAAAATAGTCTGTTAGTTCCTCAAAATGTTAGACATAAAGTTTCCATATGACCCAGCATTCCACTTGTAGGTATTAAAGCAAGAGAAAGAAACACCTACATCCACACAAAAATCTACAGACGAATGCTCGTGACAGCATTACTCACAATAGCTAAAAAGTGGAAACAGCCCAATTGCCCATCGGTTGACGGCTTGAAAACAAAATGTGCTCTATCCATGCGGTGGAATATTACTCAGTCATAAAAAGTAATGGGGTACTGGCACACGCTACAAGGTGGATGAAACTTGAAAGTGTGAGGCTAAGTGAAAGAAGTCACAAACAGAGAAGGCCGCATATTGTGTGCGTCCATTTATATGAAATTGCCAAGAGAGGTCAATACACAGGGACAGAAAGATTAATGATCGCCTAGGGCTGGGGTGGGGTGGGAAGGGAGGTGACTGCTAATGGATACAGAGCTCCTTTTAGACATAGTGAAAATGTTATAAAATTAGATTACAGTGCTGATTGCACAAGGCTGTGAATATCCTAAAACCCAGTGACTCGTACATTTCAAATGGATGAAATTTACGGTATGTAGGGGCGCCTGGGTGGCACATCGGTTAAGCGTCTGCCTTCGGCTCAGGGCGTGATCCCGGCGTTATGGGATCGAGCCCCACGTCAGGCTCTTCTGCTATGAGCCTGGTTCTTCCTCTTCCACTCCCCCTGCTTGTGTTCCCTCTCTCGCTGGCTGTCTCTATCTCTGTCAAATAAATAAATAAAATCTTTAAAAAAAAAAAAAAAGAAATTTACGGTATGTAGATTATGTCTGGATAAAGCTCTTTGAAAATAACAAGAATCCCTTGTGGAATTTGTTAAAATGCTGTTTCAGGCCCCACTCCTGCAGAGACTGATTGGGCTGGAGTTGGGGAGAGCTGCTGTTTGCTGTTCCGCACCCAGTCCCTCTCCTGTGGGGAGTGTGCCCTCAAATTGTGGGCTGTGATTGTCAGCATTTCCTACCTTTTCCAGACAGATGCTTGGTTCGGGGTTGGAGATTGGCCACAGGGCTCTTGGGTCAGGATGAAGCCCCAGGGACATTTTGCTGAGAATGCTGGGTGGTGGAACCAACCTTTAAGGAACAGAGAGAGTGAGAAATCATAGAATTTAAGTAGAATTCAGTAGAATTTAAATATAAATATAAGAATTTAGAATCTCAGCTAAGTCATTTGATCCTTGGTGAGGCCTTCCCTGAAGTTGATGTACCCCTGGACTAGTCAGTTGTAGGAGGCGGTAAATGTTACTTTATTAAGCCACCGTGGGCTTAATTTCTGTTATTTGGAACAGAAAGCATCTAACCCAGTGGCCCTCAATATGACATGTTAGAAATCTCTGGGGGCATTTTGGGATTGTCACAATGATTAGAGGGTACTCCAGACATTTAGTGGACAGGGCCGAGGATACCAGATGTCTTGAAGTCATGACAAGGAGAACAGTTCCTTTTACATGTGACTTTGGGAAGGCCCACAAAAAAGCTTTGTTATTTTCTGAGTCTAGAGTCTAACTATTTACATCTAAGCACAGAGGGTTTTTTTTTTCTTTTGCATAGTTTTGTTATATACCAATGTATCCAGGAAGGCTATTCCTGTGTAAATTAAAGAAAGAATGTACTTTGATTTGTTCAAACCTCACCAAGACTTGTTCACTAGTTTGGAAAATCACATCCCTGTTAACAATGCTACTCAGGGTATCAGATTTACCAATTCAAGTTCAGTGACCTGGTCTGCATTTCTATATGTCACATTCACAGTGATTCTGTCTATAACTTCAAGTGTCTGACCACTTCACAGTGTCATCTAGTGGGGTTAACATACTGAAATGAGCATTACGTTGTTGTTATTCATTCATTCATTCAACAACAGTTTTCTGAGTACCATATGCCAGCTCCCTGCCCAAAAATTACAACCGTACACAAGAAACACAACAATCCAAGCCACCATGGAGCTTACATTTGGGTGAGGGAGACACAATAAAAAAAGCAAACTACGTTCTATTTTAGATGGAGATAAAACTCTTAAAAAAAAAAAAAAAGGAATAAAGCCAGGAAGGAGAAATGAAGTGCAGGAGTAAGGATGGGGCTTGAGATTTTGAATAGGGCCAGCAGGGAAAGCTTCACTGAGAGGGTATCTTTTGAGAAAACACTTGAAGTTAAGGAGTCAGCCTGGTAGGCATCTAAGGAAGGGTGTTTCAGGCATGGAGAAAAGGCAGTGCAAAGGCCTGGGGAGGCAGCCTAGCTAGGCTGTTTCAGAGATAGTGAGGAGACCAGTGTGGCTTGAGAAGCCCACTTAAGGGGTGGAGAAATAGGATATGCGTTCAGAGAGGAAACAGGAGACCAGATTGTGCAAGGTCTTCCAGATCCCTTGGCTTTTCTCTGGATGCGATGAAAGTTATGGACGGAAGAGTGATGTAATCACTTCCCATTATTATTACCACTAAGAGTTTCAAAATTCTGTATGTAGGTAGATTGTGTTCTTATGAATTCCATTCCAAGATACTAAAAGGTTGTTACAAAATACCCATTATTTTAAAAGGGTGCGTTAGACTTAAGACTCACCTCTCTCACGCGTGTGTAAGGTCTGGGCGGCACACCAGAAGTCCACATCTTGCGGAGCACACCCCCCCGCCCCATCCGGGGATCCTGATGCATGAACTGGGAGCCATAATGTGGAGACAAGCCTCCAAGCCCTCCCCTTAGTTCTCCCTTCTTTTGTGATATCATGCACGTAAGCAGTTTTCTCTTCTGCCTTCGTACGATTCCTGTTCTTACAAAAGAAGACATGGACACGATATGGCTGATAAAATAGCCCTAATGCACTGAAAACCATGTGTGAAGAAGAGGGAGAATGTACCCACAAGCTGGTTTCCCAGGGATGGGTGTGCTCTAGGCCCTGTCCCTGTGGGTGAAGCCATCCATGAGTCCGTGGCTACAAACTCACTAGAAGCCGTCTTATCTCCTTGCACTCTCTGCCTCGTATTAGAGGGTGAGAGAACAGGGCGTGTGTGTATACAGGATGGCAAAAGAGAAAGAAGAACCCAAAATTATCAGAGATAATAGGTATTCGAAAATTTCTATAGAAAAGCTTTTGCTTTCAGGAATGTGGGTTATCTGTGTCAATTGTTGGTTAAACCCAGGCAAGTGTTTCAAAGATGGTCTCCGTAGAGTAAACAGACATTCAGATCTGACCAATGTGTGTTGGGCTCCTACTATGCACCAGTTTCCCTATTTGACATTTTATTTGCAGTATCTCACTTAGTCGTCATGACGATTTATTGCTAGTTGACTGACACCTCCATTTATTAAATTCAAAACTAAGAACTTCGGTTCCTTCTTTCTCTCACCCCTACCAAAATATCTTATGTAACTTCTCTCTCCCTCAACAGCCATGTCCGTAAACTGGGGATCGTAGTTGTACTGGACCCTTGCGAGCATTAAATGACACAGTGAGTGGAAATGCGACACATAGTAGGTGTCCAACAAATGCAAATGTGTGGATACATGCGTGTGCACGTACTGCTATGGACTGAATGTGTCCCCCAAAATTCCTGTGTTGAAGCTTAGTCCCCTCTATAATGGTATTTGGAGGTAGGGCCTGTGGGAGGTGATTTGGGAGGGGATTAGTGCCCTTTAAGAAAAGACACAACAGAGCTTATCTCTCTCAGTCTGAACTCCACCATGTGAAGACACAAAAAATAAAAATTAAATAAAAATAGCCATCTGCAAACCAGAAACCAGATCTTCATCAGACATGAGACCTACTGGCACCTTGATCTCGTACTTCCCAGCTTCCAGAACTGGGAGAGTAAATATGTATTGCTTAAGCCAGTCTGTGGAATATATAGCAGTCTGAACCGGTTAAGACACACTCTCCTGGGCCCCTGGGTGGCTCAGTTGGTTTAGTGTCTGCCTTTGGCTCAGGTCATGATCTCGGGGTCCTGGGATTGAGCCCTGCATCAGGCTCCTCCACTGGGATCCTGCTTCTTCCACTCCTGCTCCCCCTGCTTGTGTTCCCTCTCTCGCTGGCTGTCTCTCTCTCTGTCAAATAAATAAATAAAATCTTAAAAAAAAAAAAAAGGCCTCTGGTTGACATACACACACACATATATATATACATATATATATACATACACAGAAAATAGATAGCTTTTTAACATTTATTTATTTAAATTCAATTAACTTATAATGTATTATTGGTTTCAGAGGTAGAGGTTAGTGATTCATCAGTTGCATATAACAGCCAGTGCTCATCACATCACGTGCCCTCCTTAGTGTTTATCACCCAGTTTCCCCATCCCCCCACACCCACCTCCCCTCCAGCAGCCCTCAGTTTGTTTCCTATGATCAAGAGTCTCTTATGGTTTGTCTCCCTCTCTGATTTCATCTTGTTTTATTTTTTCCTCTCTTCTCCTATGACTCTCTGTTTTGTTTCTTAAATTCCACACATCGGTGAGATCATATGATAATTGTCTTTCTCTGATTGACTTATTTTGCTTAGCATAACACCCTCAAGTGCCATCCACGTCATTGCAAACGTCAAGATTTCAGAAAATAGATAGTTTTAAAATAGATGGGCCTTCTCTAGTATTATCTTTATTAAGTGATAATATGAAAGTATTGATTTTCTTAAATTGTTTGTTCATTAGTAATATTTTCAAATAACTCGTTTTGTGATTCTTTTCTTTACAGATAAAGGTAAACTGGGTCAATCTCTTTCCCAAATATCTTAAATCTCAAATTAAAAATTGATGAATTGAATTTAAATAAAATAATTTTTTTAAAAAAATCGATGTTTTCCTAGCATAAAATTCTAGGTAATGGCAATCTCCACAAACCAATGACTTATTCATTAAAAAATATCTCAGCTATTGATGTAGCAGAACACATGGAACAATGAAAAAATAAATACGTCTGTCTGTGTTTCCACGGAAAGTTGTCCATGATACAGTAAATGAAAAGGTTTCAGAAAATGTATGAGTAGTATGATCCCATCTCTACAAACATACATGTGTCCATGTGCCTGTGTCTATATGCATTAAAAGAAATCTGCAAGAGTAGACACCAAATCAGAAACGGTGATTACAGTTAGACGTGGGTTAGTGGAAATAGGTACTTTTACTCTTTATACACTTTCTGTATTGAATTCTTTTTTTTTTTTTAAGATTTTATTTATTTATTTATTTGACAGAGACAGCCAGCAAGAGAGGGAACACAAGCAGGGGGAGTGAGAGAGGAAGAAGCAGGCTCCTAGCAGAAGAGCCTGATGTGGGGCTCGATCCCAGAACGCTGGAATCACGCCCTGAGCCAAAGGCAAACGCTTAACGACTGCACCACCCAGGCGCCCCTCTGTATTGAATTCTTTACAGTAAGTATGTATTATTGTATTATTTCTAAAACATAGTTTTAAAATAAAAATGTGCTCATGTGCCCAGTAAATAGATCCAAGTATATATATTGATATGAGTGTTTTCATCTACAGCAAATACTTACTGGGCACATATCATGTGCTCTTGCGATACAGCAGTGAGCAAGGCAGACAAAGACTCCTGCCTCCAAAGAGCTTATATTCTAACCAAAACTAGAGCAGGATAAGGAAGATCTAGATACAGATTACAGAGGGTAGTTTTTAATATTAAATAGGGTGGTCAGGCTAGGGCTTGTTGATAATCTGACGCTTGAGCAAACACTTGAAGGAGGTGAATAAATTAAGCATTAGGACATGTGAGGAAGGCATTCTGGACGGACGGACCAGCCAATAGAAAGAATCTAAGGTAGGAGGGTGCCTTGCATCTCCCAGGTAGGGCGAGTATGGGAAGAGCAGAGCGAGCAAGCCGGGAGTCTTAGGAGACGGGCCAGGCAGGTAAGAGAGAAGAGGGGATTTGTGTAGGATCTCACAGACCATGCAAAGAACTTAAGCTTCTAGTAGGAGTTGAATGGAAAGATTTGGAGCAGAGGATGCTGGTGTCTTGGACCAGGATGCTCTCAGGAGGTGAGAAAGGATTGGATTCTGGCTATAGTTTCTCAGTAGGTGTAGTAAGATTTCCTTATATGTTGGATGTGGGGTACAAGAAAAAAAAGAAGTGTCAGGGTTGACTCCAGGACTATTGTGTGAGCAGCAGAAGGATGGAGTTGCCATCAGCCGAGATGAAGAGCCTAGAGATGCAAGTAAGCGATGGACATCGGAAAGTCATCCGGACACATCAAGTTGGAGACAGCTATTGGTTACCCAAGTGAGGATGTGAAGCAAACAGCTGGAAAGAGGTGTGACTCATAGATAGAAGTTTGGGACTCTTCAGCATATAGTTTTTAGGGCTACAAACTCGGGTGTGTCAGTTTCCTAATGGCTGTGGTAGTAAAGTGCCCCAAACGGGGTGGCTTAAAACAAACAAACAAACAAACAAACAAACAAAATTATTATTGACTCACAGTTTTGGAGGTTATACATCCTAAAACAAATGTACTGGATTGGAATAAATGAGATTGTAATAATTTTCACCATTACTATGATTGTCCCCAGAAAATAGCATATACCAAACCAAGAAGGGCTGTGCCCAGAAGGGGATATAAGAATTTGTGTACGGGGTGGGGGGGGGGCGCCTGGGTGGCACAGCGGTTAAGCGCCTGCCTTCGGCTCAGGGCATGATCCCGGCGTTCCGGGATCGAGCCCCACATCAGGCTCCTCCGCTATGAGCCTGCTTCTTCCTCTCCCACTCCCCCTGCTTGTGTTCCCTCTCTCGCTGGCTGTCTCTATCTCTGTCAAATAAATAAATAAAATCTTTATAAAAAAAAAAAAGAATTTGTGTACGGGGTAAATTCCAATGGGTCAGAGATCAAAATGTCAAAAACGAAACTCAAATCAATTCTAGAAGAAAACTAGGATTCCTTCCTTTATAATCTGGAAGCAGGAAAAGCTTTCCTAATTATGATGCCCATAGTTGAAGTAATAAGAACAGGAAAGATACATTTGACTACACAATTTAAAAAAATAAGTTCATGAAAAAAAATCACTACAACAAAGTCAAAGGAAAAATGGGAAACTGAAAAAAAAAAACTATGTGCGGCTTGTGTCACAGACAAAGAATTATGTGACAGTTAGGGTGCTGAATCAGAATTCACTCCCAAATGGCTCAGATAAAGAGATTTTAGTGGAGAGAGTCCAGGCAGAGTGACAACCCGGAGACAAGCATCAGGATGTCCTCAGTTCCCCCAGAGCTGAAGAGGCAGGAGAAGGAATAATGTTATCAGAGCCCGCCCCCCCCCCCAGGAGTTGAACTTTTGAGACGCTCCCCCAAGCACTTCATCAAGGGAGCTGTAGTCACTGCTGAAGCTGGAAGGGAGCCGGGGAAGAGCTCAGCCCACCCTCTGTTCTTCTGCCAGGGCCTCTCACTGGCCAAACTCAACCAGAAGCCAGCTCGCAGCAGAGTCAGGGTGACGAATATGCAAGGGTCAGCCTTCCAGGCCAAAGCAGGACAGATAGATGATTGAAAGGTGGCAAATAGGTAATAATCACCACAGGCTAGAAGCTCTAATCTGTAAAAAGCTGTTAACGATTTGATAGCAAGGGGCGCCTGGATGGCTCAGTTGGTTGACTCTTGATTTCACTTCAGATCATGATCATGGGGCATGAGTTCGAGCCCCGATTTGGGCTCCCCGCTGGGCGTGGAGCCTGCTTGAGATTCTCCGGCTCCCTCTCGCTACCCCTCCCACACTCTCTCTCTAAAAAAATAAATAAAGTCTAAAAAAAAAAATTTAGAAGCAAAATAACAAACACATAAAAATGGGCAAAGGTTGAATACAGTTCACAAAAAAAGAAGTGTAAAATGCCTTATAAACATATGAAAAAACACTGTTTCACTCCTAGTGAGTGAAATGCAAATTCAAACAAGACTTAGACCAACTGTTGACAAGGATGTGGAGCAACCGGTTCTCTCCTACACTTATTTTGGGAGTGAAAATTGGTGCGACCACTTCGCAGAACTGTGAACCATTATCTCCTAAACGTAAACATACATACGTATTATGAGTGGAACTGCAATTTCACTTCCAGCAGAAATGTGTGCGTATGTTCACAAGAGGTGCACGTTGTAATGTTCGTAGCAGCACTGTTTACCACAGCCCCAAACTAGAAACTATCTAAAGGCCCCTCAATGATAGAATGTATAAATAAATCGTAAAATACTGACACAGTGGGATACCGTACGCAGTGATGGGAATGAATGACTTACGATCTCATAGGATAATACAGTGCAGGTGAATCTCACAAGCATCGAGAGAAGTTTTTTTTTTAAAAAGAACCTAAAGATCTATATTATATGATTCCATTTAGAAAAAGTACAAAAGAGATCAAACTAATCCCTGCTATTAGGAGTCAGGTTGGTGGGTGCAGCGAGGTGGGTCGGGACTGGAGGGAATGTGGCAGGCTGGGGTGGGGGTAGTACTGGTAACTTCTTGGTTTTTTATCTGGGTGTTGGTTGTGCAAATATGTTCACTGTGGAAATTTAGTGAGCTCTGTATTTGTGATGTATGCACTTCCTGTGTATATATTATAAATAGTTTTATAATATATAGTTTTTAGAAATGACACTAACATAGTTTTTAGAAATGGTTTAGAAATAGGTTTTAGTTTTTAGAAATGACACTAACATACTAATTTTCACCAATCAGATTGACAAAAATCCAAAAGTTAGACACCATGCTTTGTGCGAAGGCTGTAAGAAATACTCCTACCCGCAGCTGGAGAGGGCACGGAAGCTCTGCACCCCTCACCCCTACACCCTGCCCTATGCAGCTCTTCCATCTGGCTGTTCCTGAGTTTTATCTTTGGTAATAAACTGGTAATCGTAAAAATACGCTTTCCTGAGTTCTGTGAGTTATTATAGTAAATTAGTGAACCAAGGGAGGCATCCTGGGAACCCCTGAATTTGTGGTCACCTGACAGAACTGTGGGTAGCCTGGGCTTCCCATTTGTGACTGGTCTCTGAAGTGGGGGCGGTCTTATGGGACCGAACACTTAACATGTGCGATCTGAGCTGACTCCAGAAGTTAGTGTCAGAGTTGAATTGTCAGACACCCAGTTGATGTTGGAGAATCAGATAATTGTTGCCATTGGAAAAGATACCATGCGTTTGGTGTTGGGGGAGAAAGACCCCTAGTTACATACACTTGTACTCTTTGATCTATAACAATAACATTTCCAGGAATCTATCCCAAATAAAAAATTGTTGCCTTTAAAGGAGATCTTTCCTCCCAGCCATTGGAGGGAAAGTCAGAGGTCAGGATGGCTGCAGAGGAAAAACTCCCCAGCGAGGAGAGGCAGGAGCTGGGAGAATCCTCCCAAGGTGGTGCCAAGAGAGATGATTAAGAACTAGGTGTTGAAAGGCAGTAGGCTTCCCTCCTGCTAACTCTCATATCATGGCCAATTTAATTTATGGTTGCTTTGTGTTCCCTCAGATGGGGAAGAAAACGAACCACCACTGGAGCCAGTTAGCTGTATCCGTCAAGAGAGCAAAGAGTGGGTTTTGGTCATCCTAAACTCAGAAACTGTATTTGCGGTTTTGAGCACCATTAAAAAATGTATTTTACTTTCCCTTGGTTCGTTTAGGGATATTCTTTTGAGAATACCCATGAGACTTTTTTCTATTAAGAAAGTTGGAAAAGAGAAAAGACGTTTTCCTCTCCCCTCAGGCCAGGGGAGCAGAGGGCCCCTAGTGGCCAATGTTGGAGCTGCAGCAGCCCCAGCGGACCCGGTCTGTGGACCTGGTGTGAAGGAGAGGTTGGAGGGGGCAGATAGGGAGGGAGAGACTGGGAGGAAGGGAAGGAGGAAAGAATAGAAAAGAGAAGAAAAGAATGAAGAAATGCCGATACAAGATTATAAAAGATATGCTATATTCAATAGTTACTTTTAGCAAATATTTATAATAATTTTATTCAATACAATGTCCTAATTTGTTTCTGTAAACAAAAATGAACATATGAAAATATTTTTGATATAATGGTTAGGATTTTTATAGAAAAATAATACTGCTGAAAGAATTGTTCAATTACCGTTGGAAGGATGGTCCTACGTTATACATAAGCTATAGACTTTGTTGAATTTAAAATGTCCCATCACAGATGGCAATGTTCTACCATACAATTGTGCTAACAACAAAAATTTATTAAATGACAAATATTACCAGTGGGGTGGACAGATAATGAGACATAAATTTAAGGTTGAATTGTTAATATTTTCTTTTTTCAGTCCTCTGTCAGGGTGTCTCTGTTACTTATAGTTTTATTTGGTGATAATGTAAAAGCTTTAATTGAAGGCCCTTTGTAAAAGGGAGTCCCCACCAGATGGCTTTCCTGATCTCTGCCCCTTATTTCTCCCTTGTAGTAAGTCCTGCGGGCGCAAACCTGCGACTCCCAAATCTTAGTGCCTATTAAAATTACATGGAAAGCTTTGAAAAAAATTCAGATTCCTGGGCCCCTCCTCATGCCTACTAAATGGACATTCCAGGAGGTGATCTCAGACTAGCATTTGGAACTGTGGCCCTGCGCTCTCTACACTGCTGGTGAAGTGTGTATTTGCAGAGCCTTTGACAGTCAGTCTGGCAACACCTATGAAATTATAATACATATATGCCCTTTGGCCCAGAAATCCTACTCCTGGGACTCTAGCCCGTAGAAATAAAAACACCAGTACAGAAGAATATACGTATGCAGGGAAGTTTATTGCAACATTATCTTTTGTGGCAAAAAATATATAAGCAAGGTAAATACCCATTCATAGAGGAAAGGTTAAATAAACTAGAATAACCATACTATGGATTATATTATTAACTAATAAAGAGTTAAAGTGACATCAATTGATCTGGAAGGATTTTCACTGTTGTTAAGCAAATATAGCAATAAGTAAGTATATATATGTATATATATACATATATATGTATATATATATATATATATATATGGGCATAGAAGTGTATGAAACCATATATTGTAGAAGTATATGGAAAAAAAAACAATGGCCAATTTCTCAATAGCACCAGGGAGAAATGTATAGGCAATACACACCAGTCTGTAATTGTTTCTGTTGGGCGGCAGGGGTGGGCACAGGGAGAGGGCAAAAGTGGTGTAACAGAACAAAATAGTAAGATTATAGAAATATATGTATGTGTATGTGTAAGAAAGAAAAATGTATAATTTACATACGATATACAGAATATATAAAATATGTTAAGACAATAAAACTGTAGTGGTGGAGTGGTAATTGAGAATGTATACTATAAAATTCTATGTTATTATGGTAAATCCATAAAAATTAAGTATGCAAATGCAAAGTTCTAGAAGGTGACAAAGGCAAATGAAAATTGATGTGAGTTTTTATGAGACCAAGAGTAAGTTTCTCCTTAAATTTGTTACTTAATACAGAGTCTGTAATTATGTAAGTTTGAGGGTTTGTTATTTTTTTTTCAAGAGAAAGAATAAAGAAACCTCTGCTCTGACCCTAGAGGGGAAGGATTGCTTCCCTTATATGGCATAGTGAAGAGAACTCAGCCTTTCCAGCCAGACATTCTTGAACTTGACTTTTGATTCTATCACTTGGGAATCTTGTGATCTTAAGTAAGACACTTGACTTCTCTAAGCTCTGGTTTCTTTAACTATAAGATGGGGATAATAACTGTACCTACCTCGTGGGTAAAAGTCTTGATATAGTCCCTGTCATACAGCAAACTTAAAAAAAAAAAAGGTATCTTTGTGGTAGATTAATTTATTGCAATATTAATTGGAATTTTGTTTTTCTTTTTATTGCTGTGGAATTGTCCAAGAGAAAAAGCTATCTGCGCTGTGCTCTCAGTATTTCGCTCCCCGACTCCAAAAGGACTTCTTGTTTCAAGGGAGATTTGCATGGTTTGGTGGGAAAGGCAGAAGGGAGGGGAGGGAAGTGGGAGATAGGCAAAAACAGAGACACTGAGATATCTCCCAAGTGAGAAAGATACAGAGAATCAGGGGAACCATGCGTGGCAGAGACCTCAGTCCCCACCCTCCTCCATAGATCCTGAAGCCTGGGAGAGGGCAGGACCCCCAAGCACTGGAACTCTCAGGAGGCTGAGCAGGGGCAGCAGGGCCTATGTGCTTGAGCAAGCCTGCAGGCTGGGGCTGTGGGCATCTCCGGGTGAGCATGTGGGCCAAGACCAGACAGGCCTCCTCAAGCACTTTTGCCTGCATGAGATCTAGAGCCTGAAGACCTTTGCATTACCCTAAAGATAGGGGTGGATTGCAGTGGGGTGAGGAGTCCTGATTCTACTTGGCTGGAGACCTGAGTTGAATTTAAAGAAAATACATAGGCTATATCGTGTGTGCTTGCAAATATCTTCCATATCTTTATTCTTTCTCTTATTTGCTTTATTACTATGTGATGGTGGGGAGGTCGGTTATTGAACTTTTACGCTCAGCTTCCTCATCTGTAGAATGGACGGTGATAATACATAGCTCGCAGAGCTGTGGCGTGTGGAGATCTGTCTATAACGGACCACTGCTCCTGCCCGTTTTTTTGATCATTCTCTTGGGTGTTCTGAGCTCTTGGCCTCTGGATGTGATGCTTCAGCACTTGGAGTCATTTTTCCTCTTCTGCAGTTTGAATCCTACTTCATCATTAAGTCCTGACGTAAACACCATCCAGGTATGCCTCCCCTGACCACTAGGCAACATTCCTTTCTCTGGACTCCTGAGGCATATATTTATCTCGCTGAATTCTCCTTTCACTCATCTGACACTTCTTCAGTACTCTCTGAGGGGTGGGCACCCTGAGCTGAAGAAGACAAAGTCTTGGCTGGCACGGAGCTCACATAGACAGATTGTGTCATGTCTTTCTTTCTGCCCCCAGAGTTGTCAAGGATTTATTTACCACAGAGCAAGTGTGCACGCGAGCTATCTATTCACTTCCCACGCTCTGTAGCCTGGGATTGATTTGGTGACTCTGAGGGCCAGCTGGGCCGCCCTTTCCACGATGGCTTTGTGGTTCTTGGAGGAAACATTGTGAGCGATCTCAGAACAGTAAGATCTCTTGCAGAACAGGAATGCTTCCAGCTCCTGGATGCTGTGGACTAGGAACCTCCAGAAGCCTCTGGACAGCACGTGCTGCTTTCCTGTTGCCCCAGAACCATTGTTGGGCATCCCTGTCTGGCCCTGGAGGGTAGCCATGTTGCTGGGTAGACATGGCTGCCTCCTCAGCTGGCAGTCTGAGGAAGAGAGCCCATGTCTCTTTTTATGGAGATGTGTCACTTTCCTAAATACACTGCCTGCTTCCTAAGATCAGAAGTGATGTCTTTTACCTCAGTATTATCTGGAACAGTGCCTACAATACAGAAGATACAAAATGGACGCTCTCCTGACTGTGTGTGCCCTTAGTCAAGCAATTGCTGCTTCCCCTTTCTTACACATCTAGACTCCCCCTCTGTCATTATGTCTGAAGTGGCTCTTTCCCGGCATTGTGATCCAGATCACTGGCCTCTTTTCCCGCTCCAGCACCCAAGCTCATACACGCTGGAACACACAGAATAATGCAGTCTTTGAAAGATGGCTAACTGCGGATTGGGGTGTGGTCTGAGGACCTGACAAAGGAGACCTGGAGGATTCTGGGAAGTAGCTCCTCCCCAGGCCACGCTCTTTATCGGCTCTGTCACCGGAGTGGCTTCAGAACTACTCTTAGATTTCTAGTCAGAACAAAGAGCTAAAATCATCGGGATTTCTAGAATTCTGTGTTAGGGTCAAGTAATAGTCCCCCGTATCTTTCCACATTTGCTTCACAATCAGAGGTGTGTGTTTGAACATTTTAATCATTATAGTAATGGATACTTGCCTAGCAATTAATGTTTTATGAAGGGCCGCACATCTGGGGGGAAGCTAAGGGAAGTCGTTCTAGCATCATCATCATCATTATTATTACTATTACTATTATGTTACAAAAATCCGGATTGAAAACATTATCTAAGGCCATTATGGAACAGCAAGGAGTAGCAGACTTCGGAAACTAGCAGGTCAAGTACTCTAAGTCCTGTGGTCTCTACATTACATCACACAGACTTTTGCATCACTTTCCCAGAAGTCCACCTCGTCTAGCTCTCAAAGATTTTTTTCATCGTTTAAGGAGGAAAGAGGTTTTTACATTCGGTCACTTCTTGACAAACCTCGTTATAGCCAAGCTTAAGTGACCGCCCTTGGTTTCAAATACCATTTGAATTTTCCACTTATTTAGGTAGCAACCACCCTAACTCCCAGGTTTCACATGAGATGTACTTCACAGGAGAAAAAAAGAAAGAAAGAAAGAAAGAAAGAAAGAAAGAAAGAAAGAAAGAAAGAAAGAAAGAAAGAAAGAAAGAAAGAAAGAAAGAAAGAAAGATATTTCTTAGGGGGTTTGGTAATAAGAAAGAGACTGTGATACTGCAATCGAGTTGATTCGTGAATTGTGCCTTTATTAGGAAATATTTGTTCAACTGAAATATGGTTATGAAGAAATCAATTAGCTCTAGCTCTGTTAGGAAAAGAGAATTGTTTTCTTGTTGAGGTAATAATAAAGCCCAATATCATCTGGGCCTCTTTATTTGTTCTGCAAGTTACCTCAGCGAATCTATTTCTCAGCCTCCTAGCATTTGCAATGGCTGGTTTCTATGTCTCCTTTACTAATGAGTTAGTAAGTAAGTAAGTTTGGATGCAATCGGCTCTGGTCTTCTCCCCGCTCCTCAAATCCTATGGATTTTCTACATCCCTTCTCCCTAACCACTTATCCTGCTTTATATTTATTTTTTCATCCTTAACGTGCTCCTCCCCTCCCCTTTGAGTTCCTCCAAGTCAGAATTCTCTTATTCTCTCATTCTACTCCCACCCCTGCACAGAACCTGGCCTCCCTTTTACATTTTATGTGCAAACTTGGGCATGAAGGGCTGTGGGTAGGGGGACTCAAGGAGATTTTGAAAGTAAGTTCTTGTTTCCACTGAGCTCTTTGGTTGTAAGGTATGGAGACTTTCTCTAGTGATTTCAAGTTCTGAGGGACTTGATCTAACGATACACATGACAAGGAAAGACTGGTCTCAGCTCAGGGACTAAGTTCTTCCCTCGTTTCTCCATGACTGAGCCTCTGCCTTGAGTGATGGCTCCCCCTTGTCTCCCTATGTGTCCCATGCTTTGACACCATTCTTTGTTTGTCACATCACCTTTCTGTGGATGGGGTCCCGCCTTCCTCTCTTCTGGCTGTGGAGCCTGAGTCCTGCTCTTGGTCCTCAGATCTGTGACTGGATCTTCAGCCTGGATCGCCCTACCCATGTGTGCTTCCCGGATGAACAGGAATTTCTCTCCCGGTCTACTGTTGGATTTCTCCTGAAGGGGTCCCTGTCTCCACGGGTTTCCTCCCACCAACTATCTCTGGAATCCATCCCAAGCCCTGCCTTGACCCCTTGGGAGTTCCTCCAGTCTCCAGCCTGGCCCTTCCTACCATTGCCCAAACCCTGGATCATCTGTCTGTTCCCTTGAATGGTTTGTTGAATGACTATTGTGTCATTCACAGTCCCAAACAGGCTCTGAGGACGGAAACATGAGTAAGACAAAGGCCCCTGCCCTTGAAGAGCTCAAAATTGAGGAGTTGTTATAATAGCTTCAACTCAACGCATGAATCAGTGAGGAATTGGAAGTTATTGTGAATGGGGAGCAGGAGGACTAGGACGGCAATCAATGGACTTGAGGAAGTAGGAAGGAAAGTTTGTGACCTGAGGGTGACATAGGTCATGCAAAGAGAGCCCGGTAGAGCTACAGTTCGGTTCAGTGTTGCTCATTGGAAAGGTAGAATCACACTGTTAAGATACAAAGCAATTATTTTATTGCTCATTCTTCCTATTGAGACTCACAGGAAATTGAACAGAGTAGACTATTTTCAGCACTAGGTCGTTTTATCTGTGTTTATGTAGACCCAGCCCCAGTCCTCCCCTATGTGTGTCATGGTTACCCTTCACCGTGGGGATTCTGAAAGATGAGTTGAGATCTAAGCTGCCTCTTCCTGACACTTAGAAGTTTCCTGGTGCCCATTTCTCCCATCAGAGTTTGCTCAGGGAAAGTGAAACCAAATGTAAAAGATTTCCAAATTATTTTTGTTTTATTAGAAACGTGGTTTCATTATTGAGATCTTAGAATAATTGGGTTGTCAGAAATCTCTCTTTTGAAATGTTATAAAATTATTTATCCTAATGAGATTAAACTTTTATTAACTGATAATTTATAGCATGACCAACAAAACAAAACAAAAACCCTAATGGTTTTTTAATAAGAATGAGGTATATTGGTAGGGTCTAGCCTCCTCCCAAGCTCCCTGTAGTTTACCTAAGACATCATACTGTTCCTTCTTCCCTTCTCCATGAGAGGTTCATAGCTTCTTTTCTGGTCTGCTTTCACGTGACAATCCTGCAATCATTCCAGCCTGGTCAGTGGCCCCTTTCTCTGTATTTCCATAGCATTTCACACATGTGTCTATTGGCGTTAGGGACACTGCTTACGTGTCTGTCTCCTAGGTGTAGAAGTAAGTTCCTAAGGATATGTACCCTGTCTTACTCGTCTTTGATTCCTCAGGACCTAGCAAGTGCCTGCATCATGGTTGGCTCTCGATAAATCCTTATGAATCCATGAATAAGTCCAGGCACAAGCCTAAACTTTAAAAAACAACAACAACAACAACAACTTTTAAATGCCTTGCAAAAAGACATTGAAGAGCTCTGTGAAAATATAAATTTATAATTAAACAGGAGGGACATGCAAATCACTAACATTAAATCACTAGCACATTTGTTTAAATTAGTTTATGAGAGAATTTTGTTCATTACCTGATGAGTACTGAGATAATGGGACAGAAGGAAAATGAGTTTTAACTGGCAAAGGTAGGAAGCCATGAAGCAAGGTTTGCAAAGCAGTGCCCGGGACAGCAGACTTCTGTAAGGTTCCACAATGACCAGACCTGCATCAGGAAGACAGGGGAAGCTGAAAGGAACTCACTGCTCATAGGGGACTGATGTTAACAGAAGTAGAAGAAGGGAGGTTGGGACGCTATGATGAAACCAGGGACAAAGTTTGCTTCATACACTGCTGAAAATCCACATGAGCTTTCTTGATTTATTTATTCAACAAGCACCCATTGAGGACGTATCATATGCCAGACACTGTGCTGCGATTGGGAAATATCAACCCACGGCCTCTCCCACACACGTTCTTGATGTGTGTTACCTGGACCAGCAACATCAATATCCCCTTGGAACTTACTAGAAATGCAAATTATCAGAGCTCCCTGGACAGAGTGATTCAGACACTCTGGGGGCAGGGCCCAGCGATCTATCGTAATAAACCCTCTAAGTAGCTCTGTTGCACACTAACATTTGAAAATCACTGGCTTATAGGATATTGAGAGAAACAGAGGAACAGGCAGATAATTACTATATGATGAGAGAAGAGCTTTGATGACGGTGGATAGAAGGTATGGTGACAACACTGAAGAGGCATTTCGTGCTGACGGGGAGGTGGGGAGGGGATGGTGAGGAAGATTTTCTCAAAGACAAAACACTGGGGCCTGTTTCTGAGGGAATATTTGAGCGAGCCAGATGGAGTGGGATGAGGGGCATTCTCAGCCTAGGAGGCGTTCGTGCAAAGGTCCAGAGGTGGGAAAGAGAGAGACAGAGAATGAGAGAGAGAGAGAGAGAAGGGGAGGGGAAGGAAGAAGATGGAGGTGCCATTCACCAATATCCGTGAAAAACCAATTCTTACAGACATTTTTGAACTGTTTATAGACTGCTCCTTTCAAATTCCTTAACTGATATCTGTCTTCTGTGAGGACTCTGCTTCCCTCACAGCCCTTGTGAGCTGGGCAGCTCATTCTTTTTAACCCCATGTACCTCCAAGATGGTGGTGGGCTCCTGACTCCACACTGATGCTTCAGAAACATTACTTTTCCAACTCTACCTAAAACCCCCACCCTCTGAGGCCAAATCACCCCACTTTACCATTCTCTCACCCTCCTCCTCTCTGTCACCCTCAGGCTTGTCTGACAGACTTGGCAACGGGCCTTCTGTTGCCTTTCTCTGCTCAGCCCTGCCAATCTCCAGGTGGCTTGATGCTCAGCAGATAGTCTATGCAGCCACAATCCTAGCAGGATGTCCCCAGGAGCTGTTTTACTTGTTGGCTGCCCCTTCACTGAAATTAGGAATAACCTACTTGTAGGTTAGCAGGACGTGGGCCGTGGTCTGTGGTAGTAACATCAGGTGTTTCACAAATACGGTTAGCTGCATCTGAGATAACCCATTTTTACGTAAAAGAAGAGTTGATGTTAATTTTTATTCATGTGAAGCATGAAATGAACTCATTTTGTAAATAACTTATCACTGTGTCTGGCACAGACTCGTGTCCAAAAAATCATCACTCTGTATCGGCCGCCTCCCACCCGCTCCCTTCATAGTGCTCACGTGTGCTTGCACACGCACACCCCCCCAGAAGAAAACCACGGTGTCTAGTGATCTGTAGGGACCTCCCATTTTATCCCCACCGCTTCTGCTCTCTCTGGTGAATGCTCTAGCTTTTTAGTGGCCCCCGAGGGTGCCACGGTCTGAAGATTCTGAGTTTAGGGTACGTAAGATTAGTGTGAGGACCCTGTTACAAATGAAGTCCCCCCCTCAGATCAGATCCCACTCTTACAGATTCTCAATTAGTAGTTCTGGGAGGGGCGGGAGGAATGTAATTTTTGGGAAGCATTTCAGGCCGTTCTGATGCACGTGGCCTCAGGACCACGCTTGGGGAAGGAGCATCGCGGAATGACAGGCATGCACTGCTGTGACTCCGTGTATGCCCATGGATCGTGTAGTGAATACGCACCGCTGAGAGGCCCTGTGCTGGATACTCGTATGTATTCTCTCCTTTCGCTTTCCTGCCCACCCTGTGAGGTCTGCCATGATGAGGAATAACAGTGAGAAAAACTAGTGAACAAAGTGAGGGTCGGCAGAGACCACACAACTAGCAAGCGAGGACCCAAGGTTGGAGCCCAGGCAGCCCGACTCGGGATCCCTGGTGCTTATCCATTTATGTTCCCCTCCAACGCCTAGTTCGACTTTTCCCATTTCAAGGTCAACGTTGAAGAGTCCGCTTGCCAAAGCCTAATCCTTTCTTCTTCTCTCCTCAGGCTAGTCTGATCGATTGTACCCGATGACAGCAATAATCCCTTAGGATTTGTTTTTCTTTTCATTTTAACATCAACCTTGGAACTCATACTAGTGATGGGCTCTGCTTCTAGGTCCCCGGTCACAGCTAGAGGCATAGCCTTCTGCTCGTGCCCACCAAGGGAGACCCCTGATCCCAGCTGAGAATCGCCTCAGATCCCGGCCCTGTCTTCCCTCATCCCACCTCTACCAGCTCATTCCGCCTCCAGGTTTTGAACTTACATTTAAAATTACACCTTCAGAAAGAAAGCCTATTTGTCCATTCAAGGTCCCCGCATGTAACTTGCCTCAGTGTCTTTTATCCTCGTTTTGGCCCCAAAATAAGCAGTAAAAAGAAAGAAAGATATTTTGGCCATACAGTATCCCTGGACAAGAAGAGCATGAATTCCTGTAATGGTTCTATTTGTTTCATTTTTAATCCGAGTTTCTCAGGTAGAGGACTTAAAATCCGTGGTTCGCTTGCTCATTTCTGTCTTCAAAAGTTAGCATACGGTTGTTCCCTGAGTAAATCTGTGCATTCTCTGCAGTTTTAGCGCTTAGCCTTTCTGTGGCCTGAATTAAAGCACACACATACAAAAATATACCTTTTCTAGACTCTATTCTATAAAAACACTTTTGAGAGTATAATATGTCTTCTTGAGGAATTATCCAGTATCTTCTCACAATCTTTTAAGATAACATTTGAATCAAGGTCTTTTGTGTGTTTACATTCTCCTGAGTCCCCAAATGACTGTTCATTTATACCAAAGCAACACCAATTCTCTATGAAATGGACCAGTTACTCCAACAGTTAACATGAGTAATTGTCACAAAGATACAGTGCCCCTGATTCCCTTTATAAATTATTCTAAAATAATGTGATTTGCTGTCATTCCTTCAGCTTGTTTGCCACTGTCCCATGCCACACACTTAAATCTACACTCACGATGGGTCCCTGCATCATACATATTACACAACAAAGCACAACAGTATTTGTGTGATGAAAACTCTAATGCCAAAATTAGCATCACAGACAAAAAAAAAATTAATACCAACAATGCTCCTGATTCCCCACATCCTCTCCACTCTCAGCCACTAGAGTGACCTGAGAGCCTCAACAGACGTAGGGACCACTATGTGGCTGGCCACACAGTGGCTCGTGCTTCCTGGAGCCCAGCAGTTCTCCCAGCAGGTGAGAATTCACATCAGTCCTCCCCCTAAATTCACAGAAATGCCCCAGAAGCCTAAGTAGGAGTGTTAATTCTCAAAAACTGGATTTCTCATAAGCCAACTGGGTGTCTATTGGGTTGTCCCTGGCTGTGAGAGACCTAGCGGACTGATCTTATAAGCAGAAACTCCCGTTTCACGTATTTGATGACTCTACAAAGTTCCCATTTTGACTTTTGAAATAACCTAGTGCTCACCTTTAATCCATGCTCTTGTGGGTCCCCAGACCTTGCCAAGGTGTTGCTTAGACATCTGTTTTTGGTCACAGAAAACTGTTAAGTAGGTAGAGGTTAAATTCTATAATTTCTCTTTCAGTTTCTTTTTTCCTATCCCATTCTGTCCCCACTGGGACTTGCCTAAACTCACAGTACCACACACTTCCAAACCCTTCTGTCCCTCCCCTAATCAGCCCAAAGCTCACTGTTACAGACTTTGGGGGCAGGGCATGCAGTGTGTATCCATCTCTGAGAACCATTGGCTCCAAAGTCGAGCGGTTTGTACCAACATGGCCCCGTTTATCACGCTGACTGGGCTATGCTGGACACCTGACTCACGCTGAGCCAGTCAGATTCTCTCTTCTGGAAATTTAGAATATGAACCCAGAGACAGCTATCAAGATATCTACCAGGAAGCTCTGGGGCCCACATACAAAGAGAAGCCGAGTGAGCTGGTCTGCAAAGAGAGGAGAAGGAAGTAGATGCATAGACAAGAGCAAAGGGAAAGAGAGAGAGTGGGAGACAAGAGAGAGACTGAGTAGGGCTAACCAGACCCCCAGGCTTTCCAACTCCTCATTCCTCTCTTGCGAGGCCCGGTTGTTCACGTTCGAGGCATATTCCATGAGGTAACCCCAGATTCTTAAACACATAGAATAGAGTACTTTCCTAAAGCTAGTTTGAAGAGGGATTCTGTTCCTTGCAACCAAGAGTAACTTGACTAAGAGGCTCCCTTAGGGAATGTGTTTCTGTGTTTAGTACTCGCTTCATCAATAAGCTGAGGGGTACTGAGGCCTCCTGTAGCACTTAAGGAGACACTCCTAGGCCCCAGGCTAACCCTCTGTGAACTGCTCTCTCTGCTGCTGGGCTCCACCAGCCATCTCACACATCTGTGGTGTCTCTCCACTTTTCATAAGAACTTTTCTTCTCCTCCCCTACTTCAGGATGGAACAAAGGGTCCCAATTGCCACCTCCTCTGTTTTGTTTTCATATAAGCACAATTCCTTTTGAGGGTTTTTGAAAAAATTCAGTTTAGATAGCTAGTAAAAACGGGGAGCCAGAAAATGGATTTTTTTTTTAAGTGCAGGAGGAAAATAACATACGAAGTGAAATGGTGGTTGGAATGAAAGGGTTCCAAGACACTTATGGTGTTTGAGAGGAGGGTACTAATAGAAATGAATAGGCCTTTTTAAGTATGCATGTTGAAAATGTCAGGGAAACCATTAAACAGGAACAGAATACATAACTTAAATCCTTGGCTTAGCTCGTTGTAAGCAAGAAAGCTAGCAAGTTTCTATGGTCACCTAATATAAGTATCTCTGGCCTCTTAGAGCTACTAAGCTAAAAGAACACAAAATGAGCCCCAGAGATGGCCCTGCAGGTGGCTGACTTTCAGCATGGGTTTAATTTGCAGGCTTGCAGTTTTCTTATGTGACTTTAAAACATTTAGACCAAGAGTGAGGCATTTACAGTTGAGGCAGTGAGATTTGGGAAAACTTTAAGTACCCTGATCCCACAATCTCCAGCCCCCTTCCTCTCTCTAAGATGGTCCTGATTTGCTTCAGGGCTCTAGGATGACCTCATCCGAGACAGACATCTTGTGAGAGTTCTCCCTGTGCCTAACACCTACCACTTCTCATTGCTTCTGGTTCTTAACTATTTTCACTGTCAGTGCATCCAGAGGACAAGACGCAAAATCAAATCCAGAACTTGAAAACAGCAAACAAATTGCAGTATTTTGCTAATTTATGTTGGCAAAATTCCAGAAAGCAAGTGTGGGAATTTTCTTTAAAGACTTTATTTATTTGAGAAAGAGAAAGCATGGGGGGGTGGCAAAGTGAGGAGGGAGGAGCAGTAGAGGGAGAGGAAGAAGCAGACTCCCTTCTGGGTGCATAGGGCTCAATCCCAGGACCCTGAGATCATGATCTGAGCCAAAGGCAGACAGTTAACCGACTGAGCCACCCAGGGGCCCCAAGTGTGGGAATTTTTATTTCCACGCTGAGGATGCTGGTCCATCAAAAGAGGAATGTAATTTTAGAGTGGCCTGAATGCATTGATATGTGGATTCGATGTACTGGTGTGAACAGCTGGGACTTGTTTGTAGTAGGCTCACACTGAAACCTGATCTCGACCATGACCCTTGATGCCAGAAGTAGAGATATAGATTATCTTTGCCTTAATGTAGAAGTAATGCAAAGACATAGGGAGATAAGAATGTTGGAATGATTCTCTCATGTAACCTGCTCATCCACCTCTTAATTATGTCCCTGGAGAGGACTAGAGTACCTGCCCTTTACCAAGAAATACACTGATGACAAAGGTACACCACCATCCTTGAAAGGTTTCATTGGCTGATTTCTGCGATGCAGGAATAGAGATGGGAGACGTTCCATTAGAATAGACTCCATGATTTCCATGGGCATGTAGACATCATGGGTATGATGTCCAAGGTGCAAAAGCCAAATAGGAGTACTTAATTGACCAGAGACAATGTGAGCGTGATAACTATAATAGGCAGCAAAGAGAGAGTGAGCATCAGAATGGGTTGACCCACAGAGATCTTGGGCAGGAGTAACTGATGGTGAGTCCCTAGGCTAGAAAAAGATGAACAGTACATTAGAGTTCTACTTGATCTGTGCTACCAACACAACCCTGAGTATAGTAAAAACCACAAAAACGAAAACAAAACTTGGATTGTATCACCACGAAAGCCAGAGTCCCTCCCTAATTCCCAGATCCGAGTCAGTGCACAGATCCTGAACCCCTTGAATGAAGGGAAAGCTGGGTAGCCTTGTGGATGTGCAGTTTGGCCAAATTCTTTGCAGTTTTTTTTTTTTTAAGTAAGCTCTATGCCCAGCGTGGAGTCCAATGCAGGGCTTGAACTCATAACCCCAAGATCAAGACCTGAGCTGAGATGGAGAGTCAGATGCTTAGCCAATTAAGCCACCCAGGCTCCCCTCTTTGCAGTTTTAAGATCAATCTTTCTGTATGCTGTTCTGTAGTGCAGAAAGGAATCGCTCTGAGATAAAAGAGACAGTTAAACCAAATTACAACTGATGCAGTATACAGATTTGAACAATATTGATTTTCTTTGATGACCATGACCATTCTTTCAGAAATGCCCCCACGCTGCACAGATTCTAGCAGTCAGTGCCTATGTGCATGGTATAGAATTTCACATGTGGGGGTACAAAGGGAGTCAGACTTTGTTGCCGCAGGTTCTTCCTCAGAGAATTATTCTCTCTTTTTATATGATCATGTCTTTCCTCTTGGTGGTCCCTGTCTTTCAACAGGTCAGTTGACAGGTATCCTGATTATGGTGTTGCGACCTCCAGGCCACAGATTGGATGTTTCTCCCCTTACATTCAGGCAGTCACCTAGCCCTCTCTCATATCTGTCCTCTTCTCTCTCACCCTCTACTACTGCCTTCAACTAGGGCTAATGGTCCACAAAGTCATTTGATCACTTGCCATTAATATCTGTAAAAAATCAAGCATGCATCCCAATATTTGTTTGCAAATAAAATGCGTATGACTATGTGATACAGTATGTACATTAGGAAACACGCACAAAGCCAGAACTAGAAAAGATGAAATAAATTTAAATAGAAGTACTAATATTTTCTTCTTTTGCTCCAGCGCATTTTGCACCATGATGATAGGGATATGTATCTCACTTTGAAGACACAAGTTTAGGGACGCCTGGGTGGCTCAGTTGGTTAAGCATCTGCCTTCGGGTCAGGTTATGATCCCAGAGTCCTGGGATCAAGTCCCGCAGCATCAGGCTCCTTGCTCAGGGGGGAGCCTGCTTCTCCGTCTCCGTCGCCTGCCCCTCCCCCCCTGCTTGTGCTCACTCTCTCTCTCTCTCTGACAAACAAATAAATAAAACTTTAAAAAAAAAAAAAAGAAGACACAAGTTTAGGCCATCATACTCTCTCACCATCATGCAGTGGCCCCTAATCACTCATTGGGAAAAGTCCCAAGTTTGTTAGCATGGCATCATCAAGTCTTCCTTGTTTTGCCCCATGCCTACATTCCATCTCCTAGACACTCCCAGTAATGGGCTCTTCTGATCACGCATCTATACCAGTCTGCTCTCTATCCCCAAACACACACAAACACATACACGCATACAACCATTTCCACCTAAGTTGCTTAATGTTCTGCACAGAATTTAACCCTGTCTGAAATCATAAATTTTGTGTTTCCTTGCTTTTTGCCCATCTTCACTACAGTGTGAGCTCCAAGATGAAAGGGGTCTTGCCTGTTTTATTCCCTGCTGTGTTCTTATACCTAAAGCAGATTCCGGTGCCACAGTGGGTGCCCCCCAAAACCCATGTAATGAGCAAATAAGCAAATTTCTGTAATAACCAGTTGGTTGTTTTCAGAACTGAATTTTAAAAAAAATTTTTAAACATTTATGTATTTATTTGTCAGAGAGAGCGAGAGAGCACACAAGCAGGGGGAGTGGCAGGCAGAGGGAGAAGCAGGCTCCCCGCTGAGCAGAGGACTCGATTCCAGGACCCTGAGATCATGACCTGAGCCGAAGGCAGATGCTTAACCAACCGAGCCACTCAGGCGTCCCTCAGAACTGAATCCTGACAAACTTGTACAGTGGATGGTTTGTTTGGGTGGCTCAAACATCCTTTGCCCAATCTGTTGAAAAATCAAGTCCCAGGTGTTACTCCTTCCCAAGAACCAGCTTAATAAAGCAGATAGTTGTTGCATGATAGTACTTGAATGGGCACAGACAAAACCCACTTAATGCCTAAATATCTTTCTTTCTTTCTAATGTGTGAGTGCTTTAAGTTGTACATTTAAAGATTTGTTTCTCAGAGAATTTTAGTCTTAAAGTTTCTAATAACGTGAGGAATTGGAGGCCATTGAGATAAGGGGCTTAATTGTTAGATTTTAAATTTAAATAAAATATCCTTCTAATAGGAAGTCTTCATCCTAGCCTGCTTAGGAAAAGATGGGAAGGGGAGAAATGTTTTGAAAGGGTAGGTGGGAAAGCACTAATTCAGGTCTGGATAGTGTGGTCTGGCACTTCTCTATCAAGGCCAGCTCATAGAAAATGATATAATAAAATCATTTAGACTAAATTGTAAATGACTGATTAAGCAAATCAGTGGCCCATTGCCCTAGTTGAAGCAATTGAAATTTTAGATGAAACTGGACAGATGGATAGATAACATACATTTTGAGGGGAAAGGGGTCCTGCCTTGTATCACTGAAATCATGTCTCAGAATTCCATCGTCAATCTCCATTTCAAGATAGGGCGAGAGTGCTGTTTTGTTATAAAAACAAATGCTTGGCAAATAGCAGGTGCTCACATTTTGATACTCATTTGGGTGAATAAGTGGACCCTGAAGTTGACTTAAATCAACATGTTGGCTCAGAGGGAGAAGTAAATACAGGTCCAGGGTTCAGGAAAAGCCTTTTGAAGATGTGTCCGTTCAAGGCAAATCATTCCTTGGCTAGGGCGAGGCAGCGGGCTGGAGAATCTATATTTTCCAAAGGTGCCAGGTTAAGTCTGAAAAAGGATACGTCTGAATATACTTAATAGTTTAAGAGACAGAACAGCAAGGATAAGGGCTTAGAAGTAGGGCTGAGTGCACATGGGTAGAGCTGAGAGCGACTGTCTGAAAATGAGGCCAGAAAGACAGATTTGGGAGCTGTCCTAACATCAAGCCATCTCGTTTTGAGGCAACTGAAGCCAAAATCCTTAGAGGTTTGCCCAAGGACGCCCAAAACGGCACTGCAAAAATGGAATTAATACCAGTTTCTCCAATGTTGCTTCCACTATACCAGGGATCTAGAGCAGGAAAGTCTTGAACTGTCCGAAGTCTGAATTTTTGATAGGAGTTTATCTTAGTCAACAGTAGTTAGATGTCCGCTTTTGAATCATGTAACACTAGGTACTGGACCTCCTAAATGCTAAAGGACTTCTGTTTTTTGGTCTCAACAGAAAAATACAGGACATTTCCTCTGAACACTGATTCGCCAACATGCGAGATAATGACAGTGCTTTGCGAGGTCTGTAAAGATCTTGCCAAATTCGCCTTCTCCGGCGTTCTGTAAAATACTATCAGATGACGTCATCCAAAGAGTCCAGCGGGAGGGGCGGTGCGTCCCTGACCACACCCCCTGCAGCCGAAGACCCGCCCCTCAGCAGTTTCTCCCCTTTTCTGTTTTCCGGTGCATCGTGACGTACGACGTGGGTCACGCAACATTAGCAACTGGTCCCGGAAGCAAAAGTCCAAGGGGCGGTGAAGGCGAAAGGAGGGCCCGCGTCCAGGTCGGCCAGCAGGGGGCGGGGCGGGGAGGAGCTGGGCATGGTAACGGCTCGGAAGCCGAGGGGGCTGGGCCGGACGGAGGCGGAGGAACCGGTGTCCGCCGTGCCGCTGCCGCTGCCGCTGCCGCTGCCGCCGCTGCTCCAGCCTGTTCCGTGAGGCCCGCACCGGCGCCGCCTCGGCCATGATGATCCACGGCTTCCAGAGCAGCCACCAGGACTTCTCCTTCGGGCCCTGGAAGCTGACGGCGTCCAAGACCCACATCATGAAGTCAGCGGATGTGGAGAAGTGAGGCTCCGGGACTCGGGGCGCGGGCCGGGGAGCTGGGCCTGGGCGGGAGGCAGGGCGAGCTGCGCGCAGCCCCAACCCTCGCCGGGGCGGAGGCTCCGTCGGTGAGGACGGGACCCTTGAACCACATTGGGGGAGAATCCCTTGGCCACCTCCTGTCCTTCGGTGGGGTTTCGCCCGGCGTTGCGTTCGTGCAACTGTCACTCCGCGCGGGTTTGAGCAGAGCATGACTGGGCTGGTGGACTTCGCCCTCGCCCTAGGTCTCTACCTGCCCCAGCCCGAGACGCCTTTAGACCGTTTCTTTCTGCGTGGCTGTGACCCGTTTTCTTGGGGGTTGATAGCGGGGATGATACGTGCGCTTGGTTTTTAGCACGTCAGGTGCTGTGCCAGGCACTTGAAATATAGGAGATGAGAGAGCCTCTGCTTCCAGGAATTCAGTCTTATGAGAGAGACAGGCCATTATAATACCGTGTGAATATCTGATAGAGGTGTATACGCGGGGTTATTTGAGATCGTTGCGAGGGACAAGGCGTCCGGGAAATTCGGATGCCAGGGTGAATCTTGTTAAAGTCGGTTGGATGGGGTGGGCATGGGCGCATGTGTAAAGCCAGGAGGCCAGGCATGGTGCGAGCTGTGGGGCGTTTGTGATGCCTGAGCTGAATCTGGACAGAGTTTGGGGGTGTCAGGGGACACGTGTAAAGCCGGGAGGCCAGAGGGAGTGCGAGCCTGGGTTTGTTTGAAGAACCATTTCTGTGTGATTGCAGCGTGATGTGCCAGAGGGGGACAAGTGGGAAATGGGAGGTAGGCCCCAGGGGGTGGAGATACTGAGAGAATTTGTATGACAGGCTAAGGACTTTGTATTTGGTGTGACTACCACCGGTGTAATTTTGTACAAAGGAGTGATATTGTCAGATGTACACTCTGAAAGATTTCTCTGAAGGTGATGTGGAGGATTCATTGGAGGCCTACAGGACTGGGTAAGGAGACCAGTTAGAAGGGGAGTACCTGGATTTAATGGCTAATTGACAGGAGGAGGGAGGAAGAAGGAAACTATACTGATGACAAGATTTCTGGCTTGGGCTATTGCATGGGAAGGTTCGTCATTGAACAAGGTGAGAAACAGGAGGAGGGACAGATTGGGGCAGTTGTTGGCTAGAGGAACAGTTTAGATTGTTGAAATGTGAGTTGGGGGGGTCTTAAGTGGAGATGCAGTAAGCATTTATCTTGGAACTCAAAAAACAGGACCGTTCCTTGGGTTTACGTTTGGGAATCATCAGCTTCTGGTTGATACCTGGAGCCTTGGGAGTAAACTAAGATCTTGTAGAAGTTATCCAGAAGAAAAGGAAAGGGTTATGGGATGATACCCTAGGGCGCGCTGGTATTGTAAGATTTAGGCAGAGGGAAGTGACCAGGGAAGAGACTCTTGAAGGGATGATTAGCAGTGTAAATTAGTGACTAATGATTTTACATATATAACTGGAATATTTTGTAGGACCACCAGATTTCTCCAGATATATTGGGGAAAATGCAGAGAATCACATTTTATATTATTTCGTATGCATTATTCAGTCAAGTAGTTAAAATTTATTTAGTTGGATGTTTTTTATGAAATATTTATTCCAATACACTCAATCTTCATCTTATTAAATCTTTTAAGTATTTAATATTTTCTTGTAAAAATTATGTAGTAATTATGTAATGTAGTAGGAACACTTAACATGAGATCTGTGTTCTTAACAACTTTTCTTTTATTCGAACTTTGTACTTTTTTTCTTGGAAGTATGTGTGTGTATGTATCTATATCTATCTTTATCCATTCATCTTTCAGTGGATACCTAGGTTGCTTTCATATCTCGGCTATTGTAAATAATGCTGTAGTGAACATAGAGCTACATATGTTTTTTTCAAATTAATGTTTTTGTTTGGTCAAATAAATACCCAGAAGTAGAATTGCTGGATTGTATGGTAGTTCTGTTTTTAATTTTGGGGAGAACTTCCTTATTCTTTTCCATAGTGACTGTACCATTTTGCATTCCCATCAACAGTGTAGGAGGGTTCCCTTTTCTCTACATCTTCGCCATTTGTTATTTCTTGTCTTTTTAATAATAGCCATTCTCACAGGTGTGAAGTGATACCTCATTGTGGTTTTGATTTGCATTTCCCTGATGATCAGTAATGTTGAACATCTTTTCATGTGTCTCTATGTCTTCTTTGGAGAAATGTCTATTCAGCTGCTCTGCTCATTTCTAATTAGATTGTTTTTTTATATTGAGTTGTGTGAGTTCTTTATGTATTTTGGATATTAATCCCTCATCGGTTATATCATTTGCAAATATCTTCTCCTGTTCAGTAGATTGCCTTTTCATTTTATTGATGGTTTCCTTCACTCTGCAAAAGCTTTTTAGTTTTATGTCGTCCCATTTATTTATTTTTGGTTTTGTTGCCTTTGCTTGAGGAGACAGATCCACATTATATTGCAAGACTGATGTCAGGGAGCTTATTGCCTAATGTTTTCTTCTAGGAGTTTTATAGTTTCTGGTCTTACATTTAGATCTTTAATCTATTTTGAATTTATTTTTGTGTACAGTGTAAGAAAGTGGGTCAGTTTCCTTTTTTTGCATGTGATTTTCCAGTTTCCCCAGCACCATTTATTGAAGAGACTGTTTTTTTTTTCTCATTGTATATTCTTGCCTCCTTTGTTGAAGATTAATGACCGTATAAATGTGGGTTTAAAGATTTGTTTATTTAGTTGAGAGAGGAAAATCACACTCAAGCAGGGGAAGGGGAAGAGGAACAGGGAGAGAAAGAATCCCAAGCAGACTCCCCGCTGATTGCCGAGCCTGATGTGGGGTTCAGTCTCATGACCCTGAGATCATGACCTGAGCCGAAATGAAGAAATGAAGAATCGGAAGCTTAACTGACTGAGCCACCCAGGCGCTCCATAAATGTGGGTGTATTTCTGGACTCTCTATTCTGTTTCTTTGATTATTGTGTATGTTTTTGTGCCAGCACCATACTGTTTGGGTTACTATAGCTTTGTAGAATACTTCTAGCTTTGGTCTTCTTTCTCAAGATTGCTTTGGCTATTCAGCGTCTTTTGTAGTTCCCCTCTTAACAAATTTTTAAGTGTACAATACATTAACTATAGGTACAGTGTTGTACAGCAGATCTCTAGAGCTTATTCATCTTGCTTGACTGAAAATTTATATCTGTCGATTAGTGATTTATTTTTTCCTCCCCTCCCAGCCTCTGGTAACCACCATTCCACTGTTTGATTCTATAAATTCGACTGTTTTATTTTTATTTTTTAAAAGATTTTATTTATTTACTTATTTATTTATTTTATAGAGCGAGACAGTGTGTGTGGGAGTAGGGGAAGGGGCAGAGGCAGAGGGAGAGAGAGAATCTCAAGCAGACTCTGGGCTGAGTGCAGAGCCCAACTTAGGGCTCTATCTCACAGCCCTGAGATCATGACCTGAGCCAAAATCAAGAGTCCGACATTTAACCAACGTAGCCACCCAGACACCCCCAAATTTGACTATTTTAGATGCCTCATATAAGTAGAATCATGTAGTATTTGTCTTTTTGTGACTCACTTATTTTACTTAGCATAATACCCTCAAGTTTCATCCATGTTGTTCCAAATTGCAGACTTTCCTTCCTTTTTTTAGATTGCATTGTATTCCGTTGTATGTATAAACCCTATTTTCTTTATCCATACATTTGTGGATGGACACTTAGGTTGTTTCCACATATTGGCTGTTGTGAGTAGTGTTGCAATGAACATAGGAGTGTAAATTTCTCTAGTGTGTAATATTTTCTGTCTCCTAATAACTACGAATAAATTTTACTTAAATTTGTGATGAAAAATTAACTTTATTAGATATCATACTAAAGATGTGCACCTTAAAACATTAGATCACTGATATGCGCAAAAATACAACAAATGTGATAAATATATGTCCATTTTTTTCCTTACTGTGTATCACAATCATTTTTCCTATTTTATTATATTTTCTCTTTAAACATTTTTGATGATTCTATAATATTTCATTGTATGAATATACTGTAGTATACAGAACCATTTAGTTCTTTATAATTGGACGTTCTGAGTATTTCTTTTTTACTGTTATAAATAAGATGGTTTTGAGTATTGATGTGTATAGCTCCTTTTTGCATTCAGAATTATTCTTTATTACAGATTTCCCAAATTTGGTATTTTGAGTCAGGATGTAAATTTGATTAAATTTTGGTACTTTTTGCTTAATTGGTGCGCCAGGGGATAGAATGTAAATTGACACAGTCCTTCCAGAAATCCATGTAAGCAAAGTGCCTGGTTTCCCTCATCAGTGTTGGTGCTTTTGCCTTCTCATTACCACCTTTTAAAACTTGTGACAAGTTGAGAATTATATTGGAAAGGTTGTTTTCCTACAAGAAACAGGCCCTTTAAGTGCTATCTTTTCTTCATAACTACAATTAATATAATTGTTGTGTAAGAACAAAAAGTCTACCAGAAACATGAAGCTTATGGAAACATGAGACTATGGTACATTAGGTCATCTCCTAGGCAGTCATAGTAGAATTAGAACCCATGTATTTATTCTTTTTTTTTTTTTTTTTTAAGATTTTATTTATTTATGTGACAGAGAGACAGCCAGCGAGAAAGGGAACACAGCAGGGGGAGTGGGAGAGGAAGAAGCAGGCTCACAGCGGAGGAGCCCAATGTAGGACTCGATCCCGGTACGCCGGGATCATGCCCTGAGCTGAAGGCAGACGCTTTAACAACTGTGCTACCCAGGCGCCCCCCCCATGTATTTATTCTTGATAGTGGTGGGCCTTTGGTGATCCAGGAATGAAATAGATGTTTCTAATAAGAATCAGTATTGATTGTTTAATTTGTTCATACAGGGGTTTTTTGCTTATTTGTTTTTAATATATATGCAAGATTTGATTGGTATGTCTGATTAGAAATGAATCTAAAGCAATAGGAAAGAGGGTAATTGTGGTCTTAGGATATGCATAGGTCCTTTGTTGGCTTTATGTAATAATATATTTTTAATATAGTATTATTTTCCCTTACCTAACAATAATAGCTGTGTAGCTGTTCAAAATCCAGAAGTTTTAAAAAAGCAAATTTAAAGAAAGCCTTCTGATCTGCTAAAGTAGCTGTCATAGGAGACTTGCACTAAAGTCCTGTGCTTTCATTGTGGTCCCTTAGAACTTCACTCAGAGCACATTTAAACTTTTGCCTCTATTGCCTACTTTAAAATTATAACCGTTTTGGAATTATTACCTGACTTTTGGTTATGCATAGGTTAGCCGATGAGTTACATATGCCATCTCTCCCTGAAATGATGTTTGGAGACAACGTTTTAAGAATCCAGCATGGCTCTGGCTTTGGGATTGAGTTCAATGCTACAGACGCGTTAAGATGTGTAAACAACTATCAAGGAATGCTTAAAGTAGCCTGTGCTGAAGAGTGGCAGGAAAGCAGGTGAGAATCTGGGCAGTTATGGGTTAAAAGAAAAAGAAGAGTTGAAAGAAATCTTCAGTCATGATATGTGTATTTTATTAGAGTGAAAGGCAAGTATTATTGTTAAACTTGATAGTTGGATCCTTCTAGGATTCATTTTTTCTCATCCATAAAATGGAGATTGGTTACCCCACCTCGTGAATACTTGTTGAGTTCCGTTGAATTACAGTTGAGCTGAGCTATGTGAGGTTTACATTTTTGAGCTTTCGGTGTTCTTCAGTGAAGAGGCAGTACACTGTGTACTTTATTGTACCCGTTTTCGAAGAAAAATGGTTCGTTGTGATTTGCATTGTAAATGTGAGGAGCCTTGAAATAGAGAAAAATGTATTTGCTTTGATAATCAAATCAGCAATTATTTACTTTGTACGTATTATGTACTAGGTACCTCGGAGGATACAAAGAAGTATAAGCCGGCTTTTTAAACCATGTTCTCAGGCAGAATACAGACTAACTGGAGAGCCTCTATCAGCATATGACAAGTTTAATGACAATAAGTATGCAGAAGAACCAAGAAAGAGCTTGTATTAGTGAATTACGACAAGTATATGTATTTATTAGGTTATTTGTATTATTTGTAGAATATAATTTGGTGTGATATATGAATACAGATGATCTATATTCTGCATTTTTGAATCTGATCCTTCTTATTTTGATATTTGAGGACGGAGGGTGAACACTCCAAAGAAGTTATTAAACCATACGATTGGACCTATACAACAGATTATAAGGGAACATTACTTGGAGAATCACTTAAGTTAAAGGTAAATCTTATTTTTTGCTTTTATGATAAAGTCATTAATTGTCTTGGACGGTCTCCGCATTAGAACTTTCTGATAATGGCTTAATTTTGCTACCACTTTCATCCCACTTAACTCTCTATTGAGGGAAGCTCCAGAACGTAATGCGAAGGGATTTTGCTTATTGATTATAAACAGAAAATAAGAAGGCCACAGTGGAACAATTTGTACTCTCAGCAGTATGTTTAGTAGCAATGGCGAACTGCCTTAATGCTGTCCTTATCACTCTCAAGAAGCATTAAAATGTGTATCTGCCCTTGGTGTGATGAATTAGGCGACTTGGACAGAACCTGCTCGTTAGTAGCTTACGGTTTTACGATGAACAGGCGGGTGGGCAGATGGGACTTCCGGTCAGACAGCTTAGGTTTTTGTCCTGCCTGCACTGTCTGTGAACCTGGTATGACTCTAGGCAAGTTGCTTACTTTGAGCCTCAATTTTATTAGTAAATTGGATAAACAGAAATACTGACCTCAACAGCAGAGTTTTGATATGAGCTAATCTGTGGGAAAGTGCTCAGTAAATGCTAAAGTTCCACATTAATAATGTATCTGTTTAAACCATGCTTAAGAAGAGATGCACTTCATGGTGAATGACGCTGGGAAAGTGGAATTGGTAGGTCTCATATTGGGAACTTAGCTGCATTTTGACATCTTACAATTTGAAATGAAGAAAATTTGGCTTCGGTTGCAAGTCTCTGTCACACTGAATTACAGAGAACAGAATTATTTTAGTGTAAAAGTGATTATTGGAGACTCCTATGTTGGTGCTTAGGCAGAAATGTTAAGGAGATAGAGCTGTGTATGGGCTCCTTGTCTCTGCAGAGATTTTTAGAGTCTTGGGAAGACACAAGTTCATAGCAGGAACTCTGTTCTCTTCATTTTCTGCCACTCCTATATTCCAAGCTTTAACTATTTTCCTCTGCTCCTTCCAAGACAAATACACATTTTTTGAGAGAACTTGTATGCATTCATTCATTCATTCACTCACTCACTCATTCATTCATTCTTGAGCTCTTTCTCTGAGCTAGGTACTGATTCTAGGAGCTGTGGCTATAGCAGAGAAAAGACAAAAATCCGTCCTTTACAATCTAATGGGGAGCAAGGTTATTTCAATCCCTTAATACTTCAAAGATGTGACAAGAGCGTGTTCAGTAGTCTTACTGACACTTTTGCCTGTAATGTAATTTGTTCTAAGCTGGTGTTGACAAATGTCAGTGTGATCACCCCTCACCGGTGGTAATGAGCTCAAGCTTTGGCAGGCCTGGAATCAAATCCCAATACCATCACTTAACTTGGAAAAGCAATTTAATCTTGCTAAACATTGTTTCTTACTTTGGTATACGGATAATAGCAGTTGTAAGGTAATAAGAGTATATATGTGAAACGTTTAGCACAATGTCTGTTCCACAGCAAGATCTCCATAAATGGTAGCTGCTGTTATTATTATGGTGATAATATCATATCCCAAATGTCAGGGAAACTAAGTTAATATTATTGAAATAACAAGACTAAAATATTAGACTAGATATATACCAAGATGTAATCGAAAATATATATTAAGTATTATTGAAATACCAAGACTAGATACGTTGTCTAAATATTTATTTTTGCTTTATGGTCTAAACAGAGTTGATGAATATGTTCCTTTATTGCCTTAAAAAATTGAGTAACCGTTTTCTAGGCAAAATTGTTAGAACTTTGTTGCTTAATCCTCAAAATAACCTTATATCATAGGCATTCTTATCCTCATTTTATGGGTGAAGAAATGGGTTCAAGATCCTAAAGTATGTGTCTCGTAATAACCTAATACCAGTGCTGTAGCTTATTGTTAAGCATGGTTGTTGTTTGTGTAAGATCACTCCATTGGAACATTTTTTGCATTTGACTTTCTTAATACCTAAGGATCTTTTTTTAAAGATTTTATTTATTAATTTGACAGAGAGAGACAGCCAGTGAGAGAGGGAACACAGGCAGGGGGAGTGGGAGAGGAAGAAGCAGGCTCCCAGCGGAGGAGCCTGATGTGGGGCTCGATCTCAGAACGCCAGGATCACGCCCTGAGCCGAAGGCAGACGCTTAACGACTGCGCCACCCAGGCGCCCCAATACCTAAGGATTTTTTTTTTTTTTAAAAGATTTTATTTATTTATTCGACAGAGATAGAGATAGCCAGCGAGAGAGGGAACACAAGCAGGGGGAGTGGGAGAGGAAGAAGCAGGCCCATAGCGGAAGAGCCTGATGTGGGGCTCCATCCCGGATCGCCGGGATCACGCCCTGAGCCGAAGGCAGACGCTCAACCGCTGTGCCACCCAGGCGCCCCAAAGGATTTTTTGCCCTAGAATATTACTTGGGATTTTAAATTATTTGATTCTTCCACCCTTTCTGAAAACAAAAGCCCTGGTGTGTATAGGAAGTATATGCCTGTGGAGGAGAATGTATTTTATATAAATGGTAAGAATGTCAGAGAATGAGGCATTAGAATGAAGCCTTTCCTTTTGCTCTTAAATTCTTGCCTTTTAATTGCTGGGGCTGCTGGGGTGTGTGGGTGTGTGCGTGTGTGTGGGCGTGTGTGTGCGCATGTGTGTGTGTGTGTGTGTAGTGTTTTCTCACTCTTTTTGGGTGGTTTTACCTATTACTCCGTGAGCTGTAGCATAGTATAAGAGAAGAGAGCCAGTCATAGAGTCGTACTGGCTGGATTCAAATCCAGCCTTGCTACTTATTAGCTGGGTCACCCTCAGAACATCTCCAAGATTATGGTGTAAGAATGTTATGACATGAGATGCCTAATATGTACCTGGCAACATGTGGTCATTTTCTTCATTCTTGTTAAATAAATAAATTGACTTTGCAGGAGGGTAAAAGGGGAAGACTGCCTCTCCTAGTTGTATTGCCTTTTAGGAATAAAACGTGTATAATGTCCATGCATTTAAAAAAGTATTTTTAAAAAAGATGTATTTATTTATTTAAGAGCAAGCGAGAGAAAGAGAGAGCGTGAGCCAGAGGAGGGGGAGAGGGAGAGGGAGAGAGAATCCTCAAGCACACTCCTCGCTGAGTCTGGAGCCTGACACAGGACCCTGAGATCGTGACCTGAGCTGAAACCAAGAGTCAGATGCTTAATGGACTGAGCCACCCAGGCGCCCCTAAAGAAAGCACTCTTTTTTAAAGCATGTTGGAACATTTACCAACTTATTCAGTGTGATTTAATATTTTGAGCTTTTTTTTCTCTTTCTCTTTTTTTTTTTTTACTGTGGTAAAAAAACATGTAACAAAACTTACCATCTTAACAATTTCTATGTATTTTAAGTTAGTGTTAAGTATTCTCATGTTATGCAACCGATTTCCAGAACCTTTTCATCTTGAAAAACTGAAACTGTACCTGTTAAACAATAACTCTCCATTTCCTCCTCCCCCAGCCCCATGGCAGCCACCATTCTATTTTCTGTTTCTATGAAGTTGACCACTCGAGATACTTCAGATAAGTGGAATCATACAATTTTCGTCTTTCCGTGACTGGCTTATTTCACTTAGCATAGTTCCTCAAGGTTCATCAATGTAGCACATGTCAGACTTTCCATCCTTAAAGGCTGAATAATACTTCTGTATATGTATATGCCATATTTTGTTTACCTACTCATTTGTGAGCATTTGGGTTGCTTGTCCTTGGCTATTGTGAATAGTGCTGTTATGAACAGAGGTGTGCAAATATCTCTTTGAGATTCTGCTTTTAGTTTTTTGGATATATACCCAGAAGTAGAATTGCTAGATCACACGGCAATTCTATTTTTAATCTTTTGAAGAACCTATATACTGCTTTCTACAGTGGCTGCCCCATTTTACATTCCCATCAGCAATGCGTGAGGGGTTTTAATTTGCATTTCGCTAATGATTAGTGATGTTGAGCATCTTTTCGTATGCTTATTGGCCATTTATATATCATCTTCAGTATCTTCAGCTTTTCGAAGTACATTTTTAGGGAGAAATGCACAGACTTTGTTAAGTCTAAAGGCGAAAGGAACTGCCATAAGTATTGTACCCTAGTTGATAAAGTTGTTTTTCACAGAGGTACGGGTTAACAGTTCTAATAGTGTTTCAGTTTTGCAAGATGAAGACGTTCTAGAAATCTGTTTGACAACAATGTGAATATAGTTAACGCTATTGAATTGTATGCTTAAAACTGGTTAAGATGGTAGATTTCATGTTACATATTTTTGGCTGCAAGTAAAAGAAGAAGTTAAACATAGAGTTACCATATAACACAGCAATTCTACTCCCTCGGTATACACTCAAGAGAGTTGAAAAACCTGTAACCATGCAAAAACCTGTACCCAGCTGTTCATGGCAGCATTATTAATAATAGCTAAAATGTGGAAAACAGACAAATAATCATCAGATATAAGCAGAACTTATGGGTAAGCAGAACTGGTGTATCTAGGCAGTGGGATATTATTTAGCCTTGAAAAAGGAGTGAAGCGCTGATACATGCTGCAACATGGACGGGCCTCGGAAACATGCTAAGTGAAAGAAGTCAGACACAAAGCACACATGTGTGATTCCAGAATGATTTGCAAAAGAGGCAAATCTATAGAAACAGAAATTAGAGTAGTGGTTTCCAGGGGCTAGGGGAGGAGGGGATGGAGAGTTGCTGCTGATAGGTATGGGGGTTTCTCTTTGAGGTGATGGCAATGTTCTGGAGTTAGTTAGCAGTGAGGACTGCACAATCTTTGAAAATACTAAAAACCACTCAATTGTACACTTTCAAAGGGTGAGTTGTATAGTACGGACGTTATATCCTCATTTAAAAAAAAAGAAAAAATCACCATATAACAGTAATTTCACTATATGTTACTAATGGTATGTACTATAGGAAAAAAAAGAAAAAAGTTTTCTTATATATATTATATGTATATATATGAAAATAAATATATAATGTGTGTGTATATACACACACACACTACTTTCAGTAATTTTTAAAGAGGAAAATTTTTAAAAGGAAATTTGGCATAGGGCTCTTAGCATTTACCATTAACTTTATATGATAAATTAAAAAATATTTGTATGTCAAGTAAGTGTCATAAACCTCCATCTGACGTGTGGAAAGTCTTATTTGAAAGATGTGAATGGGACTTACTCTTCTTGTAAGGTATTAAGAATGTTTGTAGCATTCCATATGTTTCTTAAGCCTTTTAAAGGTTGTGAAATAACTCCGAAAACATGAAGGTACAATTTAGTGAATTGTGAAATGTAGCCACCCAGGAAAAGAAATAAGACGTTGCGAGCACCCTCCAGCAGGACCCTTCCTGATCATACTTCTTTTTAAAAAATATTTTCTAATATAATTTGAAATTCTCGACCTTAGCTTTTAGTTCCTTAAAACTAATGTGCATTGTTATTTTACAGCTTGGGCCTCGTTTTCAAAATCTGGAGTCCCTAGGGTCTTTTATTGTCTTGTTATTTCTGTTGGTTCTGGTTTATGGCGTCTAGGCTCCTAATATGTCTCCTTATTTTGTTGAAATCCCAGGATGATGATATTTTTCTCCGGAGAGGATTTTTGTTATTTCTGACAGGCACCTGAGGGCGTTCATAGTCAAGGACACAGTTCTCCAAACGTTTGTAAAGACAGCGAATGTTTTAGGCTTTGAGGGTTGTAGAGTTTACGTTGCAGCTGCTCACCTGTGCTGTTGTAGTTGAAAGCAGCCATAGACAATAGGTAAATGAATAGTCATGGCTTTGTTTCAGTAACATTTTACTTAGGGACATGGAAATTTGAGTTTCATATAGTGAAATATATATGAATCCATATATATATTCATATAATGAATTTGAATTTCGTGTGTCCTGAGGTATTCTTTTTTTTTGAACTTACCTGCTTTTTCCAATCATTTAAAAAATGTAAAAATGATTCTTAGCTCACAGTTCATTCAAAAATAGGCGATAGGCCACATTTGGCCACATCTGGCCTACAGGCCTTAGTTTGCTAACCTCTGGTTTGGGACCAGTGTTTGAGGTTTCTAGGCCTGTAATGTAAAAAGTTGTGAAACCAGTGTAGCGCTCGTCGCAAAATTGGGAGGGGCTCAGGGAATTGTCAAAGGTCCCTGTCCTTAGTGAGCACTGAACAGTGATGGAGCCAAAGATTAGCAGAGCCCAGCCTCTCACCTGGATCAGCCGTTCCAGTTGCCTCCCGGCCCCAGCCAGGCTCACTTGCACTTTTTCTGGGCTCCAGTCTTTCAGGTCTCAGTCCACTAATTCTTCTGCATCTTGACCATTTGATGTTTTTAAGTTTTTGTTTTTTTCCATCCAGCTTTTAAGTTGTCTTCAGCAAGAGGGTTTGTCTGGGTTACTTATTCTGACAGTACTAGAGGCCAGAAGCGTTTGATCTGTTTTCATTTGAGCTGTTGGTTTTGGGTTTTTTTTTCCTCCTTTCTTTTCAGATACCTGAGTTTAGGGAGGACACAAATAGAGTTGAGGAAGAGAAAAGAGAAAGAGAAAATATGTTTTAAACATGTTTGTCCTTGCAAATGAAGAAGAAAGTATAGATAGATATAATGAATATCCCTAACCCATGTTTTATCTAATTATTTTCTTTCTCTTTCAAATTTTTATAAGAACAAGTAAATGCCACAACTGATAGATTCATTTCTATGGTCCCTTGTGAAGGTATATATGAAACATTAGTGAAGTAGCCATTTACTAATGAGAAAATTGATGTAATGATTGGTTAATGTTTTTGGAAGTCAGCTGTCTTTATAAGGAGGATCTTACAAATGTATCCCTTTGAACTAAAACTAAATAAAAAGTAAGGAATGTAGAAGTTGTGTTTATACTGACAGAACTTTTATGCTCTCAGGCAGTCTTGAAGCTCCAGCTTTTGTCTTCGATAGAATCCAGACATGCAAGTGACACAAGGGGCTGGTTATATGCTGCCCTGTCGCTGCCCCTCGCCTCCCTTCCCACTCCCAATTTTCACCTTTGTATGTGGCCGCAGGTCTGCTCCAGACACATTTTGGAAAAAAATTGCAGAGGACTAAAGTGTTATCTGTGAGTGAACATGGAAGAAATATGGACATTTTTCACCTCTTGGGACTCCTATCCACACTGCTTCTTGTCATCGTAATCTTTTCCCCCCTACATCACATAATACTCCTTTAAACTGTTCCCCCGCCCCTTTATGTCAAGAGACATAAAGGATGTCTCTTGAACATCCTTTATCATATTCTTCTAATATTTGTCCAGTTTTCTCGAACTACTCTCCATTTCGTAATTCTGTCCATGAGTCAGATTACCTCATCATGGCTACTGAGAAAAGTAAAATAATAGCTACCATTTACTGAACACCTGTGGTTTGACAAGCATTGTTGTGTGTATTTATGATACAACTATGTCAAAGAATAGAAAAGCTGAACATCTTTTAGTGAAATCGGGTGGAGTAGAGAATGATAGCTCAGATCCTACTCTATAGCTTAGGAGACACTTGGACTTAGGAAGCTGCTGGTATGACTTGCCATGTTAACATTGTTGATGCTCTTGTTGGGTCGTGAATATGTGTGTCTGTGAGCTATGAAATAATACAGTGAAGAGATGGCCAGCATCCTCTAAAGCCCTTTGGGATGCTAGGAGTTTTTCCTTCAGAATTTCTCTGAAAGTTCTTACTTACCTCATTACTTAAAACACTATTTTGTTTGTAGGTTTGGGGAAGCTAGGCTGGAAATCGAAAAGATTCTAATGGGAATTTTTTAAGTTCCTAACCAGTGTCTTAAAGGTAGAACTTTCGGGGCGCCTGGGTGGCACAGCGGTTAAGCGTCTGCCTTCGGCTCAGGGCGTGATCCCGGCGTTATGGGATCGAGCCCCACATCGGGCTCCTCTGCTATGAGCCTGCTTCTTCCTCTCCCACTCCCCCTGCTTGTGTTCCCTCTCTCGCTGGCTGTCTCTATCTCTGTCAAATAAATAAATAAAATCTTTAAAAAAAAAAAAAAAAAGGTAGAACTTTCACAGCACAAAACTGCTTTGGACGTCTATGATCGTAGTTCATCACACTAATTTTCAGATGATTAATTTTCTCATAATCACAACAGAACACTTGATTTGAATTGGACTTTTATGAAAGATGATGAATTTTGACTCTGTGTTTTGTGAAGCTACAGTATCAGCCACCTGTAGTATCTTAAGGTTTTCAGGGACAAGGAACATATCTCATCTTTCATGTCTACTGACGACACCCAGAAGTAGAGCTGTGTGCTCTGGCTATGAAGACAAGGCTGGTAGGAAAACTATTTTCCTGTGACTCTAGCTCTTCAAGTTTTTATGTGTTCCTTCTTGAATTTTTTCTTTCAGGTTGTACCCACAACAGATCATATAGATACAGAGAAATTGAAAGCCAGAGAACAGATTAAATTCTTTGAAGAAGTTCTCCTGTTTGAGGATGAACTTCATGATCATGGAGTTTCAAGCCTGAGTGTGAAAATTGTGAGTACTATGATTTTTTTAAAAATTAACATGGTCAGGGGCGCCTGGGTGGCACAGCGGTTGGGCGTCTGCCTTCGGCTCGGGGCGTGATCCCGGCGTTATGGGATCGAGCCCCACATCAGGCTTCTCTGCTGTGAGCCTGCTTCTTCCTCTCCCACTCCCCCTGCTTGTGTTCCCTCTCTTGCTGGCTGTCTCTATCTCTGTCGAATAAATAAATTTAAAAAATCTTAAAAAAAAAATTAACATGGTCGGAAATGTAAGACTCACTTAGAGTCACACTGTCTTAACATGGTGTCATGTAAAGTATCACTTGGGTCTAGAGTACCTCTTCATATCCGTTGTAAAGTTCACAAAGTCTTAGCATATTCCTAAGACTTCAGTTTAGCCGAACATTTTCTTTTAAGAGCTGCCTGGCTACTTTGTAGTTTGTCTGCTTACTATTTAATCTGAACGAAAATTATGGCTTCAGTTTCACTTTTGCAGTAAAAATTCTATTGAAACGATCTGCAGGCAGCACCATGGATATAGGACTTTCACTGCATCAGAAACTGCGCTTTCCAACTTCAGCACAGAAATAGAAAACAAATGACACGTGTAAATGCCCTTCTCCTTTTGTATTCTTTTCTGCCTGGAGGACACACTACTTCCATTTACAATGTTATTGGTGGAACGTGTTCAAACAGAACAATACAGAGCTCATTAGCAGTTACTCGTTTACTATTAGGTCATAATTGGGTTTCTAACACTTTATAGAAAAATTTCAACTGAAGCTTTGTATTGCATGGCTTGTCCCTTAGGACCCAGTGAAAATGTCATCTCCTGTGTAAGGGACACAACAGCTCCCCTAGGCAGAGTTAAATATTCCTCTGCCAGACCCCTATAAGTACTTTTTATTAGACCCCTCGATTATAGCACTTACCGTAAGGTATATCAAAGACAGGGCCCCACCATCAGAAATTGTGCTTGGAGCGTAATGGTTGTGGGTGTTGTGGTTGAAATGATAAGGAATGAGAACAGTAAATCAACACAGCAATATGTTTTAAAGTCAAGTTTTTCTGTACAATCACAGAATTTTAGAATTGTAATGAATGNGTAGGGAATCGCTTAGTCTAACTTCTGTGTTTTATAGACAAGGCCCAGAAGTTTGGTTTATTTAGGGTCATGAAACTAATTAGTGACAGTTTTCTTTGTACCACCTAATATCTATCATTATTCTGCCATTAGATAATTGTTTTGTTAGCACCTTACTCCCTTGTTCACCTGTAACACCGCCCCCCAATTCAGTTCTTGTCATTTAGATTTGTTCACTTTCCAATGTATCTAGTCATGCACCTTTCTACTTGCCTACCCACCTACTATGACTAATTGACTATGTGGAATGTTCCTTGTGGGTTTGCATATCTGGGTGTGCATTTGTATCCAAGTAGGTGGCTATTCCTTGATGTATCCAAGTGGGTAGCTATGTGGGGAGCGCATGTGTTTTTGAGGGTGAAGGAGTTGGAGAGGATGGGCATGAATATATTATGTGTGTACCAGAGTGAATAGTAACTAAGTCTCAAACTGAAGAGTAAGGTCATCTTAACATGTTCTTTTTACCTCCTGTAAATTTTTATTTTTTATTTATTTTCAAAGATTTTATTTGTTTATTTGTCAGAGAGAGTGAGGGACAGAGAGAGCACAAGTAGGGGGAGCAGCAGGCAAAGGGAGAAGCAGGCTTCCCGCTGAGCAAGGAGCGCAATGTGGAACTTGATCCCAGGACCCCGGGACCATGACCTGAGCCGAAGGCAGCTGCTTAACCAACTGAGCCACCCAGGTGTCCCTATTTTTATTTTTTTTTTAAAGATTTATTTGGGAGAATGCACACGTGCGCGCGCGCGCACACACACACACACACACACACACACGCAAGCACAGGTGGGGGGAGGGGCAGAGGGAGAGAGAGAATCTCAAGAATATTCCATGCTGAGCTTGTAGCCCCATGGGGAGGTTATTCTCACCACCCTGAGATCACTACCCGAGCCAAAACCCAAGAGTCCCACGCTGAACTGACTTCACCAGGGCGCTCCTTAACCTCATGTAACTTTTTTTTTAAGATTTTATTTATTTATTTGAGAGAGAGTGTGAGCAAGCATGCACACAAGTGGGGGGTGGGGGGTGCAGAAGGAGAGGAAGAAGCAGTTTCCATGCTGAGCCAGAGGTGGGGCTCCACACAGAGCTCCATCGCACAACCCCCAGATCACGACCTCGGCAGAAATCAAGAGTCTGATGCCCAACCAATGAACCACCCAGGCGCCCCCAAATGAAGTTCCCTTCTATAGAAGCAAAGATTAGCCTGGTAAATATAAATGGAGGAGAAACCAGGAATGCGGTGCCTGGGAAACTAGGGAAGCAGAACTTTTCAAGAAGGACATGAAAGTCAGTATCATGCTGTAGGGAGATCTTAGAATGGGATGGTGTCCACTAGACTACAAACCTTGTTTATTGGTTTTAGCAAGTAAGATACTGTTATTCACCTTGGCAGGTGCAGCTTAAGTTACATGGTGAGGGGGTAAGTGAAGGATGTGGAGGAGCAGACAAGGAGTAGACCAGACTTCCAGAAAGCTTCCTAGATGAGAAGAAACAGAGATGTACCTAAGAGAGGACATGAGGTTGACCGAAGTGTGTGTGCTTTTTTTTTTTTTTTTTTTTTTTTTAAAGATTTTATTTATTTATGTGACAGAGAGACAGCCAGCGAGAGAGGGAACACAGCAGGGGGAGTGGGAGAGGAAGAAGCAGGCTCATAGCAGAGGAGCCCGATGTGGGACTGGATCCCGGTACGCCGGGATCACGCCCTGAGCCGAAGGCAGACGCTTTAACGACTGCGCTACCCAGGCGCCCCCTGCTTTTTGTTTTTTTAAGTATGGGAAGGACTAGGGGTGCCTGGGTGGCTCGGTTGGTTAAACCGATGTTTAACCAACTCTTGATTTTGGCTCAGGTCGTGATCTCGGGGTCCTGGGGATCGGGTCCCACGTTGGGCTCCCTGCTCAGCAGGGAGTCTGCTATTCCCTCTGTCCCTGCCCCCACACTTGTGGTTTTGTGCACGCGCTCTCTCTAATGAATAAATAAAATCTTTTTAAAAATATGGAGAAGACTAGCATGTTCAGGTGCTCACAGGAAGGAGTCACTTGTAGAGAGAGGAGAGAAAATGAATGGAGCGAGGTTTCAGAGGAGGAGGAAGGCTTTGAGCCTTTACTGTCTGTGAGACACTGGGTTGGAAGAACTCCAGTCTTCTCCTCCCAGGTTCCTCCTTTACTCTCACACTCAGGATGCTTATGACATCAGATGTGTAGGTTTTTCCCCACACCTAGGATTCTGCTACATTAGCTGGATGCCCTGCAATTTAACTCACTATCTACTTGGAGATAGTGTCAGATCCCACAGGCTAAGGGCTTAGTCCCACAAGACGCCAGCCCCCAACCCTGCCTCCTCAGTGCCAGCCACAAGTGCTAGGTCCCTGATTACCCACAACTTCTGTCCAACTTGGCTACAAATTGGAGGTTCCTATGACCTCTTCCCCTTGGATTTGATTATTTGCTAGAACAGCTTACAGGGAACCACTGACTTACGTTTACGGGCTTATTAAAGGGTATGGTAACGGAGGTGGAGGTGAGCAGCCATGTGAGAGATACATAGGGGGAAGTGTGGGACGGTCCAAGTGCAGTGTGGGGGTGCTTCACCCTCCGGATGTGTTCACCAACCTGGAAACTGAACCCCATACTGTTAGGATTTTATGGAGGCTTCCTCACATGGGTATGGTCCATTATTAACTCCATTTCCAGCTCCTCTCTTCGCTCTGGAAAATGAGAATCCAGGCTTCTCATCATGCCCTGGTCTTTCTGGGGGCCATCTCCGACCCAGGTGTTCACCCAGATTTGCTTCATTAGAACAAAAGATGTTCCTGAGTGCTCTTATCACTTAAGGAATTTACACGGGTTTCAGAAGCCTTCCGTCAGGAACCAGAAACAGAGCCCAATATATTTATTTTCTATTATTTCACAGACACCGTGTTAGATATTTTTCAGTATTATCTCTGTATCTAGACAGTGAGAGGACATGGAAGGTCAGAGAAATTAAGTAACTTGCCCAAGATCCGTCACCCAGTGGATCAGTCTGACTCTGCCTTTGCTCATCATCTTCTAGGATCCAGCTCCTGGGGAGGAAGGATTAGCCTTAGGAGAGATGCTTCTTCCGTGGTGATAGGAGGAAAGGGGGACGGGATGTAGGTAACCCACCTCTAGTCCAGTGGTACCCAAACCTGGAGTTTTATCAGAGTCACCTAGACAGATTAGAGATACAGTTATCTCTTAACACAATGGGACAAAGAGTGTTTCTTGTCTGGCTCTCCATAGTACATAGTACACTTGCTGTATGTGCGTTGACTGGAAAGTTGGGTAGACACGTGCGAATGGAGAGAATAGGTCGGGAAAGGCTTTTTAGAGGAGGTGGTCCTGATCTGAGTTTTAGGTGTGTAAGTTTCTCCAGCCTGACCAGGGAGGGGTGGGTGGTAGAACACAGTGACAGTGAGGTGTTTCCTGAGCCGGTTGTTTGTGACAGCTGCCAGCGGCTTCAGGCTGTCATGTTACCAGCCTGTGCCTTAGAATGAAGTACCAGGATCGTTTCCAACCCCCTGCTGGGTACTTACCGTTTGAGGCCATTTAATTGGCCTTTTTACTTAGAACAGTTTCTGACTTCACATTTTTCCCAATTGCTTTCAGATAAAATGTGAACCATCTCAGATTATTTTTAGTGTAACAGAGCTCTCCGAAGAACTCCTAAAAATAAGTATGAAATTTTAAGGACTACCGTATATATTACCCCATGGCTAGGAGTTTGGGGAATGGAATAAGCAGTTGACTCTTGAACAGTGTGGGAATTAGGGATACCAATAACCCTCCCTCAGAAGTTGAAAATCCTTGGGGCGCCTGGGTGGTTCAGTCAGTTAAGCGGCTGCTGTCGGCTCAGGTCATGATCCCAGGGTCCTGGGATCAAGTCCCACAATAGGCTTCTTGCTCAGCGGGGAGCCTGCTTCTCCCCCTCACTCTGCCTCTCCCCCTACTTGTGTCTGCGCACACATGCACTCTCTCTCTCTCTCAAATAAATAAAATCTTTAAAAAAAAAGTTGAAAAATCCTTGTATAACTTTTGACTCCCCCAAAACTTAACTAATAGCCTACAGTAAGACCAGAAGTCTTACTGGTAACATAAACAGTTGATCACACATATTTTGCATGTTATATTTATTATATACTATATTCTTACAATAAAGTAAGCTAGAGAAAAGAAAATGTTATTAAGTGCGTCATAGGGAAGAGAAAATAGAGAAGAGAAAATTTATCGAAAAACATCGGCATATGTGGACTTGAACAGTTCAAACCTGTGTTGTTCAAGGGACAACTGTATAGATATCCTTCACTTTCAAAACGTTCTTGGAATCATCTGGGATAATGGTAGTCATGTTCATTGCCTTTATTCGGTGTTTTAACCTTGGCCAGAAAACTGCTCAGGAGTTTTTGTTTTAGAATTGTAAAGTTAGTTGCTTATGAGTGTTTGTTTTTTTGGTTTCCATAATAATTATAAAACACTCTGAAAAGAAATGATACTGAAATGTGCCTGCTTATATAAACAAAGTAACTTACTTTAGATTCCTGATATTGTTATAGCCTTTTGGGTTGCCTTTAATTTATTTAATTGTTTCAGGTTTTGAAGTGATTTTACCATCTTAATTTTTAATTCTAAACCTAGACAATTTTAATTAAAAAAAGAAAATTTCCTGTGACACAGATCCCCAGGGAGAAAGAGTAGATTTAGAGCTCTGTGCACCGTGAGGTCTGGGATGTTTTTGCATTTGCTTCAGTGAGTTTCTTAGGAGTTTTGATAATTTTGTGTGAGTGGCATTACCTATATCTAATTACAGGATATTTCAGAAATTAAGTTTTGGGGTTTTTTTCTTTTCTTTCTTTTTTTTTTTAAATTGTATTTATTTGTCAGAGAGAGAGCACAAGCAGGGGGAGCTGCAGAGGGAGGAGAAGCAGGCTTCCTGCTGAGCAATGAGCCAGATGTGGGACTTGATCCTAGGACCCTGGGACCATGACCTGAGCCCAACCGCTTAACTGACTGAGCCAGCCAGGCATCCCAGTTTTGTTTTCTAAATCAGCTTCTTTCAGCTGTTTGTTTTTAGGTTAGGATTTTGTGCTCTAATAGACTGTCCTGCGTAGGGTTTATGGTCGATAGGCTCCTCTAACAAAGATCTAAAGGAAAGCTATTTTCATGCTAATATGTAAGATTTTAGCTTTCAAAGGAAATAAATTCCCTATCTCCCAAATACTGACAATGCTGTTAGGTTTTGTGATGGTTTTTACAGCTAATGGGTAGTTCCATTCTGAGTAGTCGGGAGTGAATGTTGTCCACCTTCTGCTTCCATGTTTTACTTACGAGTCCAAGAATACCAGGACATATCTTTCATCTCTGGGGACAAGAAGTTCCACAAAACCTGTGCAGAGATAGCTTTTGTTGAAATGTAGCCCTGGTGAAATGCCGGAGTTTACAGAGGCAGGGCCTAAGAAATTGTTTCTTCACACCCCCTATTTTTATAGATGAAGAAGGAGACTTTGGGGGGTTTGGTAACTTGCTCTAAATTAGTGGTTCTCAACCTAATTACACACATTGCTTTGTTGTTGTTGTTGTTGTTGTTTACCAAGTACTTGAAGCACCCCCTCCCTTTTACTACCCCGAAACATAATTCATAGATAATATAGCCCACCTTCTTTCCAATAAACCAACATGATGTCCTAATTATAAAATAAAAGAGAACTAGAAGGAAATTGATTTAGAATACAATATGTATTTCAGTATGTAAATGCATAATGTGACTGCACTAAAAGACGTAATGAAGTAGTCAGGTGCTTACATTTGCATACTGACTCACTGTGAATGCGACAGCTAGAGGCGGAGGCTGGCGGAGATGCCAGGTGTCAGTGAGGGACTCAGATAACTCAGATAACACAGTCAGGACTGCCGCTGGTGATATTATTTTTCAAAAATGGTGAACAGCCCTTAAGTAAAGTTCCAAGTGAGGCAAAGTATAATCTTTCCTTGATTTACAAGGTAATTGCATTCCTGGAAATTGAGTGAATTTTGCATATGTATGTAAAATGGAATTAGGTTCTAAGGTCAGAACAATATAAATTGTTTTGTTTTGTTTTGTTTTGTTTTGTTTTGTTTTAACCCCTGTGAATGCTCTGTAAGATATTTGGAAGTTTTCTGGGTTGCAGGATTGGACTTTGTTGTGTAGGATTGTCTGTGCATTATAGAACATCGAACATCTCTGGTCTTCAGCTGCTAAATATTGTGGTTGCTGATCGTTGTGAGAAAAAACACCCTCTGGGGTGCCTGGGTGGTTCAGTTGTTAAGCATCTGCCTTCGGCTCAGGGCGTGATCCCAGTGTTCTGGGATCGAGCCCCACATCAGGCTCCTCCGCTGGGAGCCTGCTTTTTCCTCTCCCACTCCCCCTGCTTGTGTTCCCTCTCTCGCTGGCTGTCTCTCTCTCTGTCAAATAAATAAATAAAATCTTAAAAAAAAAAAAAAACACCCTCAGGTATTTCCAAACATCCTGTACAAGAGAACTACTGCCTTAAAATATATACAGTTGAATTGTGCAATTGGGACTAGAACTTGGGTCTTCTAATTCCTAGTCTCCCCTCTGCCATGCTGAAATGATTGCTTCCTGTGTTGTGCCCAGTGTGACTACTAATAACTAATTTGGAAATTTGAAACAATGTTGCCAATCAGTCTTTCCAATAATTACAGGTAGCACTCTGTCAGGTAGTGATGGCTTCCCAGTCAGTTTATCGTGACACAACAAGTTGTCATAGGTCAGGCTCTTCCTCCAAGCTCTTCTTTATTCTAAGTCTTGCTTTTAAGTCTGTTGCTGATAATCCCATCAGAATGCATTGTGACCGTGAGCCTTCTTTCCAGAAAGATAGCTCTAGCCTCTCTTTCCTTCAGGCAGTTGCTAACGAGCACCCATTGTGTGCTGGCTACTTGTCTGTCCAGCCAGTAGGGACGCAGTGATGAACAAAACACCTTTCACTGTTCATGCTCACTGTTATGGAGCCTATGGCCAAGCAGAGGGACATGGGCTTCAGGCCCAACGCACAAATGGATGTAGTTATAAATCTGCTAGTTTATAAGGGAGTGGAGAGAAGATAACGAGAAATCTACTGTGATTATGGAATGGTAGGAAAGGCTTCTCTGTAGAAGTGACATTTATTTACACTGAGATCTGAAGACAAGTCAATATTAGGTCTGGCAACAGAGTGTGTAAACGTCCTAAGGCAGGGGGCGCCTGGGTGGCTCAGCCGGTTAAGCGTCCGACTCTTGATTTTGGCTCAGGTCATGATCTCAGGGTCCTGAGATGGAGCCCCAAATCGAGCTCTGCACTCAGTGGGAACTCTGCTTGAGATTCTCCCTCTCCCTCTGCTCTCAAATAAATAAATAAATAAATAAATCTTTTTAAAAAATGGTCCTAAGGAGGGAGAGTTTGGCCCATGGCTGGTCACTGTCTAGGCAGTAAAGCCACTGTTATGGGTTATCTTGTTATTTCTTCGCTCTTCATCAATGTTGCTCTGTGCTTGTACGGAATTGCAGGCAGTTCTCTGACTGTATCTTGCTATTTCGTGCCTCAGAACTTTTTGTGCATGCTCTTTCCTCTTTTTGGAGTTCTCCTTCCCACCCTGAGCTCTTCTTTCCATGGTCAGCTTTCCACCGCCTTCTCTGACTCTCTCCAGTCAACTCAGGTACTTCTTTCTCTGACGGCTTATTGACCCTCTGCATCCTCCCCGTACGTTAGCACATCTTGTTTCTCTGTTTCCCTCTTTGATAAACTTCCTGACCGTTGGGATTGTGTCTTTTTTTTAATTTTTTCAAGATTTTTTCATCTGTTTGACAGAAATATTGAGAGAGGGAACACAAGCACAGGGAGCTGGAGAGGGAGAAGCTCAGCAGGGAGCCTGATGCGGGCCTTGAACCCAGGACGCCAAGATCATGACCTGGGCCGAAGGCAGATGATTAATGACTGAGCCACCCAGGCGCCTCTGGGATCGTGTTTTTTTATTTACATAAATCCAAGACCTACTATAGGAAGAACTGGGCACACTTAGTAGACAATAAGATTTATTTAGTAGTAAATGGTCAAGCACTTTTTTTTTTTAAAGAAATGGTCTTTTTATTTTTTAAGATTATTTATTTATTTGAGATACAGAGAGTGAGCGAGAGAGCACAAGCTGGAGGAGGGGCAGAGGAAGAGGGAGAAGCAGACTTCCCACTGAGTAGAGAGCCCGATGCGGGACTCGAACCCGGGGCCCTGGGATCATGACCTGAGCCAAAGGCAGATGCTTAACCATCTGAGCCACTTGGGCACCCCTGTTTTATTTATTTTTTTAAAGTAATCTCTACCCCCCAATACGGGGCTTGAACTCATGATGCTGAGATCAAGAATTGCGTGCTCTACCTACTAAGCCAGCCAGGTTCCCCCAAATATACTCTTTTTTTTTTTTTTAGAGGGAGAGAGATGGTGGGGAGGGGGAGCGGGGGAGAGAGAGAGTCTTAAGCAGGCTCCACACCCAGTGCAGAGCCTGACATGGGGCTCAGTCTCACAGCCCTGAGATCACGACATGAGCTGAAATTTAGAGTTGGACGCTTAACGGGCTGAGCCACCCAGGTGCCCCAAAATATTCTTTTTAAAGATCTAAATACCCCACGCACTATCCAGCCCCTCCTTCCCTGCCACCAGGACCAACCTCACTCTCTCAACTGTCTCTGGCTTTCTGACTTTCTTCAGTGGTTTACACTTGGGAAAACAGAAACGTGTAGATACGACACAGATGAAAGATGTTAAGAACATGTTATAATCTGATAAACCAGTCTTTGGCAGTATGAGATAGTACTTAATTGGTTGCGCTGAATTAGACCATTCCATTAAAGGTCTCTTCTCTTTATTTAATGTAAAGTGAATAAGAGACAAGTAACAACAAAGAAATAGGTTATTCTTTCATTTTGGTATTACTGGTGTTGACATTTACTGTAAGTACTGTCAATTTTTAAAGTGAACATTGTAATTTTCATATTACTTAGTGTTTTTTAAGTCTTTTTAACCTCAATATCTTTTGACCTAAAAAATATTTTTCTATTGTAGGAAACTGAAGCCAGGATGTTTATATTATAATATAATATATTGAGCCTTAATTGAAGCTATGACAGAGAACCTCTAGATTAGAGATTTCTTTTTTTTTTTTTTTTAAGATTTTATTTATTTATCTGACAGAGATAGAGACAGCCAGCGAGAGAGGGAACACAAGCAGGGGGAGTGGGAGAGGAAGAAGCAGGCTCATAGCGGAGGAGCCTGACGTGGGGCTCGATCCCATAACGCCGGGATCACGCCCTGAGCCGAAGGCAGACGCTTAACCGCTGTGCCACCCAGGCGCCCCATAGATTAGAGATTTCTATATACTGCTAATTCAGCCTTCCTCTGATGCTTTTAAAAAAATTTTATTTAAAAAAATTATTTTCTTTTAGCAAAGTAATAACATATTTACTTTTCATTAAAATATTACCTTACTGTTTTTTTCAGAGAGTAATGCCGTCTAGCTTTTTCCTGCTGTTGCGATTTTTCTTGAGAATCGATGGGGTGCTTATCAGAATGAATGACACAAGACTTTACCACGAGGTATCTATTCTTATTTAATGAATATACTAGTTGATGGTGGCCTTGTTCATGTTGTTTCATTGTCTGTCTGAGGATTTGAAATGAAATTATGCTTTATATTTCATGGCAGTCCTTCTCACCTTCAAGATTGGGTGTTCTACATTCACTGTTGTCTGCACAGTGAACGAAACAACACATCTTTTCTGAAAGTTCTGGCAGCTAAAAATGTTTTCTAAAAGACACTCCCCAGTAGAGGATGTCTGATGCTTCTAAAAAAACCCTCATGTGTATTTAATCTGCATTAAAGAAAACGGTCCCTTAACTCTTACCTTTGTTTATTGTATGTTTTGTTTATATAATGTCTTGATATTAAAAATACCAATCACATGGCCTCCTGAAGTTTGTATTACATAATCATTTTGATAGTTGTTCTAAAGTTTGAAAACTCTGTACTCCATCTGAAGGAACTGTTGACATACAAGGTTTTCAAAAAAGTGTTTCAAAAAGGGGGGAGGCTTAAACGGAGTCAGGGAAATTCCTCTAGTAGCTTATAGCAGCCTGTCCTTTTGGAAGGGATTTGTGACCTCTGGTTTGTGATCGTGTAGAATGGTGAGTTAGAGAGGAGACCGCCAGCGTCAGTGGGCAGTGGTAATGACTGAACTCTCACAACCACCCGTGAAATAAGTGCTGTCGTTATCTCCATTTATAGCTGAGGCAACTGCAGCAAAGAGATTAAGTCACTCGCCCAAGTTTTACAGTTAATAGGTGGCGGAAGTGGGATTTGAACCCAGTAAGATGGGGTTGGTTCCCAAATCCTGCCCTTAGGGATAGGTGGGGTTTTTTCCTCGGAAAAACTATGTTTTTTTTTTTCTTTTTAAAAGTGGTAGCAAAGTACTAAAGATAGACTGCATTTTTCTGCCTCAGAAAAGTTTAAAAGTTTAAAAAATGCTAATGCTTTAATTCAACAATATTTCTTAGGAATTTATCCTAAAAAATTCTCATATACAGTAACCCACAAACATTAATCAGGCAGTTGTACAGAGTTGTATATATATAAAGAGGGATATGGATGTATATGGATGTTTGTGGCAATGCTATTGTTTATAATAGCAAGAAGAGAAGAAAAGAGCTTAATACCCACTGCATGGGCACTGATATAAATTATTTAATTTACATCAATATAGTAGAAAAGTTTACATCCATTAAAATTAAAATGAGTGGCAGAGAGTTATGTTTAACTGATGTGTAAAGATATGCATCTCAGTGTTGAACTTTAAAAAGCGAGTATGAACCTGTATAAGATTTTGTGTAGAGATTTCTAAAGGTTAAGGATAGTGTTACCTGTAGAAGCTGTGGTTGCTTTATACTTCTGTATTATCTGATTTTTTTTCAATGAGCATTCATCTGTTTTTATTGATTAAAGATTAAAATTTGGATTTATTGGTAGAAAAGATTAAAACTTCAAGGGAGTTTAATCTTGTGTGATTTTTCTTTTATTGAATAATGTTTCACCAAAAAACGAATTGTAATAAATTGTTTTCTAAAACCTAACTTTAAAAAGTTGGGAATGGGAAAAGTTGAAGTACTAAAAATGTGATTTATAAAATAAGCAATTTGGCAGTTTTGTGGAAATGGGAGAGAATAAAATTTAAGCTTTTTTTTTTTTTTTAAACATGAGCGTAGCCGTGTTATGTAGGTAGATGATCAGAAGATGTAGTCCCAAACATTGAAGTAATATTAAATTTTGCAAATATACATATTTTTTTCAAAGTAAAACTTTTGCTTGTATTTCTCTTACATGGTAATTATTAAATCTGTTTACATATGACATCACTGTGATTCACAGAGATTGGCATTCATAATTAAGAATTCTTGTGAGAATTTGTTATCTCATGGGAGAAGAAGATATTCTTGTCAGACTTCATGCTACTTTTACAACCTGTTGTCATAGGCAGTGCTGTTTAACAGAAGGGATTTTGTAACAATAGAAACAGATTTATTGCAACCTTTTTTTATTTTTCAAAATAGGCCGACAAGACCTACATGTTACGAGAATATACATCACGAGAGAGCAAAATTGCTAATTTAATGGTACAGTATTTTAATATCACTTTTTAGAAGTTGACAGTGTTTCATTTTGTGTGTTTCCACCCAGATCTGCATTGCTAAATCTATCGATTGACCTAATAAGCCTCTAATAGATAAATCCTACCGGAGCGTAACTTTTCTGAGCTCACCTCAAATACAAAACCAGTTAGAGTTGTTGAGGGTACCAGAGCCATCATCTAATCTAATTTCCAGTTTTTATTCTGGAAAGCAGACCCAGAGGTGTGACTCACTGCACGTCACACAGCTGTTTGGTGGTGGCTCTGCGACTGGTACCAGTTGGATGTTCTTTCCACTTACCACCTTGTCACTCTGTAATTTCTTTCTACCCAGTCTACTTTCTTCTTAAAATCTGGTAATTTTGTACCACACCTTATTTTGGCCTAATTTTCTTTATTTTTTTGCTCCCCTGGTACTTGTAAAGGGCTTCTGCAAATCTGTAGGATTCTATAATAGGTTGCTTCAAAAGTGATACCTTTTTGCAAATATCACTGTGGTTTATAAAGATTGGCACTTCTGGTGCTTATTTCTATGTGGGTGTAGAGTATCGGTGAGTTAGAAAAGTTACTTAGAGTCCATTGTAGACCACGTCCTGGCTCTGTCTGAAGGCTAGTGCTTTCAAGGTGCAAAAACATCGGGAAAGGGGATTAGATTAAGATGCAGTAAATTTTATTTTTAAGTAGACTCCACACTGAATGTGGAGCCCAACATGGGGTTTGAACTCATGACCTTGAGATCAAGACCTGAGCTGAGATCAAGAGTCGGACACTTAACCAGCTGAGCCACTCAGGCACCCCAAGATGTATTAAATTCTCAATACATCTGTGGGAGCATTATAAATAACGTATCCCTGTGAGCTTTGAGGAAATCATTCAGTAAGAGGGCTGCATGATTCAGTAACAAGAGATACCTGTTATTTTATTTTATTTTATTTTATTTTATTTTATTTTATTTTTAAAGATTTTATTTATTTATTTGTCAGAGAGATAACACAAGCAGGGGGAGAGGCAGGCAGAGGGAGAAGCAGACTCCCTGCTGGGCAGGGAGCCCAATGCGGGGCTCGATCCCAGGACCCTGGGATCACGACCTGAGCCGAAAGCAGACGCTTAACCAACTGAGCCACCCAGGCGTCCCATGGAGATACCTGTTATCATTAGAAACACCTTATAATGCTCCTCACATACATATATTACTGCTCATTTTAAAATTGGTGGGTTGGGGCGCGTGGGTGGCGCAGTTGGTTAAGCGTCTGACTCTTAGATTCGGCTCAGGTCATGATCTTGGATTGTAAGGTCGAGCCCCGAATCGGGCTCTGTGCTCGGCACGGAGTCTGCTTGAGATTCTCCCTCTCCCTCTACCCCTCCCCCCCGAAATAAATAAATGATTCTTTAAAAAAATAAAATAAAATGGTGTGCTTTATGAATATTTGAACCAAAGCATGTCTAAAAACTACCAGTGTGATAACTGAATATGTACTAATGTGATTTATGTGTTTCCAGCATGTTTCACCTTCCCTCTTCACGGAACCTAATGAAATATCACAGTATTTACCGATAAAGGAGGCAGTTTGCGAGAAGCTACTATTTCCAGAAAGAATTGATCTTAACCCTGCAGACTCACGGGAAAGTACCCCTGTGGAATAGAATGTGATACAACACATACTCACCATGGAATCTGACTGGAGACCTTAGCTATTTGGAGGGGGTATTTTTATTACGAGAATTAATTGCCTTGTATATGTGCAGATTTTCTGTAGCCTTAAGGGGAAAAAAACATAAAGGATTGTTGCAGGCTGGTTCCACTCAACTGCTGTTTGTACTGTCTGTCTTCCAATTCATATTCCAGACTTATATTTTCTGGAGTGAAATTCGGGTTTCTAAGTTGTGACAAAGTGGGATGTCACCAGTCGTGATGTGGGTATGTCTCATGAGCAGTGGGCGTAATCTGCATCCATCATGAAACACTGTCTTCTGCCCTGAGGAGGTTAATGTCAATCACAGAATCACAGCCCCTGGGACTGGCCAGGGTCCTGGTCGTGCGTGTTGATGTACTGGCTCTTTACTCTGGGCTTTTTGACGTTTATTCGCACTTCTGAAGAGTTGTGAGTTGCCTTTTAGGAAATTGATGTCATACCTTAATGATCTTTACCCACAAATTAAAAATATATGTATATTTCCCTTCTAAATTTAAATCGGCTTTTGAAGTCTTTGGGAAAATTTCAGACGCAGAACCGAATAACCTAGGGTTGTGGCCACCTGACGGTGTCTGTCCGTGGACGCACCTGAACATGGTTGGCCAGCCACAGGTGGGATGCCAGCTGTCCTTCCTCCGTCTTTAGGTGCTTTTTCTTACGTGTGGTTCTACTCGTCCTGGCGTTTTCTACTTCCTTTTCCATGCAACCTTGGAATGAATAAATCCATTGAATATTGAATTTGTATTGCTGTCGGGCTAACTTTATTAGCTGCATTTTGTCACCAGTGATTTGGGTATTTGTTTGCCTTCTGCTGCATCACCTGCGAGGTGTAGGAAATCAGGATTCTGTTGGCTTTAAGAAAATACATGGCATGTTCACCGTGTGTTAAATATACCTGTATTTAATGTTTTCTCTTAGGACAGAAAAGTGTATATATTGTGCTCAGCCTTCTGTTGTATTTTATTTGCCATGCGGATTTGAACAGAGTAGATTACTCATACAAGATAGAAGAAATAAAAAACTCGTAAGAATAGTCATTAGTTGAAGTTCTGAACAACATCATTATATATATTCTTAACTTGAATCAGTTGTCTTAATCTCTGCGTCAGGCTTAGATGACTTATTTTGAGAATCCTTTATTAAAAATTGTGGGAAATTAAAAGAATTGACCTTTTTTATAGAGGGTGGAAGTTGGTAGGATGAGTGTACTTCTGGAAGCTCCTTTAGCTCATTCCTGTGGAGAATACTCAGAAAACCTGTATTTGCCCATGCTGAATAAGACATATGCCATTTTGTATTTATTTGTTCCAAGTGTCTTTTTGTAAGAAAAGAATAAACAATAAGGAATTACTGATCGATGTTTTGCTATTTCATTTATTTCCGTTTTTCATGAAGCTTAATTAAAAAATGGTTTGGTATACTTCTTTCATTTGTGCTTTGTTTTGAAATTGGTCAGCATTATAGCCAGATTCTGCAGGCAGATGATCATGAAAATCTAAAGATAGTCCGGAATATAATCCCCCAGTTTTGCTTTCGGGCTCTTGTTCCTCCTGTTCCTCAGCCCTCCCCGCCCACTACTTCTGTGGATGTTTTAATCAGCCAGTGTTTGCTGTATGATGAGTTAATGTTTTTGAAAATAGAGATAACCTGCCATTAGTATCATTCCATTTAGCTTTAAGTGCTATGTGTCCAATATGGCACTAGGCAGAAGGGATTACAATAGCGAAAAGCTGTAGTATATGTCTTCACGGAGTTAAAGTTTAATGGAGGAGACAAAGTAAAAAAGAATTACAAATTTTAATAAGTATAATGATGGCAAAAATACCAATTTCAGAAAATAACAAAATCACCTTTAGTAGATGTAGTCAGAGTTATGCTTCTGAACAGGGTGTGGAAAGCATCAAGAGACTGCCACTCCTAACTTCACAAGGAAGAAAGCTGGGAATCTATAAAGTTACAGCTTTTCTTGAGCATGTCAGAGAGCTGAGGTTGGAGGACAAAGCAAACTGAATCCTGAAGGGTGAGAAGCCCTCCAACAGGAGGTGGGACATACACGTTTCATTTTAGAAAGAACACTAAAAACACAAGTGGCTACCATGTAAGCAGCTAACCATAATCTAGAACGTGAAATTCCTAAAGAAATTTAAGAATTTGAAATAGCTGAGAGTTTCAAATAAGGGGACTTAACATACACACACACACACACACACACACACACACACACACACACATACACTTCTTTCCCCACGGCCTTCACCAAGTGCTCATAAGAAACACGGGCAGGGCAGGGGACCAGAAAGTCCCTGGCAGTGGCTCAGGCATGCAGGAGGTAATGGGCTACGGCCGAGGAATAGGTAGATAGGAACCTCCCCAGACCCTTTTCTTGAAGGATGCAAAAGCTTTAGGCCGCTGAGGGAGGTGTACCAAATCATATCACCCCTACCACGGCACAGGCAAAAATCTATTATTTCTAGGGGAGGAATAATGACAAGATCCATTTCCATAGGGAGAGTTCCAAAATCCATAGGGGAGTTGGAAATGTTCTGCCTTTGGACACAGGCAAAGAACCATTACTGCTGGAGAAGGAGTACAAATGGCCTCTAACCTTGGAGGAGGGACCGAGAAACCTGGGCCCAGGATCGTACATGGATAACAACAAGATCTGCTACCACAGTGGGGGTGGGCATGAAATTCACACAACAGTACAATGCACACTGTCTTCAAGTGTGTATAGAACATTCATCAAGGTAGAGAATATTCTAGGCCATAAAAGAAACTTCAATACATATAAAACACTTGGAGTCCTACGAAGTTTATCCTCTGACCCTAACAGAATTAAACTAGTAAAATCCAGTAACAGAAAGACGCCTGGGAAATCCCAAATAACTTCCCATGAGAGAAATTAAGGAAGTCCTGAGTAAATGGAGACAAATACATGTTTGTAGAATCAAAGACTCAGAATGTTAATATACCAATTCTCCCCAGATTGATCTATAGTCAATGTAATCCCCTTCAAAATCCTAGCAGGCTTTTCATCAGCAATTTACAAGATGATTCTAAAATGTATATGGAAATCCAAAGAATCCAGATAGCCAAAACGATTTTGTAGAAAAGCAAAGTTGGAGGATTCAAATTACCTGATTTCAAGACATAGTCTAGAGCTACAGTAATCAGACCGTGTGTCAACTCTTAGGATCAACGTAAGGATCACTGAACAGAATAGTGAATCAAACTGACCCACCCTGGGGCACCTGGCTGGCTCAGCGTGAAGAGCAGGCAACTCTTGATCTTGGGGTTGTGAATTCAAGCCCCGCGTTGGGTATAGAGACTATTAAAAACAAATAAACTTAAAAACTTGATCTACATAGATAGGTTTGATTGATTTTGAACGAGACACAAAGATAATCAATGGAGAAAGGACAGTCTTTTTTTTTTTTTTAAAGATTTTTATTTATTTATTTGACAGAGATAGAGACAGCTAGCGAGAGAGGGAACACAAGCAGGGGGAGTGGGAGAGGAAGAAGCAGGCTTCCAGCAGAAGAGCCTGATGTGGGGCTTGATCCCAGAATGCCGGGATCACGCCCTGAGCCGAAGGCAGATGCTTAACCGCTGTGCCACCCAGGCGCCCCAAAGGACAGTCTTTTCAACAAATAGTGCTGGAAAATTTACATTCACATGCCAAAAAGCGAATCTTGAACCTTACCTCACACCATGTACAAAAATGACCTCAAAATGAATCAGAGACCTCAAGGTAAAACCTAAAGTTAGAAAGGTTGTGGAAGTAAACCAGAAAATCCTAGGGACTCGGGGAAGGCAAAGATTTCTTCAATAATACACAAAAAGTCCTAACTGTAAGGAAAAATTGATAAAATGGCCTTCATTAAAATAAAAAACTGCTTTTTCAAAGACCCTCAAAGAATATCAACAGATAAGCTACAAACTGGGAGAAAATATTTCCAAGACACATACGTGACATAGGACTTGTATCTACAATGCATAAAGAACTCTTGTAACACAACAAGGAAACAACCCAATTTAAAAATGGGTCAACGTTGTGGATGGTAAATAAGCATATGAAAAGACGCTCAAAATCATCAGCTATTAGCAAATGCAAATGAAAACGTCAATGAGATACCCCTACACCCATTATAACGGCTACAATTTAAAAATGGACCAGACCACAGTCAGCGAGGGTGTGAAACAATGAGAATCTCACACATTGCTAGTGAGAATGTGAAATCATTCACCCACTTCAGGAAACAGTTTGGCAGGTTTTTTTTTTTTTTTAAGGTTTTATTTATTTATTTGAGAGAGAGCGTGCGCACACACACACACACACACACACACACACACACACACACACACGAGAGCATGACCGTGGGGGGGGGGGCGGGTAGAAAGAGAGGGAGAAGCAGCCTCCCTAATGAGCAGGGAGCCTGATTGGGGCTCGATCCCAGGATCCCAAGATCATGACCTGAGCCGAAGGCAGATGCTTAGCTGATTGAACCACTCAGGCAACCCAGTTTGGCAGTTTCTTATACAGGTAAACTGCTTCCCTCCTCGGTGGGAAGCCTGCTTCTCCACTCCGCCTGCTTGTGTTCCCTCTCTTGCTGTGTGTCTCTCTCTCTGTGTCAAATAAATAAAATCTCAAAAAAAAAAAAAAAGACCTTTGTCCCAGCTCAACAGGCAGGAGGAATGGATCCCCACCTAGACTTTTTGTCCTATTTAGGTCTTCGGTTGGCTGGGTGAGACCCACCCACGTGAGGGAGGACAATCTGCTTTACTGGGCGTACCATTCAAATGTTAATCTCTTTCAGAAACACCCCCACAGACACACCCAGAATAATGTCTGACCGCGTGCCTGGGCAGCCTGCGTCCCAGTCAAGCTGACAAAGAACCATCACAACAGCATTCTGGAAAAGGCAACACTTTCGGGCAGAATTCAGATCAGTGGCACGAGGAGGGGAGGTTACCGAGCACTAAGGGATAGGAGGAAAATTTGGGAAAGGTGATGAAATATGCTCTATTTTTATGTGGTGGTGGTTACACAGCCATATATGTATTTGTCAGAACTCAGTGAATTGGTGACTTTCCTTATATGTAATTACACCTCAACAAACATTAATTAAAAAACACAAATAATTTGAGAAGCCATCTAAAGAAGAAGAAGGAGGAGGAGGAGGAGGAGGAGGAGGGGGAAGAGGAGGAGGAGGAGGAAGGCTGGGAGCTATTCTGAGGACGTGTCATTGAAGTTGCAACCTGAAGGATGAAAACAATCTCACCTTGGGATTAGTTCAGGGTGGGAAGGGCTTTCAAAGAGAGGAACAGTATGAGCAAAGTCCTCCAGGCAGGAGAGATGGGCGTTTTCACGGAAGCAGATGGAGCAAAGGATGAGACGAGAGGGACCAGCCACCTGAGACCAACTGAGGGGTTTCTGGTCCTCTTTTAAGGTAGACAGAGTTTGATGCAACGAGAAACAAGGAGAAGTTAAGCATGGGGGGAACTGATTTGATTTACCTTTTAAATGTACTTTAGAGGCAACACGAGGATGGATGGAAGGTGTTAGGGAGAAGCAGGGCATCAAGGAAGGAGGCGGCAGACAGGCCGGTGACGCCTTTTGAAGCAGGGGTTGCAGAAGCGCCTACGAAGAAAACTAGATTCAAAACATATTTTGAAGGCCGAATTTATTGGATTTCCTGATACATTCAGTGTGAGGAATGAAGGAAACGGAGGGATCAAGGAGGATGTTCAGGGTTTTGCCTCCCAAGTCGGGGGGTGTGGGTGGAGACGGGCTGGGGGGAATGAAAGCTGTGTGTGAACACGTTGGGTGTGGAATGGCTCTGAGCATCCACAGGGGAATGTGCACGTGTCCCATGTGTGCTTTACTGGGTCATGGAGTGTGCGGTTCAGGAGACGTCTGACCTGACAAAGAAGCTGGTCACAGGTCACACTGAGGGTCACAGCAGCGAATGGGAGCACTCGGAGAATTGTTCTAAGGAAGTGAAGACGGTGTTGGCAGGTGCCCTGAGCAGAGAGGAAAGAGAGCCGTGACAGTGGTAGGCGGAAATCAGAGGAACGTGGGGTCATGGAAGCCAAGGGAAAAGCACAATGTTTTACAAAAGGAGTTGTGGGGCACCTCAGTCCCGCAGTCGGTGGGGCACCCGATTCTTGGTTTCGGCTCAGGTCATGATCTTGGGGTCATAGGTTCGAGCCCTTCGTCGGACTCCGTGCTCAGTGGGGAGTCTGCTTGAGACTTTCTCTCCCTCTCTCTCCCCACCTCTCTCTCTCTCCCTCTCTCAAATAAATACATAAAAATTTTAAAAATATATAAAAAAGGAGTCGTCACCTGTGTTGAATGCTTTAAGGTAAAATGACGGAGTTTCTCTCATCAGCATGTGGGCTGTGGAGACCAAACATGGAGACAGGTATTTCAACAGGACTGGGCTGGCGGCTGGAGTGTTATGGGGACAGTCCAGGGACCAGAGGGGTGCTTCAGGAGAGGGGATAACCAATGAAGGAGCAGTGTTACTGTCACTGAGGGGATTTAAAGCCTCATGTTTTACGATTGTCAGCCATTTCCTCGCAGTAACTTGGTGAAGAATTGTTACCAAGTCTATTCAAACAAGGTTCCAGAAACCGGAAATAATCTCCTGTCTTTCCTTGCATGCGTAACCACCTAGCTTCCCTCAGGGATTCACAGAACACCACGTGCCTTCTCCAGTCTTTCTCTTGAAGCCCCCTTCACCGTCCCTGGGATGTCATCCTCACGGAAACATGAGGCCTGCTCTTGGCTGCAGGCTTTACTGTGTCGCATTCTAACTGCAGTGTCAGTCGTTGCTCGTGGAAAACCTGCCTGTCCTGGTACTTTCTCCAGGAAACATCTGCAGGCGTGTGGGTTTTCCTAGTTATGATGTATTTAGGGCACTGGCAGAGGAAACACCTGGTTGGATTTGGAGGCTGGACCTCGTGTTCCAGTGACAGGCCTCCGTCCGGGTGTGAGACCTGAATCCGGCCCCGACAGAAACGCGAGCCCATTCCAGCGCGGAGCACCCTGGCTTGATCTGCATGCCTCCAAAGCATAGCCCGTCCCGAGACAAGCTCCAGGAGGCAGCCAGTTAGGAAGGTAATCTCAGCAGGAGCAAGTCAGAAAGCGGGAAAGAGAGAAAGGAGAAAAGGCAAAAAGGTGGGGTACCGCGTGCGGGGGTCCTGCTGTGATCACCTGGGCTTGATATTGCTGCAGACTTCTGAGATACCGTGTGGACCATGCCTCGGATTCTCCTGCTGGAGGAGGGGAGGCTGGGCCATGTAGACCCCCATCCCATTTAGTCCCCCATCCCGGCTCCAGGGTGGTAGCTCCTTTATAACACCCCACCCAATACACACACACACACACACACACACACGCACATGCATGCACACAATGCACACACATGCATACACACACGCACACACACACAAGAAGGTGCTCGAGGACGTCTACACAGGCACAGATGGACTCAGGTGGGTCAGGGACTATGAGGTGAGGCATCATGACACAGCCCATGGTACAATCTCCAAATTTATGTATTGCAAAAGGTATTCCCCAGCAGTGATGACCAGATTGTCCTCCATTCGGTGTACTTCTGAACACTAACGGCTTCCTTGGGTTCTGTCCACAGAACTCACCCTTTATCAGCAAGCCGGATTGTCATTGAAGAAGGGCCGACAAGGGGAGAGTACCCGAAGCCTGACAATTAGCATCAAGCCGTTAGTCTTCAACCGCCTTTCCTGCCTTTCAGTGACCCTGCCTCTCCCCGGAGGGCATCTGGAGGAATTACCTCCACTCTCACACCACCGCTGAAATCACGGGAACGCACAAAGGCATCTAGCGCTTGGAGGGAAAGACAGCTCGTAGGTGTCTGTTTTCCCCTAAGCCTGGGGTTCTCAATTGGGGACCCACAGTCAGTGGCTGAACTTCTGGTCTTCATAACCCCCTCGGATTTTAGGTAACTTTTCTGCACGTGGGCATATGGAGAGAGGCTCTATGGCATTCCTATTCTCAAAAAGGTCCGTGACACCAAAATAGAGTAAGGACCACTATCCTGGTTGGTTGAAAAAGGGCCCCTTTTCTACTGTATTTATTAACTTCATGTGGAAGATTCGAGACAAGGCAAGAATACTCACTGGAAATAGAGAGCAACTCTGGCTGCCCAGACAACCTCCACCGAGTGGCTCAACCCTGAGGAGTCAGCCGTAGTCCAGCCACAGGTCCAGGGTCCAACTGGTGACCACGCAGAGGACTGACATCTTCCCAGAAGCAGGCTATCGTGCAGGGGGCCGCTTGGGAAGCAAGAAATCAGAGCAACGGAATAAAATTCAGGACTGGCACAGTCCACAGCCCCAGGCTCTCACAGTGTGATGGGATGTACCCGGGTCTGGAGGAACCCCAGCACCAAAACCGTGTCTTCCCTGCTTGGTGTGTAACAGGGCGTCACCAACAGTGCCTGAGACTCCCCTTTTTCTAGCCTCTACGATTAAGCAGTCTGAGGACTTGCCTGTCCTGCCCTCCCTCCCTCTTAAGACATTCAATCTTGGTGTCTTAAGGTCTTTTTATTTAAAATCACCAAGAACGCGTACCTCTCTCCAGTTATTTCTATGTTAATTTCATGCATTAATGCTCACAGGCCCACCCTGTTTCCTGCTCTCTGAGTAAAGACTCCTTACTTAGAGACTCTGAAAACCATTTTTAGGTCTTGCTGAGGGAAGGATGCAATTTAACAAGGCACGCATAAACTTTCATCAAAAGCCACCTGCTTGTCCACCTTGGTAAGACAGGTGTGCAGAAGAGCTGAGCAGAGGTGCGTGGCTTGGCCTGGAGGACCCGCTCGCTTCTGCAGGGCACAGTGGGGAGCGAGAATGGCTAACAGCAAGCCCTATGGGCAGCGACTGGAGCCTGTTATTGAGCGCCTACCTGCTATGTGTCCCAGGCACCGTGCTTGGTGCTGGAGATACAAACTCAAATTAAGACACGGTCCGTGCCCTGCAGGGACCTTTGTGTGAATGAGAGAAACAGCGGATGAACAATCAGAGCATATTGTCCTGTTAGGGTTGGGGTAAGAGTAAGGGGACTGGGGCGCACTGTGTGTGGGGGGAAGAGAAGGGGACAAGGATGGGAAGACAATGGATGTTTTCTAGCAGGACAAGGTGGGGAATGAGTTCAGGAACTACGTTTTCTTCTGCGTGGAGGCTGGGGTGTGTGAGCAAAAGGAGAGAGAGGAGTCCAGAAAGGAAGGTATGTGAGGTTGAGAAGTCGGTCACAATTCATTTGTAGGTGGTGTGGGCCCACACGCGTTAGCTTCCTGGAGCTGTTATAACAAATTCCGACAACCTTGGTGGCTTCCAACACCAGAAATTCACTCTCTCACAGTTCTGGAGGCCAGAAAGCTAGAAATCAAGGTGTTGGCAGGACTGTGCTCCTGCGGGGCCTGGAGGGGAGAATTCTTTCTCTGCCTCTCCCGGCTTCTAGCAGCTGCCAGCCTCTGGCATTCCTCGGCTTGTGGCCCTTCCGTCCCTGCCTCCATGGTCACACGACCGTCTCCTCTTCTGCCTGCAAGTCTCCCTCCACCTCCTGCTTACAAGGATGCTTTTGACTGCACTGGGGGCCCAGCTGGATGCACTGGGGGCCCGGCTGGATACACCAGGATATTCTCTCCATCTGAAGATTCGTAATTGCATTGGCAAAAGCCCTTTTCTTCCCCTGCCATATAAGATAACACGCTTGGATTCCAGAGATTAAACGCGGATGTTTTGTGGGGTCATTTTTTAGATTTCTGCATGGTGGGAGATTTTAAGCAAGGCAACAACTCAGTAGACTGTAGTTCGCAAAGATCCTTCAGGGGATGGTGGGGCTCACCCGAAGGGACATTTACTGAAGCCGGCATGACACAGCTCGGTGGACACAGCTCCGTGGAACAGTGGCTCCAAGGGACTGTGTCTAGCCAGGGTGGCAGCCTGTGGGTGCATTCAGGGAGGGACTCAGGAGTCCGACTGCACGATGCCAAGCCTCAGTTTGCTCGTCTGTGAAAGCTGGATTATCACAACCCTGCCTACCTTTTGGGCCTGCCGGAAGGAGTGACCTAAATATGACCCACGCCAGGTGACTGTGCAGTACTCCCCAAAGCACGCCAGATTCTCACTCGCATTCTGGAGTCAGGCTCCTGAGCGCAGATGACCGAAAACCGCGAGATGGGGCACATTTCATCCGGGGGGCCTCTGAGCCGGCTTGGCAAACCAGTCCAGACAAAGACAGACACGGGTGTGGCCCTGACAGCATTCTGGCCTCTCAGTGGAATGTCTTAGCTGCATTCAAATGCAGAAATCACCTACGGGTCATGTTCTCTTAAGACTTTCAGAGCCCACCAGTGACGTTAGACTCTAAACTTCATACGTATTTAGCAGGAATAATGCAGTTTTCATTTTATTTTTTTATCATTTAAAAAATGTTATGTATTTATTTGACAGAGAGGACTCGAGTGCCCATGAGCAGGGTGAGGGACCGGCAGAGGGAGAGGGAGAAGCAGGCTCCCCACCTAGCAGAGAGCCCGACAACACGGGGCTCCAGCCCAGGCCCCCGGGATCATGACCTGAGCCGAAGGCAGCCGCGTCACCAACTGAGCCACCCAGCTGCCCCTGCATTTTGCATTTTAAAGTGTAGTGTTTCCGGTCAATCAGTACATATTAGTTAAGCAATTATGTGCAGATGATGATGCTTGAATGTTTATATCAGGAGACCAGGCTGGAAGGTCCATTTGGCCCCATTGTAAGGGGCCTGGACTGCCAGGTGAGGCCTGCAGACTCCACTGTGAGGGCAGTGAGAAGCCGGTGGGGGCTTCTGAGTAGGGGGTATGACCCGTTGAACATCGTGCCTGAGGTGATCACAGCTGTGGTAGTGGCTGGTTGGGTTTGAGGAAGAAGCATGGCCGAGGCAGGGAGGCCATTTTGGAAGCTGGTGCAGCTTTCCGTCTGTGAGGTGACGGGGATGGAAGCTCGGGGAATGGAGGGGAGAGGACTTGCAGGGAATCTGCCTTCAGAGAGCTAGTGTGTGACAGGGTAGGTTCACAGGGCAGGTGACAGAGTTGTAACAACACAACCTGGGAGAGACTGGCAGGCAGGGTCACTGCAGGTTTTCCTGGCCCTGGCGATCACCTTGTTGGCCTTGGGAGGAGAGACTCAGGAATGTTTGTGGGGACTGAAAGTTCTGGGGGTGCCTGGAGAAGATCGGGCTCTACCCCCACTGTCCTGGGAGAATAATCAGCCCTTTGTGTGAACTGTTACAAGAAGGGACTGCCTGGCCAGGCTGTGGCTGGAGGCAACCAGATGGGAGTGGGTGCATGTGCTGGAGGGGTTGGGGGTGGGTGAGTGTTCTGCCCCCGAAGGGTGGCTCTGAGGAGGGGCAGGGATGGGAAGGGTCCTTCCAGGGCCATGGCCTGTGGATGGCAGTGGGGGGTGGGGGCCAAAGCACTTTCCGACTGATGAGCCCCTAGTTGCAATAAAGGCTCTGGACATCAGAGGGGAGCACCCAGGAGACGGAAGGAAGCGTGCACGCATCTGCTCTGCGGTCCATGACGGTGCCTAGTCTTCTCACTGTGACAACTGTCTCCTCCCTCAGTTCCTTACTCAGCACAGGCCTCTGCATACAAAGCTGTTTGTTCAAAACCCTCCAGGCCAGCAGCTGCTCTGGGATGGAACTTGTGCACCCTTTCTGTCCCTCCCTCCCTTTCCTTCCTTTCCTGTCTTCTTCCTATTTTCCTTTTCCTCACCCTCATTTTCTTTCAAAAAATAACTTATGGAGGTGAAATTTACAAAACGCAAAATTAACCATTTCAAAGCGGACAATTCCTAGTGCATTCACAACATTGCCTAACGATCATCTCTACCTTGTTTCAAAATATTTTCTTTTCTCAGATCGTATTTATTTATTTGACACAGAGAAAGAGAGAGCACAGGCCGGCAGAGGGAGAGGGAGAAGCTGACTCCCCGCTGAGCAGGGATCCTAGAACCCTGGGATCATGACCTGAGCTGAAGGCAGAGACTTAGGACGGAGCCACCCAGGCGCCCCTGTTCCAAAATATTTTCATCTCCTTGATCAGTTTCTCCCCAGTCCTCCCTCCCCCTAGCCCCTAGCAACCATCAATCTGCTTTCTGTTTCCATGGATTTAACTATTCTAGATATTTCATATAAAAGGAATCACATAATACGTAACCTTTTGTGTCTATATTTATTTTGAAGAGCGGGCGCTTTCACAAGGTTCGTAACTGAGAAGTCAGTAGATACATAGTGAAAAGTTTTCTGCTCCAGGGTCACCTAGTTTCTTTCCCTGGAGATAAAGAGTAACTTCAGTAGTTTTTGTTTGTTTATTCTTGGTTTTGTCTTTCTATCCTCCCAGATATATTTTATGCATATGTAAGTAAATATAAGTATGTCTACACCCGTGTTCTATCTATCATATATCTGTCATCTACCTATCTGTTTGGATCTGATTTTTTTTCTCTTAACAACGTATCTTGGAGATAGTTTCATATCAATATATAAAGAGCTTCCTCCTTCTTCTCTAATGATTGTTTGTATGCTTGTGAATGGATGTATCAGAATTAATGTAACCGTTCCTCCCACCAGTGGACTTTTAGGTTGTTTCCAGTCTTTTGGTATTATAAAACAATGTCCCAGTGAGACACCTTGTACATTGACCAATGTATCTGTACATAAATTAGGAGTCCGATATTCTGGGTTCAAACTTAGACACATTTAGGCAAGGTAAGAAGGGACTCCTGTTACATTATATAATAAATAACATTCATGGATTGGAAAATATGCATTAGACGCCGTGCTGCTTTTTTAAGCGGCTTTATTGCAATATAATTTATATACCATAAAATTCACTCATTTAAAGCATACAATTCAATGTTTTTTTAGTATTTTGACAGTTATGCAACCATCACCACAATTGATTTTAGAACATTTCATCACCCCAAAAGAAACCCTGTACCCATTAGCCATCACTTCCCATACTCCTCTGCCCCCAACCTATGGAAGCCACTCATCTACTTTTTGTCTCTGGATTTGCCCATTATGGACATCTGATACAGATGAAATCATACGATATGTGGTCTTTTATGTGTGGCTTCTTTTACTTAGCAAAATGGTTTCAAGGTTCATCCGTGTTTTAGCATATGTGTCATTATTCCATTCCTTTTTATTGCAGAAAACCCCTGTATTTTGATATCTTGAATCAATCTAGCATTTCCACTTAGGCAACCCAAGTCCTTGGACCAGGGCACTTACAGGCAGGTGTATCACAAAATTTGCAGGGCCTGGGAAACAGAAAAAATGGGAGTCCCTGTGTCAGATGCCTAAATACTTAAAGCTGTAAATCAAGCCAGACGGTTGTTAAATAAATTATGTTTGATCCTCCTACATTGACAAATAGGTGTAATGATAGCTTTTATATGACTAAAAATTGGCAAAATATCAAAGATGATTAAATTCGGGTCCACTGGGTGGCTCAGTGGGTTAAGCGTCTGCCTTCGGCTCAGGTCATGATCCCAGGGTCCTGGATCTAGCCCTGAGTTGGGCTCCCTGCTTGGCAAGGAAGCCTGCCTCTCCCTCTGCCTGCTACTCCCCCTGCTTGCTCAGTCTCTCTCTCTCTGACAAATAAATAAAATCTTTGAAGAAAAAAAGAATACATTTCTTTTAAAAAATGACTGAATTCAATTATTACAAAATTAGAATATATTATAGTAATATAAGTTCAATTTCAAAATAAAAGTTATTTTTTATGCTTTCAAGAGCTTTTTCCTTTTTTTTTTTTTTTAAAGATTTTATTTATTTATTTGCGAAAGAGAGAGAGAGAGAGAGAGACACGGAGCAGGGGGGAAGGAGCAGAGGGAGAAGCAGGCTCCCCGCTGACCAGAGAACCCCATGCTAGGGCTAGATCAGGACCCTGGGATCATGACCTGAGCTGAAGGCAGACGCTTAACCAGCTGAGCCACCCAGGTGCCCTTCAAGAGCTATTTTTCTAAAATATTCAAAATCATCTACAAAATTTATAGGAAAGAAATAGAGTGAAAAATTAAATTTCAAGTATTTACAGTTAAAATTTTTACTTGACTTTTTGAGAATGTAATGAAATCTTATTGACTATGATTATGAAAAAGCTATTTGTGATTCTAGTGTTCCATGTCTCTGAATTAGTATCATGTTTCATGTCTGTTATGCCTAGACCTACATCTATACACATGGGAGAGTAATATGAATTCTTTAACAATGAAGAATATTCCTTAGCCTCCATGTGAACTGCTGGATTTACTGTACTAATTTTTGGGAGTCCCTCTGGAATTTTACATTAGAGAAACAGGAGAATGGAGACTTGGCACTGCCGGGAAATGGCATGTTGTTACGTAAGAATCTATTGCAGTCAAGGGGTCCCCGTGGAGGGATGGGCCAGGCGGATTTGTCTTTTACCGAAGCACCGCCACGGTTCGTATCCCACATCTGCACGGGTAGTGGTACAACCCACAACCTTCACACATTCACATGCCTTTCGTTTCAAGGGCAGAGGGCAGGAGACGCAATTGGAGAAGCAGTGCCCTGGGGTCTAAACGGTGTTACTTGTGGGAGGGGGTATCCTAGTTCTCGTGCCAGATTTCAAGTAACAGAAGAGCCACGTGTTCCTTCACACATATTTGTGTGTTTGTGTGCACGTGTGTGTGATTTGCCGGCTCCTTGACAAGCATAGGCCAAGAGAAGAGGCCATCCCTGCCCAGCTCTGAAATACTGCTCTTACGCATGAGCTGAGATTACAGATAAGGCCTTTCTGATCAAAACCTCTTTTACTGTGATGAGGGGTTTGCCTGGCTGGCTCAGTCAGTGGAGCGCGAGACTCTTGATCTCTGGATTGTGAGTTCGAGTCCCATGCTGGGTATAGAGATTACTTAAAAATAAGATCTTAAACAAACAACCTTTTACCGTGATGAACGCAGGGAGTGGAGGTAGAAGAGGAGGGCAGACCAATTGTCTTACTTTGCTGACAAAAACAAGCGTCTGTCTGCTGACTTGTATGGCACGGTCATTTTAAATGTTGCCCTATCTGCCCATCTGTCTGTTACAATTCACACAATCGCAAAAGCAGACGCAAAGTTTCTGATTCATTCATTCATTCATTCAATGGTATTTACTGAGCACTATTTTCTAGGTGCCTTTCTGGGTGGGCAGAGGAAAGAATGAATGGATCTGTGAGGACTCACGAGGTATGGAGGACAGACTTGGACATGAATAATGGTAACAGTGGGGTTTTAAAATGCTGTGGGAGCACAGAGGAAGGAGCAACTGCCCTATCAGTGTGGACTGGGCTGGAGGAGGCTTCAGAGGAGATGGCAGACTAATCCTAGCTTCCATAGATGCCACAGAATGCCTGCCACCTTACAGGCTCTCCTCGCATACTGTCACCTGTACTTCCCACAGAAACTTTCAGAGGTCCTCATTGATGTCCATTTTACTGGTGAGAAAATTGAGGGCCAGAAAGTAGGTTGTTCAATGCCACATAGCTGGTAAGTGATGGTTCTATAGCTGCAATTCCTAGTTCTTCCTAACTTCACAAGGGACGAACTTTCCACCGTGTCTTGGTATTTGAGGGGTCTTGAAGGACGGGTAGGAATTTACCTGAGTGGAACAAGGGGATAAGGAGCCAACAGGGAAAACACAACAGCATCTGTTCCTGGAGATCTGAGATGCAAACTAAAATTACGCCTGAGCACGTTTCGGTATCCATGAGGATGAAAGCACATAAGGGTTGTAATTACAGTCATCTGACTTGAATAGGGTACTGTGCAAAATCCCTTTGCCTGGTTGATCTGTAATTCCCAACAGGCCCAAGTTCTTGGTAACATCTGAATTCCCTCCACCCAGACACACATTCCTACTCTTTCACAAGTGTTCTTGGCGGTGGCGGGGTGGTGGGGAGGCAGCGAGGAGATTCTCCAGTGTGTGCGCCGGACAACCTCACTGTGGATTTGCTTTTCTGAGCCATCTAGTCTTGAAGGGAGCTTTCCAGACATTCCCCAGGCAGCCGTGAGATGCGAGCCTGTGTGCCGTCTGCGGGCCTGTCCTGGGGGTTACGCGGGCTACACGGATTCTCCAACAGGGAATCACTAGCGCTGGAGCCCAGCAGGCTGCTGTACCCTGCCCCACTCCCTCACCCAAGTTCAACCCTTTCCTCAAGCTTTTGCCCAAATCATACCTCTAGAAGCATTTTCAATTGGGATCACAGTGGCTTGGTCTAGACTGAAGTTACAAGTGCTTTTAAAAAAATCGTTTCACTTGAGACCACCTGGAATAAGTTCCATCCAGGACACGCTATGTGGCAACATTAACAAAAGCACAACTGCGCCTGGTACGTACGCAGCGTTTGTGGACCGATCTCAGAAGGGCGGGGAGGGGGGCGGGTCCGGCTTCGACCCGGGCGCGGGAGGGAGGCCCGGCCGCAGAGCAATGCTGGGCGGACCCTAACCCCAGCGCCCCCAGGGCGTCCCGCCCCCGCCCCCCGGCCCCGCCCCCCCCGGCCCCGCCCCGGCCCCGCCCCCCGGCCAGCGAAAGCAGCGGGGCGCGTGCGCGGACGGCCGCCAGGTGGGCAGGTACGTGGGCGGGGCGCGCCGTGGTTGGCAGGCGGCGGCGGCGGGCCCGGCACCCGGAAGAGCCGACGACGCCGCGAGCGCAACAGGCGGCCGAGCTGGGCTGCGTCGTGCGGCCCGGGTCCGGGATGGACAAGCTGAAGAAGGTGCTGAGCGGCCAGGACACCGAGGACCGGGGCGGCCTGGCCGAGGTGAGCGCGCCTGCTGCGGGCCGCTGCGAACCGGGCGGGACTTCCAGGCTTTCCTGGAAAGCGGCGCCGCCCTCGTGCGTCGTCGCCGCGGCGGGCTGCGCTCCGTCGCCGCGGCGGGCTGCGCTCCGACCCCGCGCTCCCCGCGCCGCCACAGGTGCCGCGCCGGGCCCTCGGCCCCGGGCGGCCGGCCTTGGCGTGCTCTGTTGCCCGGCGCGCCCTCAGCCCTCCCGGCCCCAGCGGCCCACTCGAGAGGGCGGCGCCGGAGCAGAAACCCGGGAACGCCCGCGAGGGCAGGCGCCGTCCCGGGCGGTCCCCCCAGCCCCGCCGGCCTCCCCGGGCTCCGTGGCCGGACCGGCCGGGCAGGCAGGGCAGGGCGGGCCCCGAGAGCCTGGCGGAGGGAGCCCGCGTCGGGTCGGTGGCCTGGGCCTGGCGCCGGGCCCGCAGCTTCCCCTGCCAGCTGCGCCCCTGCGGCGGGGCTGAGTTGTCCGTGTGACCCTCCCACCCGACCTTGGGCACCTGTCGTCGTTGTGACGCGTCTCCACCGCGGAACCGTGAGCTCCTGGAGGGCAGGGCCCACTCTCGCTTCTCCGAGCCCCCAGTCTGCCCGTAGACGCTGCGGACATCCAGGACGTCGTGTGTCTGTGTGACTGGTTCACTCGAGAGGCTGGGTCGAGCTGGAATCTGGGCACTCGGGCCCTGGGTTCGAGAGCCACACGGAATGTTCATTTCCTACTTCGAGTGCTTTTTTCGCTTTTGGTTTTGTTTTCCTTTCTGGATGACAAAATAACATTTTACTTTTTGGTGTGTATTCCATGGGGCCTCAGTTTCCCCAGCTGTAAAGTGAGGGTGTTGACCAAGAGGATACAGCTTCTTTCAACTCAAAACCCACGTTTTCCTTCTTTCATCAGTGTCTCTCGTGGTTGGTTCTCCGCATGCTGCTTTCACCCACTTTTGCGTTTGCTGATTGTTTTAATGCGTTTTGTTGATACTGAAGCCTCCACCCCCTCCGTGAAATCTCAGAACTGTCATGCTTACTCTCTGAACCCTCACTTTGAAGAAGCAACACCATAGGAGTTGGAATTGAGTATTGTAGGATTTGGGGTTTGTTTGTTTATTTATTTATGACATTTCAAAACAACTCTGTGGCTTCTTTTTAATTGGTTGCCTTTATTAATTGGTCAAGGCTCAGGAGTAATTTCATGAATTTTTTGTTTCTGATTTCTGGGTTCTGTTACGAACTGTCAAGTGAAACTCCAGACCCCGCCTAAGAAAACTCGGGTAGTTGACCGTCATGTGTATCTAAAAGCATTATGCCCTGTGGACTGTCATCACGCTTTTACGAGCAGCTAGGGTTCAAGAGGGGGACACTTTATCATCCTGAAGACTCTTGGGAGAGGAATGCTGACAGCAAGATGATGCAGATATATATTTAGAAAATAATCATGAAGCAGACCCTTAAGAGTGAATGATTAATGTAGATTGAAGATGTAAATGTTTAGTTTGTTCTGACCTAAAATGGTGCATGCCTGCATTGGACACAGCGAAGGGCTTTAAAGTGTTGTAAGCTCAGCCACGTCCTAAGTCTGTTTTAAAAAGAGTAGGTGCTGCTCTCTTGTTCTGAAGTAGTGTTGTCCGTTTCCTCTTTGTGAGCGTGAGATTCCTGTTTTCATACCTCATTGTATGCCATTTCCTGAGTCCCAGACTCCTGGGAAACATCTTGTAGCTGGCTGAATTCATTTTCAGGATTGTTTTGGCTCTTTACAAATTTGGGCCTCCTTTAAATTGTTGGTATTGACTTGATCGCCTCACATTTCCCATGGCTTTGAAGCTGGCAAAGCTGGAGAATTGTGTGCTGAAATTTCTGTTTTGTGTGGTAAGTTGGACTATGTGGCCTTATGGGCTCTTCAAATTAAATTAATTAGGTTGTCAGAGGTCACCATAAGTGAGTGCTTTTCAAATTTTTATTCTTTTAATGTAAACAATAAAAGCATGACTAGTTCTGTTTCTCCTACGTATGAAACTAGGTATAAAAACTACGAGGCATTGCCTAATCACCAATAGCCTCGTGACGAGGTTTTTAATTGATACCTCACCTTCGTAAGTATGCCTTCAACCTTTAGTTTTAGTGGGCTTCTTTCTTAAAGTATAGGTTTTATTTTTTTCATAGAGGATTCCAGGGATGAGGAAGGAATGAGTTAGGTACTGGTTTGAAAGCACAGGTATGGAGCAGTATCCCTTTCTCACCTTCTTCTGGTTACCAGTCCTGTTTCCTCAAACAATTCTTAGCTTTACTTCATCTTGGCGAGAACCTTTCTTCTCTCCACATCCCAGAGTCAAAGGGACCTTTGTTCCTAACCGCCAATGAGACAGCTTGTGTGCAGATCGCCTGTAAGTTCTATCCAGGTACTATTTTAGCTACTCTAATTTCCAGAAAGTGCCCCAGCACAGTTTCCAGCAGCCATGAATTTAGAAAGCCGTTTTCTGTGAACTGAGTTCTTTTTTATAAATTGGCAAAAAGAAGGGCTTCGCTTTCACTGAGTCCGGTTAGAAGCAGTGGAACAGTAGTTTCCTCTTGGTGTGACCAAGAGTGTAAAAGAAGTGCACTGACACAGACTGGGAAGACACAGTGATGGAAAGTTATCCACCCCCCTCCCCCCCTTTTGCCAAACAGGGTGACATTTGGGTGGAAATTCAGCTTGAGAGACTTGTAGAACCAGCGTGTCACTTTCCTTTCTGAAGGAAGAAACCAGAAAGAACTGCTTCCTCCTGTCCGTGAGTTTGATTTTTATGAGAGCTGGAACGTCACCGTTCCATTTGGTTCTCTAAATGCCAGGGCCAGCTCACACTTGACACTTAACCTTATGGGTTATCCTCTTTAAAAAAAAAAAAAAAGGTTGAATCTCTTAAGGCATCCCTGTTGATGCCACACAGTGCTCAAGCCACGAGTCCAGTCCGGTTCTGCTACCTCGCTTTTCTCCCTGCGTGCTCACTTCTTTTTTCCTACCTGGCAAAGTAAGTTCTTTGTTTCTTGCCTGAGTAGGAAGAGTGGTGTCTTTTGATTTCTTCTTGGGGGGAGCTTGAACATGTTCGCAGGAGGCTGACCCAATTGTCGGGGCTGCCCGTGCAGCTTGGTAACAGAGCGTCGCGTGACTCATTTGGGAGGTGGGGTTTTCCTTAGCGTGGAACCAGGTGGTCCATCTGTCAGGTCCTGACACCCTGTTCCCGCTGCGTGTTACCAGCCCTGATGGCGCCATTCTGTGCAGTGCCACATGGTGCCCGGTGTTTCTGCAAGTGCTGTGTGTGCGGTGGGGGACTGCAGTGTCATGAGCCCACTTTATATATGTGTGAACAGGGGTGCGTGGGTGGCTCAGTCGGTTAAGTGTCCCATTCTTGATTTCGGCTCAGGTCATGATCACAGGGTTGTGAGATCAAGTCCCATGCTGGGCTCTGTGCTGGGTGTGGAGCCTGCTTAAGAGTCTCTTCCCCTCTAAAATAAAATAAATAAATAAATGAATGTGTGAATATATGCGGTAGGAGGAAAATCCTTTTGATAACCTGCCCTGAATACTGCCTTTCTCCTGAATGGAAATTAAGCCATTCTGTAGCAATGCTGGCCACACCTGGGAGAGCCGCTGGTCCTTCTCTCCAGGCTTCTGGTTTAACAGGAAGTTCGGAGACAGGGCTGAAAACAGGTCCCTGAGCTGGGAGCAGTCATTGCTGAAGGAGTTGCCAATCCAGTGGCCGTTGCAGCTTCTGCCACCACCTTTCTTCATCAGGGGGCGGAACTGTTACTGGCAGCTTTCCCCCGCTGCTGGAGGGAGACGGTGCTGGCCACACAAGGTGAGCCTGGTGTGAATACCCTGGGTTGGTTGGGCAGGAGGCAGGACCTTTGATCTCACTGGCAGCTGCCTGTCTCCAGCTGGGAACAGCTGTGGCCCCTTTCATGACGTGGACGGACTAGGAAGGTCTCTGGCGTAAGTTCTGGGCTGTCCTCTTTGACATGGGGGAGAAGCCCTTGGGAGCTATTTGCAGGCTCCCCTGTTTGAGCAGAGTTGTATTTGCAAATCTTGGCGTCCTCGGAGCTTTACTCTTGGGAGGAGTAATTAGGTAGCAGAGAGTCGGGTGATTTGTCTCACGCTTGCGTGACTTGGCTGATGCCAGCGCCCGGAAGCAGGGCCTGAATAGATGGAGCTGAGCGCCTGACCCAGATGGGAGCTTCAGTCCTTTGGGCGCTCAGAGATGCGGGCGGGAGTAGCTACTGCCGAGTTGGGCTGGTCGATGTAGGAGACGGTGCCCGGTGGAGACGGCCCCCTGAGGGCTGGCCCCCGACTGGCCCCCGTTTCCTGGGCCCCTGCCTGGCGGAGCTCGTGCCTTTCCGCTTGTGCTTGTCCGGCCCGGGCTGTGGTAAGGGCTTGGCTACTCCGGGGTCTGCCGCCTTGCCGTGCTGTGTGCGAAATGGTTTGTGCTGCAGGCGGAGAGTTGCCACCTCTGGGGATGCTCACCTGGAGGCTCGGTAACCTCTTCTCGGCTGCCGGAGACGAGATCCGTGGGTGGATAAGGAGCCGGGTTCCGTGACTCAGGAGGGTTCCTGCAGCTACGAGTGAGTCGGATTTTTAGTTCGTGCCTTCCGCAGGACAGACTCACACTCAGTCTAATGACGTGCTTCCCTTGTTTTTGGTGCTCAAACGTGCATATATACATGTGTGTAATCCGTTTTTTAAAAATTTCAGGTTGTTGAGGCATCTTCTTTAAGCTGGGGTACCAGAATAAAGGGCTTCATCGCGTGTTTTGCTACTGGAATTGTCTGCTCGCTGCTGGTAAGCTGTCCTGCCCTCCCCCACCCTGTCTCTTCCCCACCCTGTCCTCCTAACCTCTGTCTTTCTCCTTTTGTCCACCTCCTTTTCTCTTTTGCTCTTCATGACATGCATGGATGAGAGAGAGATGAAAGGGAGGTGCTGAGGAGGGCGGGAGGGGACTGGTCTTGGCTGTGTGACTGTGGCAGGAGGGCTTCCTCCCCGTGCAGACTCCCTGTGCTTTATCTTCCAGGGAACTCTCCTGCTCTGGGTGCCCAGGAAGGGACTATACCTCTTCGCAGTGTTTTATACCTTTGGTAACATCGCATCAATTGGGAGGTAACAGTTGTTTTTTGTTTTTTTTGTTTAATTTAACCGTAGCCAGTCACTAGATGGGAAAATGGGTGTAGGTTGTGCTTGAGGGAGGTGAAGGAGGATGCCTTAATAGTTTTAAGGATTTGTTGAGAAAACAGGTAGTTAAAATATATCATATCCAAAAAAATATATACATCCCATCCATATTCTATCACTTCAAAATATTTTAGTATCTCTCTTTTTTTTTAAGATTTTATTTATTGGGGTGCCTCGGTGGCTCAGTCAGTTAAGCGTCTAACCTTGGCTCAGGTCGTGATCTCGGGGTCTTGGGATCGAGCCCTGTGGCAGGCTGCCCATTCAGCAGGGAGTCTGCTTTCTCTCTCTCCCTCTGCCCCTCCCCTTGCTTGTACACGCACTCTCTCTCAAATAAATAAGTAAATAATAAATAATTTATTTGAGAGAGAGAGGGGGCGAGTGAGGGGTGGGGGGGGGAGACAAGCAGCCTCGGGGTGAGTGCAGAGCCTAACACAGGGCTTGATCCCACAACCCTGAGATCATGACCAAAGTCAAGAATTGGACATTTAATTGACTGAGCCACCCAGGCACCCCAGTATTTTTATATCTTAGTCTATTTTTTTTAATTTTTATTTTTTTAAAGATTTTATTTGTTTATTTGAGAGAGTGAGAGACAGAGACAGAGCATGGGGGGAAGGGCAGAGGGAGAGGGAGAAACAGACTTCTCACTGAGCAGGGAGCCCAGCATGGGGGCTTGATCCCAGGACCCTGAGATCATGACCTGAGCCAAAGGCAGACACTTAACCAACTGAGCCACCCAGGGGCCCCTATCTTAGTTTATTTTTGAAATCTCCTGGGATAAAGTTACCGTTGTGATTTTATATATGAGGGGACCATGGCACGCAGTGGTTGAATGATTTTTTCAGGCTTGACAGCGGCACCCTCTCTGCACCCTGGCCTGCTGCTGCCGGAGACTGAGTGGGGATTTTAGAAGGGCTCGCCTGGCCGGAGGCTGCTGGCAAGACGTGTTCTTCTGCCAGTGTAGGACCATCTCAGACCTGGCATTTGGCTCATGAGCGCCGGGCAGCTAACGGAGTGCCTCCCAGATGTGGGCAGCCCGTTTTGCATGCTGCAGGTGCACAGATGGCCCAGGTCAAGTGCAGTTCACGCTTCAGCCACACCGTGTGCTGACAGCAGCAGTCTTGCTCCCAGCTGGGAGTGCTGGCCTGACTTCTGCCTACATGGCCCCCGGAGCCTGAACTCTGTGACCTTTCCTCTCCCTCCCCCTTCTCTTGTAGCTCAGTCAGTGGCCTCAGAGTCCTAGGTGTCCAAGTCCTGGCCCCTGTTATTACTCACCATGGCTTGGTGCTGACCCCTTCCTGTCCCTGACTGACTGATGGACTCAACGTGCTCAATGACTAAGCCTTGATCACACCCTGGGCTGGGCTCTGAGTGCTCATGAGTGTGGTTTGGTTCCTGCGTGGTGGAGCTCACTGGTGGGCCAGGCAGACAGACACGGGAACTGATAACATAACAGGGCATGGGGAAAAAGGTGCTTGGTAAGGGAGGGCCAGCTGCCTGATCTGACCCAGGGGGCCAGGAGGACTTTCTAGAGATGGCTGTACGTGAGCTGCTCTTAGCCCTGGCTCATATCCCTTCCATCTGAACTGCTACAGCATTCCTCTGCTGGCTTCTCTGTCTCCTTCGTGTCCCTCCAGGCCAGTTTCTACAGAGCTGTAGCCATTCGGTTACAGCCCTGGCTCACTCTCTTTAGCAGTGCCTCATTTCCGCCACAGGTGCGTGCGTGCAGGAGAGGTCCTTCGTGATGTGGCTTTACTCAGTTCCACTCCTCAGCCAAGCTGCCTTTGCATTTCCCCAAACGTCTTTGTGCCTCTTCTGGGGCTGATTTCTCTGCCTAGAATGCTCCGCATCTGTATCTCCCTCTTGGTGTCCTACCCCCCCTCATTTTGGTGAATTCTTGCTTATTTGTCAGGACTTGGCTCAAAAGTCACCACTCCTATGAAATGTCTCCTCATTACCTCTTCCCACCCCCACCCAGAATCAATGACCTCTTCTTTCATATGGGACTCTGACTTGTTACAGGTCTCTGAGCCACCTGACAAGGGCTCTACCTCTGCCTCACCTGTCCCTGATTGTCCCACAACCTGACTCTGTTTTTGGCTGGAAATGTTAACCCAGTGACTGAGTACACAACTCTGGCTACCTTCTAAACACTTAATTTTTGAATGCTTATGATAGTAAAATGCTGGCTCTCAGAGATGTCTCATTTTGCCTCTAAAGCCTCTCAAATACTAACTTTTGGAGGGTTTTGCTTTGGGCAGGCAGTGTAGGGTTAATGCCGAGTCTGTAAATAGAGCATAAATATAGGAGTGTGTTGGTTAGTTCGGGAGAACTATTTCACAAACCCTGATAGGATCGACTCTTCATAGCACTGCCTTCAGAAGTGATAAACGGAGCAAATGATTATTTCCAGGGTGTGTCTAGGAGCTTATGGCTTTACCTGTAATCTTTTATTCTTTTTAAAAGATTTTATTTATTTATTTGACAGAGGGAAGGAGGGAGGGGGAGTACAAGCAGGGGCAGTGGCAGGCAGAGGGAGAAGCAGACTCCCCGCTGAGCAGGGAGCCTGATGTGGGGCTCGATCCCAGGACCCTGAGATCATGACCTGAGCTGAAGGTAGACGCTTAACCCACCAAGCCACCCAGGAGCCTCTATAATCTGTTATATTTCGGTGTATATGCTGCATTTAATTTTTAAGGCCAGCCTTGGTTCTTGCTTCTTGTTCAGTGTTGGCTAAGAGTGTGGCCATGAATTCAGGTAGAAACTTAATGGTACTTTAAAGAGAGAGAGACTTATTTTTTAAATTTCTGTTTTTGCCAAACACCTCGTAGCTAATGTTAAAACCCTGGCTGTTGCAGGCTACTGCTGGGGTGATGCCACATGGGGCATTTCTCTAGTAATCTAGAGACATGACAGACCTAACCCGTGGGTTCGGCGTGAGGGTCTGCTTGGGTTACTGTCTCTCACAGCCCCCTCTCAAGTTCCATTCACACTGAAAGTGCACGAGGGATGTCTTTCGGAGCGTTGGATCCAGTACATGTGGGTTTGAATGCTGGCTGTTTAAGTTCCTAGCTGTGTGATTGTGGATAAGTAAATTAACCTTTCTGAGCTTCATTTTCTCATCTCTGAAATAAAGTGTAATAACACCTACCTTAGAGCTGCTGAGCGATGGAATGAGGTCAGGTATGTCCTGTCTGGCATTTAGCAAACACTGAACAAATCGTAGATGATACGATCAGTAGAATTATTCTCTGGAGACTATGACAGAAAGGGAAGTGCTCTCCTTTTTAATATCAGCAACCTAAACTTGTCAGGTGTCAGTTTTTCTTTTTAAAATTATCTGCGTCTTTGATTTGTTTATTTCCATGGGTAGATTTTTTTTTTTTTTGAGATTTTATTTATTCATTTGTCAGAGAGAGAGTGCACAAGCAGGGGGAGCGGCAGGCAGAGGGAGAGGGAGAAGCCAGGCTCCCCGTTGAGGAGGGAGCCAGATGTGGGGCTCGATCCCAGGACCCTGCGATCGTGACCTGAGCCTAAGGCAGAGGCTTAACCGACTGAGCCACCCGGGCGCCCCTCCGTGGGTAGACTGTTAAGGAGGCAACGTAGCACCTCAGAGAGAGGGGTCCTCTAAGCTGGTGGTTCTGAATGTGGTTCTAGAGTCAGACCTCCATGCACCAGAGCCGGAGGAGCTGGGGAGTCCCGGACAGGTAACAGACCCTTCGGGGCTTCGGTTTCCTCATCTGCAGAGGAACCATGACGATTCCTGTCGTCAGCCCCACAGGTTGTTGGAGGATTAAGTGAGAAGGCCCGTAGGCACAGCAGTTGGCAGGTAGCAAGAACTTCTCCGATGTCAGCTGCCATCACTGCTGTGATCCCCGTGGGTGATCGTGGGGAGGCGATGGAGAGGCGGCAGGCCGTGCCCGGGGCCGGTCTGGTCTGGTCTGAATGGCTTGTGTATGTTTGCCTCTCAGCACTGTCTTCCTCATGGGGCCGATGAAGCAGCTGAAGCGAATGTTCGAGCCGACGCGTCTGATTGCAACTGTCATGGTGCTGGTAAGGCCTGCCTTTTAGCCGCACTTGGGAAACGGGACTTCTTGTTTCTGCTGTGTGCAGTTTTCTTCGTCTTCAGCCTAAAACCCTCTTTTCTTTTTCCTTTCGTCTTGACTTGCCCCCGATGCCTGGAAACACCGTGGCAGAGGGGGAGTTCTGCGTCTGGTCGTTACCCCCTGGTGTTTCAGCTGGTGTTCGGGTTCTGCCGGCTCCACACTCCCAGCGGGCTGGTCACAGTAGCCAAACTGATGTGCGTGAGGTCCCGCTGGTGACCGGAGAAGCCACACACAGGCGGAGCTTGGAGGGAAGGACTCAGAAGCATGGGCTCGCTCTCTGGAGTGGGCAGCTGGTCTCCTGGAGCGAGCGCGCTCTTCCCGGAGCATTATCTGACTGCCATTGTGTTTGTTTTCATCCGAATTTCTGATGCGGGTCTGCTGTCCTCATGGCCCCTCACCTCTGTTCCCTGCTCGGACAGCAGTACGTTCAGCTAATCACATCATCCTGTCCCGTTGATTCAAATGCCCCTTCCTCCTCTGAGCTGCTGTCTTCTGTGTGACCGTTAGAATCATTCCAGACCACATTCGCTGGCCTTCTGTTAAAATTACCTTTATTTGCAACATTTGGGACTTGATCAGTGCGCTTCTATTTTTAGTTTCATTTCTGTCCATGTCATTTGTTCAAATAGGTGAGTTCTCTAAGGCCCGGTCTGTGTTTGCTGTCGATTGCATGTCCTTTCAGAGCACTGGCCCAATGCTGGCCACGGAGAACATACTTGGGCCGTGTTTATTGAGTAGTTACGTTACAGAAGGACAGAGAGGACGGGCATGACCGGCAGCTCGAGTGCCATTGTTCTTGGCCAGCCCTGGGTGTAGATGGTCTGGACATCTCTCTTGTAGAAAGAACTTTCTAAGAAAGGGCTCCGGGGAAGTGTTAGGTGACATGTAAACAAATAGCCGATCGCCCGATGTCTCACGTTACCCTTCGTCCCTGCTTGCGTTTTCTGCTCCAGACACAGGTGTTTTTGGCAGGGGTTCAAATACAGAGCCGTGCGTTCGACCTACTTTAGTGTGTTTGAATGAAAAGATGGAGGGGCGAGGGGTGGACCAGAGATGTGATTTTGTTTTCCGGGCAGAGAATTTGGGAAAATTTGAAAGTCGAAGAGGATCCATTTCTTTTTCATCTACATCCGTTCTTATTGGCCGGTTTCATTTCATCGGGATTTTAACTCTTCTACCGAACACGGTGCTCGCGTGGGTCCAGTGCTTCCGAGAGGAAGGGTACCTTTGGTTGCTGTGACCATCACAGCATCTGGTTACTGCATTGAGAAAAGTATTGCAAGTTCGCCAGGAATGGCGAAGCCTTTTTCTCCATGTTGTCACTGTATCAATTAATGTTTTTCCTCTCTCTCTAGTTGTGTTTTGCACTTACCCTGTGTTCTGCCTTCTGGGTAAGCATGTGTTTTAATTTTCTTGAACCTTTTTGGCTTGTGCCTCTTGTCACAGACAGCGCTGTGACCACCCCTTTTTCTTGCAGTGGCATAACAAGGGGCTCGCGCTCATCTTCTGCGTCTTGCAGTCCTTGGCCCTGACGTGGTAAGTGATGTTTTAAATAGTCTTCTCCCACGTCGCCGTGTGACTAATGCAGCTGAAGGAGATCAGATCCCACGTGGTGTGGGTAGGAGGATAGAAAAACATAGAAACTTCTCAGTTTAAGAATTCTCCACGATGTGAGTGAAGTCAGACTCCAGAGCGGAAGTCTGTGGCCTCAGCCCCAAGCCGATAGACGGCATCGTGGTCTTGGGTGGTTGGGGAGGCTGTTTGCCTGCGGCAGTGTTTCCTTTTTGCGGGGCTCATGGTTGATTTTGAGATGTTATAAATGGTATTCAGTCACTTCTGTCCAGTAGGAGCAGGACAGTGACGTGTTACGGGGCCTGGTAGAAAGAGGCTTGTGAGTCAGATGTTGAAGGCAGGCGAGGGGTAAGAAGCGATGAGCTGCATTTGTGAGGGGATGGATGATTTAGCCCAAGCCCAGAGAGGGGATTGTCAGCCGGAGATGAGGGACAGTGAGTGACGAAACGACACCACGTGGCCGTGGGCAGCAGATGGGCAGGTGCGCTGCAGGCCGTTGGCAAGACCACGGAATTGTAGCTCAAGAGCCACGCCGAGTGAGAGGGCGCTGGAGACCTTGTTACTGGGGGGGGGTGGGGGGGATGGGGCTGTCGGTTCCCGGCCTTTCCAGACCGGCCCAGCGTCAGAGTGAGAGCGGTGCTGGCAGGCATGCAGTCGACGGCTTCTGAGATGTTGCTGCCGTCCTTCCAGACTTGGTGAAGGGATGAGACAGATGTGCTCATCTGCTTCGGAAAAAAAATGTTGTCTCTAGTGCAGAGGAGAGAGGACCGCAAGTTTTAAAGCCCCCGAGGATCAGCTGTACCCCTGTGTGGTAGAAATGGGGCTTGAGGCTGCAGGCTGAGCGCCCATCGCTCCCTCTCGTCGTTTTGGACTTTTGAATAAACACACTTCCCAAATGCTTTTTGGCATTTACGGTGTTCACAAGGGAGTTTCTGCGCATGGGGAATGTAAGAGGAATGATGGCCTGATCTTAATGACGCACATGTTCTGGGAATAGGTACCACAAGGCCTGGTTTGATGGCTTATATTTATATTTCGTTCTTCTTCCCCACGGGATGGAATTGGTACCCACATGTACATGCCTTTTTTTTTTTTTTTTTTTCCTATAGACTGAATTTGAAGGCAGTTTTCAGAGGTTCAGCATTCATAGGGGCTCGAGCAAATGGCAGTCTCCCCTCCAGCACCGACTTGTGTTTTTCTCAGGGCTGGTCCTTTAGGGTTGTGGCCTCCTCCCTGCATGGGCCTCCATTGGGTGAGGGGCCTGAGCCAACCGGGACCCCCAAGATATCTTGGGCTTGGGTTCTCGAAGAATCCTAGCTTGCTTATATTTTTAGCCATAGTGTAGTTGGTAGTGGGTTTTTTTTCTTTCTGTTCTGTTTTCTTTTCTTTTAAAATTAATAGGAGCAGAGCAGAAAATTATCCCAGTCGGATAGGAGTTACATTCTGTTGAGGATTTGTAAAATATTAGGGGATAGCCGATCTGGGTTTTACCTGGTGTCGTTTCAGAATGGGGCTCTGTGCCATCCCAATGTGTGGGATCTGCTGACCCTGTGAGGCTGAGGTGACAGGGTTACCACCACATGGGCCTTTTGCCCTTCTTCTGGCCATTGATGACACTCCCCCCACCCCCGTACGTGTGACATGGTGTGTGTGTGTTCACGTGTGTGTGCAAGTGTGCATGTGTGTGTGTGTACCCTCCACGCTGAGGAAGGAGAGGGTCTGGGCCCATCAGGGTAGGTGCCTCACAGCTCAGGGCCCATTCCTTCCAGCGATTGCCTCCATTGATTTCATCTCTTTGTTTTCATTGCAGGTATAGCCTTTCCTTCATACCCTATGCAAGGTAAGACTAACTTGTGTTTAGGACCGTGACTTCTGTCACTTGGGGATGATGGTGTGGTTGCAAAGGGCCTTTCGTTTCGAGTGCTTTCAGAGAGCACATGTTATTTTATCTTTATTAAAATTCTTTCAGACAAATAGGTAAATGTCCTATACCTATTTTATGGATTAGTAAGCTGAGGGTCCTGTCCACCCCCTCCCCTGTGGTACAGGGATGATGGGCTTTGGCCCAGGACCGCCAGTTCTGGTGGCGGATCATTCTCCTGTGATATGTAGTGCATATGTGCTCGTCATGACTCTGTGAACTTGTGGCTTTGCAGAGATCTTCTTAAAGGTGGGTATCACTTTAGTATCCCTGAGGAGGAGGTGGAGGGATCCAAGCTCATGCTTGTTTTCTTTGTCCCATTGATGAGAATGTTCCAGAAGAGTTTATGAAGGGAAAGTCAGCAGGGCCAGGACTCAGAGGACCAGGGTTTCCTAATTAGCAGTGTGACCTTGGGCAGCTCGCTAGACGCCTATGGCCTGAGAGGACTCAGGGATAAGGAGAGTGGGCTGGGCCAGGTCATCCCCAGAGGCCCCTTCCGGCCTCCACACCTCCTTTAGTTGGCACTTTCAGTGATGGGCCTCTGAAAACTGGCCGTGTTTTAAAACTGGCAGTGGTTTAATTACATCTGTGTCATACCTGTTAGCTAAAAAGCTTTTCTTTAGCTGTATTGAGAAAATGAAAAATTGCACGGGAGCTGGGGAGGAGGAGCAGGCTTGTGCCTTAGTCTCTGCTGCCGACAGTGATGTGAAGATGCTGGGGAGTGTCAGATGAGAAGGTCACAAGCCCATCAACAAAAAGGCGGCTGTGTGGCTTGGGAATAGGTTCTAGGGGGATAACAGCTGGGAAATACTCTGCTGACCCAGCCAGTTTGGGGGATGGTGGCTAGTCTGAGAAGAGCATGGGTAGAGCTGTCTTGGGAAACTAGGTTTTTATGTGAGATAAGCCAGAACGTATCATCCCTGAGCATCCAGTGATCTATTTATCAGTTTGCCAGCAATTTGAATGTATCATCATGCCAGGACCAGTGCCATAATTTTCAGGGCCCAGTGCAAAATGTAAATGGGGGCTCCTTGTTAAAAAAGGATAGAGAATTTCGAGATGGTAATCACAGAGCATTAAACGAGATGTGGAACCTTTGACGTATGGGGCCCAGTGAAACTGCACATGTCTCCGACCCATGAAGCCAGGCTTGCTTGGTGCCCTTCTTCAGGGCTGCAGACTTGACCTGGATTGGCATTTATAGAGCTTACGCCTTTCCCACAGTGTTCCACAGGAATAGTGGTTACACAGTAGAACAGGCTTCCATGGTCAAATAAGTTAGGGAAGGGGTTAAGCAAAATTAGATGGGTTCCTTGTTACACAGCTTTTTCAAGGTCCTTCGATATGAGTGTTGTTAGCTGCCCCGAGGGATCTTATTTGGCCGTAAAGCTCCTTCTTGTGCAGAGCATCTCCTGGGACTACAGGGTAGAGCGTATCTTAAGAAATTCTGCTCTAGGGGCGCCTGGGTGGCTCAGTCGGTTAGGTGTCTGCCTTCGGCTCAGGTCATGATCCCAGGGTCCTGGGATCGAGCCCCACATAGGGCTCCCTGCTCAGCAGGGAGTCTCCTCCTTCTCCCTCTGCCTGCCACTCTGCCTACTTGTGCTCGCTCTCTCTGTCAAATAAATAAATAAATGAATGAATGAATAAATTAAAAAAAAATCTTTAAAAAAAAATGCTGCTCTAGAATTATCTTACTGTTAAAGCACCGTGCCTGCTCATGCAAACGCATTCCCTTATCTCTCCCTCCCTCCGTGACCCCCCCCACCCCCATCCTTGGCGCAAGTGCAGCTGAGAGCAGAGGGACAGAGTAGGGGTGGGAAGCCCTCGTAGCAGCCGCACGTGGTGCCTCAGATGGCCGTGCTTGCTTGGGTGGGATGGTGATTGAGCACCCACTCTTTCCTTGCATGCTGTACAGTGAATTCTAGGGGGTAAGCGCCTGGGACAGGCCTAACACAGTGGGTTAAGAAGTACTCAGTCACTTGAGAGAGTCCCCTGTGCTTGGGAGCTCCTGCAAGCTGTCCCTTAGCAAGTTCTTGCTGTTCACTTAGGGTGAAGAAAGGCCCGAGTGACGACTGGATCTCATGTTTCCGGTGCATCTGGTGATTCTGGTTGACATTCAAGTGCCTAGTCCTCTGTTCTTGGTTTCTGATAACCTCTGCTCTCTTCTGGTCTCTTCCTTTTGGTACCAGTTATTTGATACTTACTTTATTCACTGTATTAATTTCTGCAATTGGTCTTTAGGGTAAGTGGGACATCCCCTTTTGCAGATGGGGAATTTGGAACTCAGTAAGACAAATCACTTGCCCACAAGAGTACTAATGTTGAAACTGATGTTTGATGCCAGGTGGGTCGACCCCACAGTCTGGGTGCTCTCTGCTCCATAGGATGCTACTCTGTGCCCAGGAAATCTACAGGGGCCTTTGGGGTGATGATCTCCCATTGATGTTTGTGTGTTTTCCTCCTAGGGATGCTGTGAAGAAGTGTTTTGCTGTCTGTCTTGCATAGCACACGGTCAGTTGTGCAAGGCTTTGGAAGGCGCCGTGGACGGAAGCTGGTGGACAGTTTTGTAAATACCTTCTAAACCTCTGTCTTACAGACGCGTGCCTTTTCTCTTGCAGCAATGTGTTCCTTGTGATCTGAACGTTTGAGGGCTGCTTTTGGAGGCAGTGTTGTGTTTCCAAACCCAAATGTCTGTAGCACAGTACGAGAGGTGGGTTCTGTATCTTACGGGGTAGGCTATTCCTCATGCACCTGTTTCCTCTTTAGATGGTGTTCCACTGAAATCTCCTAAATAAAGACCTTGTTAAGCAGCCGCAGGTCAGCCTCAGGAGCCAGTGCTGCCCAGGTGACGACAGGCGGCCCCATCAGAGCTGGCAGGGGTATGGCCATAAGGGTCAGAGTTTAGGGGTCAACGGGGACTTTGTGGACTTGCCGTCAGCATGGAGACCACCACCCCTTGCCTCAGCCAGCGTGGACATGCTTCTGCTCTGGGGTCTGCCCCCCTGACACCTGCACACAAGCCCGTGGAGAGCCTGGTCGTGGAGTGACGTGGAAAAGGAGCACTGTTTGTTGATATGTGTTGTTTTTAAATCTGAACGTTGGCTTTGTTGTTCTTCTGATCGCACACCTGACGATGGAATGGATCTTCTGACATTCAGTGCACACTCTTCTTGTCTTGGGGTTTTCTTTCTTTCTCCCCCTCCACGTAGCTTTCCTCATGACTTCCTGGAACTAGACTGGGGACAGGGCGTTGACAGAACAGACACGGTTTGCTTTTGCGCAGAGCTGACAGGAGGTGAAAAGTCTTGCTTTCTGCTCTTTTTTTTTCTTCGTTATTTAAATGTTGCTTTTAAACTGATTCTATTTTCCGTTCTCCCCTGGAACGGGGCCAGGGGAGAGTGGGTGGGAAGACAGAGCCCCGCTGTGGGGCCTGCAGGAAGGAGGCCCGCCTGCCCGGTGACCTTTAAACAGTGTTTGCCCTTGAGCCCAAGCTGCAAACACTGGGGCTGGACGCAGTGGACGGTAGGGAACTTCCATCGCACCCCTGTCTCACCACACACGGTGCTGGGTGCCCAGGACCCTGTCTGGTCCTTATGAGAGCCTTGTGACGAAGCGGTGATGGTTGTTTCCCTGGGCAAAGGACATCAGGCCCAGAGAGGTTAGCAGATTCCCCCAAAGCCATGGTTGGTGCAGAACTAGGTCCAGAGCTGGGGCGCCCCAGCTTCAGTCCCCTCTGTGCCCCCGTGTTTCTCAGGGTGGCTCTGGGGGCGCCGCTTCTAACTGTTCTGCTTGTTCACATCAGCCGAGCCTGTGCCTTTTCTGGCCCCAGTCTCTCTATGTCACTGCACTGTCTCCTGCCCAGTTTCCCTTTTGGGATGCTTCCTCCTGGTTCTGTAGGATCTCCATCGTTCGTTTGTGTGCCCTTGTAGCTCGTCCTTGCTGCCTGACCAGCATAAATGCCCTATCTTGATTGCCAGAGGTCTTGGCATTGCGGGGCCTCTCAAGCAAGCCCACAAGTGAAATCTCTCTGGGGTTGCCTTTCTGTTCTTTCCCCAGGTTTAGCTGGTCCACTTGGGTTCTTGCGTGGAACCTCCAGACCAAAGGCTGTGGTCCACGTGTCGTCTCCTTGCTTGTGGCCAGTTGTTACATGCTTTCTCCTGTTGCAGCTGAGACCTTGCACCGGCTAGCCTTTTCCTCTGAGCGGGGGAGCAGTGAGCAGGTCCGATAGGGCCACAGTGAGGAGGCAGTCTCACCGGGTCCTCTCTAGGTTACGGAGGGCACCCAGGCTTATCCTGAGGTTCCTAATCTGCCGCCCATCAGCCAGGAAGGAAATTATGTGCTACCCTCTGGGTTGTGCGGAGTTCTTTCACATTTGAGGCGCCCCTAGGAGATAGCTCAGAAATTAGAAGCGCTCTAGGAAGGGGCCCAAAGGAGGTCAGGAGTGTCCATCGTTTCCTCTCGTAAGAGCTGACGTGAGGCTAGCCTGTCTCTATGAGCTCCAGCCAGCCTGGAGTAACTAGAAGGCTGATCCCTCTGGCCCTTTGCCATGTGTGGACTTGACTTTGTGGGACATGAGGTCGGGGTGCCTTTTGAGATGTCAGCAGGGCTGTGTGGCATAGTACCGGATGTGGGCTTCGACGGCGCACGGTTCTGGGTGTGAGCTGTGGCTCGGTCACACACTGGTGTCAGGTTGAACAAGCTACTTAAGCTCTGGCTGCTCCGTCTAAAAACAACAGAGATAGCAGTTCCTGCTGGATCATTGTCCATGGGTGAGCTGTGTGTCAGGTGCGTAGCCTGGTGATACTCAGTAAAAGGAAGGCATTATTCCTAGGTCCCAGCAGTAACCGATGACCTTTGAAGGTGGCAGGTGAATGTCTCTGACCATTAACTTCTCTAAAAAGTATGCATTTGCCATTATGTGTCCAGCACAGCGGAGTGGCCAGGCATGGTCTCCACGGTGACTTTGCAGCTGGTCATCCTGTTTCCCTTACTCAAGAGAAGGCGCAGCCTCAGAGAGGGTAGGGGTCCCTCCAGATCTCACCAGTAGAGGGCGGTGGTTCTCACGTTAAAGCGCCTGCTTTGCCCTAACGCGGGGCCTCTGGCCAGTTTGCACAGACAGCTCCAGGCAGGACACTGAGAACAGCTTTTGGATGACCTGCCGTTCAGAACCTTCCGGACTTGTGCATTTCCCCTCTGCCACCTCGCCCTTTGGTGTTCCGTACTTGTTTTTGCCTGCCACACGTTGGGAGGAAGAAATCCATGTTAAATCCGCTGGAAGCTGTTACCAGGCAACAGCCCCGGTTGCAAGGACCCTTGTGGGCAAGAGAGTGGGGAATTAGGGTTCAGACCCTGCCGCTGGCAGGCTGGCAGTGGTCTTGGTTTCCTGCAGCCCCCTCCTGCTGCCTGTTCACTGCTGGGGAAAGGAGAGGTCGTTGCATTTTTGCATTTTTGGAATGAAGGGAATCATTCAGGCGACTCTTGCACTGCACTGTGCTCCCCGGAGGTGAGGGGGTGCCCCCAACTGCATGTGAGCAGTGCCCCAAGCACTCTTCCCTCTGTGGGTGCCGTGTTGGGCACTGCGCTACTCCCCAGGCCCAGACAGCTGTCTCCCGGCCCTCAGGGCCTGCTGTGTGACTCCCTGCCACCCATCTCACTACCTAGGAGGTTCCCCTTCTGCCGACTGTGCTCACGGGCAACTCTGGCTTCCAGATCCTGTGTGCGGCCCTGCCCCTGGCCGCTGCTGCCCAGGCCCAGCTGGAGGTTCGCTGGGAAGGTGGGGCACCATCCCCCGTGGAGCATTTCCACTGGGTTGATGATCTCAGTGCTCCATGATTCTTGTATGGGGACTTTGATGTCCCCCGACTGCCACCTCCTTCCCACCCTAATTAGGATGTGCTCAGGGAGCAGGAAATAAAATCATGAAGTGCATCTAAATAAATTTCTTTTGGATACTTGCATTGGGAAAGATGATAAAGAAGTGGGGCATACTTAGGAAAAACGGCTGTGGGAGATACTGGTTTGGCTGCTTCCGCTTTTGACAGCTCCGGGAGACGGACCAGTGTGGCAGTGTGACACTGGGGGAGTGAGTTAGGAAACTGAACTCAGCCTGTGGCTGTGCATTCCCTTTTCTGTGGGGCAGCCCACACCAGGCCTGCCTTACCTTCTCTTCCCTCAGACGTCTGACTGGAGTCAGCTGCAGGATTACAGCCTAGTTAAAAATGCACAACCCATCCTTGGCCTTCATTTTCAGCAGATAAATGAAAAAAAATCCATGTTTGCTCAATTTTTGGTGTAGTTTTTTTATTTTAAAATTTAAGATTTTGGGGGGATGTTTTAAGGGGTGCTGTAGTTTTTTGCAGATAGCAGTTTTTAAAAAGCTAATAGACCTGCAACTGAAGTTAAATACAGATTTATATCTGAAATTCTTGATAAGATATTAACAAAAGAATTTAGATTTAGAATTTTTGATTTTTTGGAAATTCTTATTTAAACAGTTGGGAGGTTAAATCATGTGACTTTAAAGTACCTTCTAATTCATAGTTTATGAATTTTATGAAATTCTGACGTCTTCAGCATTTTCAGTCAAGTAAAGAGAAAAAGCGTTGTGCAGTTTATTTGATCCCAGTTCCCTCAAGATAAGCTGTTTCGTTCCATTTTGGGCTATTTCCAGTTCTACCCCAAAGGCGTAGGTGACACTCCCAAGTCCCTGGTACACCTAAGCTTTGTTGTGGGTTGCTCGGGTTTCTGTTGCAAGGAAAGGCCTCAGGAACCTCGGGTGGAGATCTCACACTGGAGCTTGTGAGCAGAGCCCAGCGAGGCAAACGGCAGCAGCCCAGCCTTTGCTAACTACATTGACCACATAAAATTCCATTCTTCCTAACAGGAGCCCATAGGCTGATAATGGGCTTAGAAACGCACAGAACTTGTTCTCTGGGTGGGGTGAGCCCAAAGCAGAGGCGGTTGAGTTTGTAGGCAGGTGCTGTATCGTCTTGTGGACCACACGTGGCTATTTGAAATGAAAAGTCAGGCCACAGCATTGTAATAAAGAGCTCATGCTGAGGTTCCTGTTTACAACAAGCTAATGTTACTACGTGTAATAAATAGTACAGAAACCCCAATATATCACAGACATTCCCTGATACAAGTGGGCTGCCTGGGCCTCACGTCTTTGTGAGGTATCGTAACGACCAAATGAAGACTGGTACCTGGACAGAGTGCTGTTCTCTGTCTGTCGAACTTCCACACTGCCGGTAATGAGCCTTATTCTAAGCACAAGCGAATCTTGTATTTCTAAAATATCCTAAAGAAGAAGCATAGTTTACATTCAGTTTTGTGGTCTTTCTGCCATGAGAAGTGTTTATTTTGCCTTTTTCATTATGTTTGCTTGACATAGCCACTTTGAACAAGGAGAGGAAAAATGTAAAATCCTCTCCACTCTGTTCTGCTGCTGCTTTTGTAAATTCCGATTGTGAAGTTGGGGATAAAGATGTTCAAAAGCCCATGGAGAATTTACATGCCTTCAGAACATTGTGCCTGTTCTTATATGATGAGCTTTTAAAACACTTTGTTAAAACATGAATCAATTTTTGTAATTGTATAGAGATATTCAGCTAATTTTGAATGCTGGTGATTGCATAACTGAGTTTTTTATATCCAAAAATATATTCTTGTGTGCTCCTTTTCCTACCTTGAGATTCTATTTCATACAACAAATGTTTTCTTTTTACTGATGCATTTCAAAGAGAAAGAATTTTGCTGGCAATTAAACTGTTTTTCCCCCCAAGACATCATAAAACTGTTCTTAATTTTTCCTGTTTTGCTTTTTGTTTCCTTTTCCAATAAATGATAGAATTATGATGTTAATAAATCTGGTATTGTCTCTTATTCATGTTTGTCTTCCCAGGAGTCACTAAATGAAGATTGTAAACAAGAAAAGACCATGTCCTTATTTTGCATTCGTAGTATGAGCATGCATTGTAAGCACTTAAAGTTGTTTTTGAGCTAAATTGATATGTAGTCCTCTCTTTCCAGTGATGTGGGGATAACAGGGCCTGTTTTGAAGATTTTTGAAGGTAAGAAATGTCAAATGCTTTTATTTTGGAGTATTCCTGCAGACCAGTTTAGTCCTTGCATAAACTGGGTAGTCAAATTAGTATAAAGTTGTTCATAATACTTCTGTATTCTTTTAATGTTCCAAGATTTACACTTAGGACTGTTCTTTCTCTGTTGATACTGGTAATTTGTGTCTCCTTGCTTTATTTTGGTCAGTCTGGTTTGGGGTTTATGATTTTATTGATTATTTCAAAGACAAACTAGTTGAAAAGATTTGAACAGACATTTAACAAAAGTATATGAATGGCCAAGAAACACATGTAATATATACTGTATTGTCATGTAAGTTTAAAAAACAGGTAAAACCCAACTCTAGACTAAAGATGCATTCTTAGGTGGTAAAATTATAATGAAAACTAGGACGTTATTTGCATAAAGTTAGGATAGTGATGACTTTTTGAGGTACGGAGAGGTTAGTGATAGATGAGGGACACAATGTGGAGGGGGACTCTGGGTGCTGGTCGTCCTATTTGTTTTTCTTTTTTCTTTTTCTTTTTTTTTTTTTTTTGAGAGAGCTTGAGTGGATGGTGAGGGGCAGAAGGAGAGAAAGTGAGAATCTCAAGCAGGCTCCATGCTCAGTTCAGAGCCTGACATGGGGCTCGATCCCACGACCCTGAGATCATGACCTGAGGCGAAATCAAGAGTCGGATAGTTTACCGGCTGAGCCACCCCGGGCCCCTGTCCCACTTCTTGATCAGATGGTACTTACAAGTTGTTCACTCTGGTAAATCATTACAGTATGTTTTTTGTGTATGTGCACTTTTATGATGTGTTACATTTTATAGGAAACCATGCTTCAGTTTCATTGCTTTTCACTATTGATTGTCTTTTTTCTTTAATTTAATTGGTTTCTTTTCTTACCTTTATTATTTCTTTCCTTACATTTACTTTGGGTTTAACTTAACTCTTCTAGCTTTTTAAGGTAGGAGCTTAAATAATTGATTTTAGGTCTTTTTTTTCTAATATAGTTTAATACTGTAAATTTCCTTCTGAGCATGACTAGTTGCATCTCACAAATTTTAATATGTTATGTTTTCATTTTAATAAAGTCCAGGATATTTTCTTTTTTTCCTTTTTTACTGTTTACTACTGTCCACCTCTGGACTACCTCCTCAGTTCCAACTTACCACCCTGCTGCCTTCCCTTCCCTCTTCCCCTGGCTTCCCTCTCCCCCTGCCTCTGGCTTCACCACCTCCTCCCTCACCGCCTCCTCACCTCTGCTGCCTCTCCTCCCCTGCCTTTCCCCACCCCCCACTTCCACCTCCCACCCCACCTCCACCCCTTACCCCTCCCAAACATGGCCTGGCCTAGTTCAGAATACTTCATTTCCTTGTGATTTCTTCTTTGACCCATTGATTACTTGGATGTGTGTTTAATTTTCAAACATTTGGGGATTTTCCAGATACCTATTATTGGTTTATAATTAATTCTGTTATAGTCAGAGAACATATTCTTTTCTTAATTATTATTATTTTTTAAGGATTTATTAGGGAGGGAGAGAGCATGAGCTGGGGCAGGGAGGGGCAGAGGGAGAGGGAGAAGCAGACTCCTCGCTGTTCTCGGCTCCATCCCAAGGACCCTGGGATCATGACCTGAGCTGAAGGCAGACACTTCACCCTCTGAGCCACCCAGACGCCCCCAGAGAACATATTCTAAATGATTATAAACCTTTAACTTTTATTGGGAATTGTCTTAGGCCCTGCGTATAGTCTGTCTTGGTAGACGTCCCATGTGTATTTGAAAAGAAGTGTATTCAGCAGTTGAGTGGAATGTTCTAGAAATGCCAGATTGGTTGACAGGGTTGTTCAGGTTCTAACCATACTGAGTTTGTATACTTCCATTATTGAGAGAGACTGTGAATTATAGTGTGGATTCAACTGACTTTTCCATTCAGTTGGTTTTAAAAATTTTGTGTATCTTAAACATTAAAAAATAAAATAAAATGGAAAACACAAAAATGGACGGCTCAATGAATTATTTCAGAGTGATGGCATCACCACTGCCCAGGTCAAGAAATAGACCGTTGGCAGCATCTCAGCGTTCCCTGATGCTCCTGTGCAGTTGCTCCTTCCTGTGTCCCTCTGTCACAGAGATTACCACTGTCCCGGCATTGTAGCCACTGCCTTGTTTTCCTTCAGAGTTCTTTTTTCCTTTTGATTTTATTGAGATGTAATTGACATACAGAACTGTATAAGCTTAAGGTGTATAGCACCATGATTTGACTTACATATATTGCAAGATGATTACCACAATAAGTTTAGTTAACATCTGTCATCTCATAAAGATACCAAAAAAAAAGGTAAAAATGTTTTTTTCCTTGTGATGAGAACTTCTAGATTTACGCTCTCGGCACTGTTCACCTCTGCCATCTTGCAGTGTTAACTGGAGTCATCATGTCGTACGTTACGCCCTCCATACTTACAACTGAAAGATTGTAGCTTCTGACTGTTCCTCCTCCCACCTCCCACGGCCACCTCTGGCAACCACAGATCTGATTTCCTTGTTTTTAGATTCCACATATATGTGCGACATACAGCATTTGTCTTTGTCTGACTTGTTTCACTTAGCACGGTGTCCTCAAGGCCCATTCATGTCGCAAATGGCACGATTTTCATTCAATGGCTGAATAGAATTCTCTTGTGTCTACATACCGTGTTATCGTTCTCTGTTTGCCCGTCGATGGACACTTAGGTTGTTTCCGTATCTTGGCCGTTGTAAATAATGCTGTAGTGAACACGGGGTGCAGATACTTCTCTGGCAGGGCGTCTGTTTCCTGGGGTTTTCGTTCCCACAAGTGGAATTCCTGGGTCATAAGGTAATTCCATGTTTAGTTTTTTGAGGAAACGCCATACTGTTTTCTAGAGTGGCTGCACGAGTTCACATGCCCATCAACAGCACCCAAGGTTCCCCATTTTCCACATCCATGGCAACACGTGATTTCTTTTCTTTTTGATCATACCCATTTTAATAGACATGCAGTGATACCTCATTGTGGTTTTGATTTAAATTTCCGTAATAGTTAGTGATGTTGAATATCTTTTCATGTACCTGTCGGCCATTTGAATATCGTTGGAAACTGGCTTTTTATTGAATTTTTAAAAATTTTTAATTGGATTTTTAATTAGGTTACTTTTTAATTGGATTACTTGTGGTTTTGTTATTGAGTTCTTTATAGATTTTGGCTATTAACCCTTTATCAGATATATGATGTGCAAATATTTTCTCCTATTCCATAGGTTGCCTTTTCATTTTGTTGTTTTTTTTCTGTGCAGAAGCTTTTTAGTTTAGTTTGATGTAGTCCTCCCTGTTTATTTTGGATTTTGTTGCCTTGTGGTTTAGGTGTTGTATCTGAAAAATCATTGTCAGGACCTGTGTCCAGGAGCTTTTTTCCTATGTTCAGATCTTACATTTAATTCTTTTTTTTTTTTTAAAGATTTATTTATGTATTTATTTGACAATGAGAGAGACAGCTAGAGAAAGAGGGAACACAAGCAGGGGGAGTGGGAGAGGAAGAAGCAGGCTCCCAGCGGAGGAGTCTGATGTGGGGCTCGATCCCATAACGCCAGGATCACGTCCTGAGCCGAAGGCAGACGCTTAACGACTGAGCCACCCAGGCGCCCCACATTTACTTATTTTAATCCATTTCAAGTTAATTTTTGTGAGTGGTGTATGGTTAAGATAGCGGTCTAGTGTCATTCTTTTTCATGTAAATATCCAGTTTCCTCAGCACCATTTATTTATTTATTTAAAGATTGATTTATTTATTTCAGAGAGCGAGTGGGTGCGGGGAGGGGCAGAGGGAGAGAGAAACCTTAGCCAACTCTGCGCTGAGCACGGAGCTTGACGTGGAGCTTGATCTCATGACCCTGAGATCATGACCTGAGCTGAAGTCAGGAGTCAGATGCCCAACCGACTGAGCCACCCAGTGGCCCTCAGCATTTATTGAGGAAACTCTCCATTGAGTACTCTCGACTACCTTGTCAAATGTTTCAGTTGACCAGTCTTTAGAGTTTTATCACCCACTATTAAAGAACTTGCTATTTTAAAAAAATGTGAAATATGCATAACATAAAATTTATCATCTTAACCATTTTTTACATGTATAGTTCAGTGGTATTAAATATGTTAGTATCATTACCTAATCTCATGTTGTGAAATTTCCCCCTATGTTTTCTTCCAGGATCTTTATAGTTTTAGGTCTTATAATTAGGTCTTTGACCCGTTTTTAGTTAATTATTATACTGTGTTAAGTAAAGATTCAACTTCATTCTTTTGCTTGTGATTATCTGGCTTTCTTCGCACCATTTGTTGAAAAGACTGTCCTTTCGCTATTGAATGGTCTTGGCAGCCTTGTCAAAGATCGTTTGACCACGTATGTGAGGTTTTATCTCTGGGCTCTTTATGCCATTGGTTTATGTGTCTTTTTTTTTTTTTTTTTTAAAGATTTTATTCATTTGACAGAGAGACAGCGACAGGGAGCACAAGCAGGGGGAGTGGGAGAGGGAGAAGCAGGCTTCTTACTGAGCAGGGAGCCCGATGCGGGGCTTGATCCCGGGACCCTGGGATCACGACCTGAGCCGAAGGCAGACGCTTAACAACTGAGCCACCCAGGTGCCCCTGTGTGTCTGTCTTTACTGTCTTTACTTGTCTTTAGTCCCTTGATGACTATAGTTTGTAGGAAGTTTTTAAATCAGGAATCCTCCAGGTTTGTTCTTTTTCAAGATCATTTTCGCTACTCAGTTCCTTTGAGATTCCATATGAGTTTTAGGATTTTTTTTTTTTTAATCTGTGCAAAAAAGGCACTGGGATTTTGATAAGGATTGCATTGAATCTGTAAATTGCTTTGAGTAGTATGGACATCTTAGCAAGTCTTCCAATCAGTGTACATGGGATATATTTCCATTCAGTTATGTCTTTAATTTCTTTAAACACCGTTTCATGGTTTTCATTGTAGAAGTCTCTCACTTCCTTAGTTACCTTCTAAATATTTTATTTTTTTGATACTATTATAAATAGAATTGCTTTTGTAATTTCCTTTTCAGAATGTTCATTGTTAGTGTATAGAAACGCAACTGATTTTTGTGTATTGACTTTGTATCCTGTTAATTTCTTGAATTTATTTATTAGCTGTAACAGGTTTTGTGTGTGTGAAATCTTTAGGGTTTTCTACATGTAAGATCATATCTGCAAACAAAGACAATATTACTTCCTCCTTTCCAGTTTGGATGCTTTTTATTTCTCTTTCTTGTCTAATTGCTCTGGACAGAACTTATGGTACTGTGTTGAATAGAAGTAACAAAAGTGGGCATCCTTCCCTTGTTCATGATTTTAGAGGAAATGCTTTCAGTTTTGTACCATTGAGTATGATGTTAGCTGTGGATTTTTCATATGCAACTTTTATTATGTTGAGATAGTTTCCTTCTATTTCTAGTTTGTTGAGTTTTTTTTTTATTATCATGAAAGAGCGTTGAATTTTGTCAAATGCCTTTTCTGCATCAATTGTAATGATACTGTGTTTTTTCCCCTCTATTCTGCTCATGTGGTGTATTATATTGATTGCTTTTCCTATGTTGAAGCATCCTGAACCACGGAATAATCCTGCTTGATTATGGTATACAATCCTTTTACTATGCTGGTAAATTCAATTTGTTAGCATTTTGTGGAGGTTTTTTTGCATTGATGTTCATAAGGGATATTGGTCTGTAGTTTCCTCTCGTAGTGTCTTTGGCCTTACGGAATGAATTAGGAAGTCTTACCTTTTCTTCAAGTTTTTGGAAAAACTTCTGAAGGATTAGTTCTTGAAATGTTTCGTAGAACTCACTAGTGAAGTCATTAGGTCCAGGACTTTTCTTTGGCAGGAGATTTTTTTTTTTTTTTAAAGCTTTATTTATTTTAGAGAGAGAGAATGAGTGAGAGAAGGGGCAGAGGGAGAGGGTAAAGAAGAGAAGCAAACTCCCCACTGAATGGGGAACCTGATGCAGGGCCCAATCTTAGGACCCCGAGATCATGACCTGTCAAAATCAAGAATCAGACGCTCAACTGACTGAGCCACCCAGGCACCTATGGCAGATTTTTGAGAACTGATTCTATCTTCTTCTTAGTTGTATGTCTGTTCAGATTTTTTATTTCTTCATGATTTAGTTTTGGTAGGTTTTGTGTTTCTTTAGAAATTTGTCCACTCCAACTAGGTTAACCTATTTTTTTTTTTTTTTTGCCATATAATTGTGCATAGTATGCTCATAATCCCTTTTTATTTCTGTGGGATTGGTAGTAATGCCCCCACTTTGATTTCTGCTCTTAGTAATTTAAGTCTTTTTTCTTATTTCCTCTGGTGAATGGTTTGTCAATTTTGTTGATCCTTTCAAAGAAGCAACTTTCTGTTTCATTGATTTCTCTCCTTTTTCTCTTTATTTCATTTATCTCTGTTCTAATCTTTTATATCCTTCCTTTTCCTAGCTTTGGGTTTAGGTCGATCTTTTTCTAGTTCCTTAAGTTGCAAAGTTAGGTTGTTGATTTGAGAGCTTGTTTTTTAATGTAAACATTAATAGCTATAAATTTCCCCCTTAGCACTGCTTTTGCTGCATCCCGTGAATCTTGGTATATTGTGTTTTTGTTTTCATTCATCTCTAAGTATTTTCTAATTTCCTTTGTGATTTATTCTTTGATCCACTGGCTGTTTAAAAGTGTGTTGTTCTGGGGCGCCTGGGTGGCACAGAGGTTAAGCGTCTGCCTTCGGCTCAGGGCGTGATCCCGGCGATATGGGATCGAGCCCCACATCAGGCTCCTCTGCTATGAGCCTGCTTCTTCCTCTCCCACTCCCCCTGCTTGTGTTCCCTCTCTCACTGGCTGTCTCTATCTCTGTCGAATAAATAAATAAAATCTTAAAAAAAAAAGAGTAAAAAAAAAAAAAAAGTGTGTTGTTCAATTTTCACAGTTTTGTGAGTTTCCCAGCTTTCTTTATGCTATTGATTTCTAATTTCATTCCACTTTGGTGAGAGAAGATACTTTGTATGTTATCTATGTTTTAAAATCTGTTGAGACTTAATTCATGGCCTAACATATGTTCTGTCCTGGAAAATGTCCCATGTGTACTTGAGAAGAATGTTTATGCTGTTGTTTTTGGGTAGAGTGTTCCAAATTTGTCTGTTAGGTTAAGTTGAGTTATTATGTTCTTTACGTCCTTGTTTTCCTAACTTCTGTTTTGTCGTTCCATCCATTATTCCAAGTAGGGTATTGATATCTCCAACGATTATTGTAGAACTGTCAAATTTCTGTCATCAGTTCTGTCAGTTTTTATTTCCTGTATTTTGATGGTCTGTCTTTGGGTGTGTAAATGTTTATTATTGTTAAATATTCTTGCCATATTGAACCTTTTATTAATATATAGTGTTCTTTTTCATCTCTTGTAAACTTTTTTGATTTATAGTCTATTTTTCTGTTATGAGAATAGATACTCCTACTTGTTTTTGGTTACTGTTTGCATGGAGTATCTTTTTCCATCCTTTCATTTTCAAACTGTTTATGTGTTTGGATCCCAAATGAGTGTCTTATAGACAGCATGTGGTTGGATCATGTATTTTTTTTTTTTTTAAGATTTCATTTATTTATTTGACAGAGATAGAGACAGCCAGTGAGAGAGGGAACACAAGCAGGGGGAGTGGGAGAGGAAGAAGCAGGCTCATTGCAGAAGAGCCTGATGTGGGGCTCAAATCCATAACGCCGGGATCACGCCCTGAGCCGAAGGCAGACGCCTAACCGCTGTGCCACCCAGGCGCCCCAGATCATGTATTTTTTATTCGTTCTACCAATCTCTGTCTTTTGATCAGAGAGTTTAATTCACTTACACTAAAAGTAATTACTGATCAGAGGGACTTACTTCTGTTACTGTGTTATTTGTTTCTTAGAGGCCCCATAGCTTTTTTTGCCCCTGATTTCTTGCATTCCTGTCTTCTTTTGTGTTTGGTTGATCTTTTGTAGTGAAATGTTTAAATTCCTTTTTAATTTCCTTTTGTGTGTTTTCTGTAGTGATTTCTTTGTGGTTGCCATGGGGTTTACATTTACCATCCTAAAGTTGTCACATTCTAATTTGAATGTTAGCAGCTTAATTTCAATAACACACTAAAACTGCTCCTTTACAGCAGTGTACCCACCTCTTCTGGTTGTTGATGTCACAAAATTACACCTCCGTATACATTGTGTGCCCCAAACATAAACTCATAATTCTTCTAAATGCATTAGTCTCCTGAATTATGTAGAAAACAGGATTTAGAGTTATAAACCAAAGTTACAATAATAATTGCTTTTACAGTAGTCCTTTTTTTTTACTTAAACTGTATTTAAGTATATTAGTCTCTCAAATTATGTAGAAAACAAGAATACAGTTACAAACCGCTCTTACAACAAAATTGGCTTTCATGATTGCTCATGTGTTTGCATTTAATGAGATCTTATTTCTCCATATGGTTTTGAGGTATTGGCTAGTTTGCTTTCTTTCCACCTTGCTTTTGTTCAGCTTTTGTTACTCTGTGACTCTTGATTTCGGTCTCACTTTTGAAGGGCAGTTTTGTTGCACATAGAATTCTTAGTTGACGGTTTTTTTTTTTTTCTTTTAGCTCTTTGAATATATTGGCTTCCTGTCTTCCAGCCTCCAAAGTTTCTGATGAGAGATCTGCAGACAATTTTACTGAGGTTCCCTTGTATGTGATGATTCACTTTGCTCTTGCTGCTTTCAAGATTCACTTCTTTGTCTTTTGAAAGTTTGATTATAATGTGTCTTGGTGTGGGTCTCAGAGTTCATTTTACTGGGGGTTTGTTGAGCTTCTTGGATGTTTATATTCATATCTTCTCATCAAATTTAGGAAGTTTGCAGTCATTACTTTTTCAGATATTCTTTCTGCCCCTTTGTCTTTCTGGGGACACCCACAGGGCATAGGTTGGTGGAGTTAACGGTATCCCAGTGGTCCCTTAGGCTCTGTTCACTTTTATTCAGTCTTTTCTGTTTCTCAGTCTTGATAATTTCCATTGTTCTACCTTTAAGTTTACCAGTTCTTCTTTTGCCTGCTCAAATCTGCCTTTGAATCTCTCTTGTGAATTTTTCACTTCGATTATTGTACTTTTCAGAGCCAGAGTTTCTTCTTCTTCTTCTGTTTTTTTTTTTTAGAGTTTCTGCCTCTTTATTGATATTTCCGTTTTGTTCACACATCATTTTCTTGACTTTCTCCACATCTTCTTTTGGTTCTTTAAGCCTCTTTAGGACAGTTGTTTTAAAGTCTTTGTCTAATCTGTTTGTCATTAAGTCTTTCTCAGGGACAGATGCTGTTGAATTATTTCTTTCCTTTGAATGGGCCATACTTTCCTGTCCTTGTATGCCTTGTGAGATACATATATTTTGTTTGTTTATTTGTTTGTTTTGTTTTGTTTTGGTCCAACACTGGAAATTTGAATATAGTGATGTGGTAGTTCCGCGAAGCCGGTGTTCTGTCTTCTCCAGGCTTTGCTGTTTTTGTTGTTGTTGCTGTTGTTTGTTTTTAAGCAGACTCCACGCCCAGCATAGAGCCCAAAGGGACTCAAACCCACAACCCTGAGATCACAACCTGAGCCAAGATCAAGACCTGAGGCAAGATCAAGAGCTGGATGCTCAACTGACACTGAGCCACCCAGGCGCCCCTTGTTTATTATTATTATTATTATTATTATTATTATTATTATTATTATTATTTATTGTTGTAGGCTGTCTCTGTGCCAAGGATAAGCCTGAGGTGTCGTCGTTTCTGAGCCTTTTCTTGGACATGCACTTTCTGTGTTTCCCAGGATATGTCTTGTTTTTGAATGTCTTCGTCTTTAACATATGGCTCCCAAAGGGGAAAAGAAAAGAACGAAGGTGGCTGGGGAGAGGGTGCTGGCCCCTTAAATCTCCTGGCAGTGACTTGGGCTGGAGGGAGTGGGGCTTGCAGTAAGTTGGGGGAAGGTGCAACAGCAATGGGTGCTTACCTCTTTGTGTGCGCCTCTGTGATAAGGAGCAGGAGTCAGCCATCAGAGCACAGATCTCCAGGATTTAGAGGTCAGGGTCCTTTTTACCCTAGCTTTATGAGCTGTGTGTAGCTGCCCCAGGAACCTGTGCACTGCTGCCTGTCAGGTGCCTAGGGGTGGGGGATGGGTGGCTGTTCTGTGCTAAGAGCTGAAATGCACCGAAATGAACTGCAGTTTACTGTCCAAGCCTTCCCTTGGAAGTTGCAAGCCTTCAACAGATTCCAGAGTTCCAAAACAGTTATATCGGAATCTGCCAGTGCAGTTGTTATCTAGGTGGGATGACAGATTTCTGGTTCTTCCTAGTGTGCTATCTTTCCAGAATCATCCTCAGCAGTCTGTTGTCCTTTTACTTTGATTGTTTCTGCTGAGAAGTCCGTTTTATGATAATTGGTATGTCTTCGAAGGCAGTCTGCCTTTTTTCCATCTTTGTACTTAGTTTTCAGTAATTTACTGTGATGTACTTGGGTGCCAGTTTCTTTTTATGATCTTAGAGTTTTCAGGGCTTCATGAACCTTTAGCCCAATGTCTTTCATTAGTTTTGGAAAGGTCTTAGCCTTTACCTCTTCAACTGTTGCTTCATAGTTTTTCTTCTCCTTCGAGTATGACATCTCTCTTCCTCTTCTCTGTTTTAGTTCTTTTGTTCCTTCATACTTCATTGTAGGTATCCTGACCTCTTCCAGGTTATGTGGTCTTCAGCTGTGTCTAATAGATTGTTGAACCGATCCACACTGAGTTCTTATTTTCAGTTGTATTTTTAGTTCTAGAATTTCCATTTAGTTCTCTTAAGAATAGTTTTCAGTTTCCTGTGGAAAAATCCTTACACTTTCTACCTCCCTGATAATGGTCAGCATGTGTCTGTCAAATCCATTATCTGAAGCCCTTATAGTTCTGTTTCTAGTGTCCTTTGGTTTTTCCAGTGTTCCTTCATATTGTCTTTTTTCCTTGTTTGCCTCTTTTTATGATAGGCATTGGTGTTGCATTTGCAGAATGCTTAGCTGAAATAATTTGAAGCCTGGGATCTTCCAGAGACAATTTGTACTTGATCTGGCAAGTGGCTGATCAGGGTAAATTCAAGGTGACTAGTAGCTAAGTTACTCCTGGTTTATTCACCTGGGGCGCAGCTCTTCAAGGCCAAATCCAAAGATAAGGAGGATGTATCAGTTGCTGGACCTCTTGGCACGCTAGTCTCCCTGCCCCCAGACTCCGGAGGCCTTCAAAGTGCTTGTCAGATTGTTAGCCTCCTCTTTCAAAATCAGCAAAAATCTTCCCGGGAAAAGCACTGCAAACACCTAGATCACTTCCCTAGCCTCTCTCTTCCTCTGTGTCCTGACCTTGTAATTCTTTGCCATCTTGTTGGCTTTCTGATGACTTCAAGGAGAGGATTATATTTTGTTCACATTCCGCATTTGTCCTCAGCATGAGGACTTGTTTCTGACTTATTCAGTTTGCCATTAATGGAAACAAAAATACCCTCCTGTTAACTTTTGAGATTCTATCATAGCCTCAAATGGCCTTTTTATGTCTGTTTTTGTTTTTTAATAATTCTTAAGCTTTTGACTAATTGACTAATACGGGTAATGACCATTTAGTTCCCTTCCTGGCTTTTTGTTGTTTTTTATTTTATTTATTTATTTTTTGCTCCGCTCTCTCATTTTCTTCATTTGCCATCTTCTTTCAAGTTCTATCAAAGCAGATGCAAAACAAAACAAAAATAGTTAAGTATTGTGAATATGTCTGTGTAGGCAGGGTGAAATTGGATTTCATTCTTCCCACTTTCCTCATAACCAGAGTAGTTTGCTGGGCTGCCTTAGAATTTTTGTGCTTCATAATTTAGTTTTCGATGATAACATTACGTTTAGTTTAGGTAAAATGCTTCAGTTGTACATTAAAAGACCTGTTCATTTGGTTCTGTATGTGTGTGTGTGTGTGTGTGTGTGCTATTATAAAAGACATTTCTCATTAGACTTAGATACATATACATGGTGGGTAATTAAAAGTCTCTTTTTTGGGGCATCTGGGTGACACAGTCTGTTAAGCGTCAGACTCTTGGTTTGGGTCAGGTCCTGATCTCAGGGTTGTGAGATCAAGCCTGGTGTTGGGCTCTGTACTCAGCTCGAAGTCTGCTTAGAGTTCTTCTCTCCCTCTCCCCCTACCCTTCTTCCCTTTATTTATTAAATAAAGATTCATTTATTAGCACAAGTAGGGGGGAGGAGTGGAGAGAGGGAGAGAAGCAGATTCCCTGCTGAACAGAACCCGATGAAGGGGGGTGCCTGGGTGGCTCAGCCGTTAAGCGTCTGCCTTCGGCTCAGGTCCTGATCCCAGGATCCTGGGATCGAGCCCCACATTGGGCTCCCTGCTCGGCGGAAAGCCTGCTTCTCCCTCTCACACTCCCCTTGCTTGTGTTCCCTCTCTTGCTGTCTCTCTCTGTCGAATAAATAAATAAAATCTTAAAAAAAAAAAAAAGTTCCTTAAAAAAAAAAAACAAACCCAAACCCGATGAAGGGCTTGATCTCATGACCCTGAGATCATGACCTGAACCGAGATCAAGAATCAGAGGCTTAACCACCCAGGTGTACCCCCCCAAGTTTCTTTTTTAAAAAACTATTTATTTAGTCATTCATTCATTCATTCATTTGTTCATTCACTCATTCATTCCAATTGAAGAATAGCTGACACAATATTAGTTCCAGGTGTACAATAGAGTGATTTGACAATTATATACATTAGGAAATGCTTACATGGTAAATATAGTTATCCTTTGTCACCATACAAAGTTATTATAATATATTGACTATATTCCCTGTGCTGTACTTTTCATCTATGTGACTTGGTTTATAACTAGAAGTTTTTACCTCTTAATCTCCTTCACCTATTTTGCCCATCCCCCCACTCCCAAAAATCTACTTTCAACGTACTTTCTTCTGAACCGTTGGATGGAACTCATGCTTCTGTTTTCTGGAGTCATGTTTATCCTTAAGCTAACTCATGAAGAAGGAGGAAATGTTAGCTTCTAGTTAGAATGGCAAAGAGCTTGATTTAAGGTAGATAAGACAACCAACCAATGGACATATCTTAAAAAAAAATCACTAACAAGTTTGTAGATAGAAATGTTTTCTAAACAAGTAAGACTCTATTAAATTATTATGGGGTTGAGGGGATTAGAATGGGAAGGTACTGTCAACAGAGCAGAAACTCCTTCCGCGGCATTTTTGAACCAAAACCTTGGGAATAATTACGATGGCCCACCTCCAGAGTCTGCTAGAGCTGGAAATTGTTCACAGATTCCCAGCGTTTGTGACTAGGGTCCGAAGAGAAAGGTTTGCGGCCTTTATGACAGAAAGACGCAGCTTGCTAACAGGCTCTGTGGGGACTCTGGGTGCGGAGAGGATGGGAGTCCTGTAAGAAAGGAAACACAGGCTGGCGCCCCAGATTCTTGATCCGGGAATGGAGCTGTTCCTTGAGAACCAAAGGAGACCATTTTAGATTCAAGTGACCGCTGTACAGCGGAAGTGACGTGACCTTGGGGTTCTGAGAGGTAGTGCAGGGGCTCCAAGTCACCACCGTCGCTTGTTGGAGATAGAGAATGCCCCTAGGTCGTCCGTCCACTCTTCCAGTACATTCCCTTCATTGTAACCAGAGTGGTCTTTTCAAAATGCATTGCTTGTAGGATGAGGCAATGTCTCAGACCCCGACCCACAAGACTGTACGGTCTCGTCCGGTCCGGCACCTACCTGCCTGCCCACCGTCCTTCGTTGTCTCTTCCCTGTCACGCTCCCTGGCCGTGTGTGCCTTGCATATGCGGTTTCAACTTCCTGTATTTTTCCTTTTTGCCAAGTTCCTTCCAACTTGCCCTTCAGATCTCAAGAGTAAGCCTCGCTTCCTCTGGGAGGCCTTCCCTCACCTCCCTGACCTGTGCCCCTGTCCTTAGCAGACTCTGTTCCATGAGGGCGTTGGCTGTGTCTGTTCTTGCCAACTGCTTTCCCCAGCCCCTCGCATAGCGCCTGAAGGAGAAGAGGCACTTGAGGAATGTTTGCTGCATGGACGAAAGTATAACTAGGTAAGAGAGGTCACAAACGGCCAGGCCGACTGAGTCTGTGGACGCATTTTGTTTATCTGCAACCCAATATTTTAAAAATGTCTTTTTGAAGCTTTGGCTAGGCTTGTGTCTTTCCACTTCCCCGTCTCTGACATGCTCAGCCGTCACTGGAGTTGTCCGTGTGTCCACGTCCCACGTTTAGCTGCAGGAGGGTGGTGGGTAAAGGGAAAGCACAGATCTTTCAACATTGTCCACGTGGAGGACACTCATTCCTCTCCCTGTGCTCTTCCTTCTTACCATCGTCAGAGACTTAATTGGGGATTAGAATGACATTCTCATAGACTAGAAACTCAGAGCAGAATTCATTTTTGGGTGATCTTTCTGATGAAAAATCACAGCTATTTGGGGGTCTGACAAATAGTTGGTCGCCAGTGGCTTTGTAAAATCTAAACTTTTGGACACGGGAAGGGATGGGCTGTTGGCCTAGGAGGGTCTCTTAAAAGGCTCTGATGACATTGTATTGGAACTGACCCCGGACACTAATGAAAGAGTAATCCTCCCTAAATCACCCCAAAGCTAGTAATCCCCAGGGCTGCAGGTTGGTGATTAAAAAGGAAAGGTAGGAGCAGCTGTCTTTTTGTTCAGTTTAATTATGACCAGTACCGGGGTGAGTGTTAATTTCTCGGTGCCACCGGAGGCGGCTGGACAAAGGTGTTAGGTTTCCGCAGGCTGCAGGGACTGAATGTGCAGACATCGATTCTGCGCTCGGGGATCTGGGCACCGTTCAGGGGAGCTCAAGCCCACGAGCTCAGGTTGCGTGGCTTTCAATTCCTGCCCTTTAAGTCCAAGACAGGGCCGCTGTGTGCCAGAGGACACAGCGGGGCTATCAGGTGTCAGCTAGACGGCACACCTTAATTAATAACCCCCGCCCCCCTTGCTTGGCAGCAGGGCAGCTGCTGGGCCCGTGAGATAGAACTTTATTGAGTCGTCAGGCGGAAGAGGAACATTTTGCCCCCTTCATCCGTTGAGCAGCGTTCAAGGCCAGAGGTCACAGAACCGGGTGTCTACTTTGCTCGGCTTCCAGTTCCAAATATTCAGGTGGTGTCCAAGGGTGTGCTGACTGTGCTTGGAAGTTAATGCCCCTGACCGTGGGGAGCATGGAACCTGTTCCTCCCAGCTCTACTCCGTGTTCTGTCCTGGAGAACGGTCCCGCCACCCACCTGGCCGTCCAGCCAGACCCTCGAGCATGACTGCACGTGCCTTCTCCTTTGCCATACCAGGGGCAGCAGCTTCCATGGACCCTACCTTCCCAGGAGCGCTCACCCCTGCGGAGTCCTCCTTCCCCATTGCCCCTCCTTGCTTTCCCTCACCCCCTCCAGAGCTCCCGTGCCTGCCTGGTTTCCCACCGAGCTCCTACACCGCCTAAAATGCTGTTCTCAGCTTGTCTCCTTGCCTAAACTCCCCCTGCAAGTCCTCATCCTGCATGGCAGCTTTTGCTAAGCGCTGGTTGTCTCACCGCCTATGTGAGGTTCGAGTTTTCCCTTCGCTATGGCCTTACTAACGTTTTAATTTAAACGACATCTCTTTTCTAGCTTTACTTCTTACCCGTGCTAAGAAATATTATCCTTAGAGGCATGGGTTTCACATGCTGGTTACATTTCTCTATTATAATTACCAGCGTTAGTCCACGCGCCACCTAAAATCGCTAACTCATGGGAAACACCGAACATCCAAAGCCCACTGTCATTTCCCATGTGGTCGAATGTTCCATGGGCTGAACTCCTTGATGTTATTTAAATGCTCAGTGTTTTTATTCCTCTGATCTATTTGTCAGATAGTCTCTCTTCCTGGAATATAGTTCCTTCTGTGCCCAAGGCAAACCGCTATGCTTTCAGAACGCAGCCTAAGTGTCCCCTGCTCTGTGAAGTAGTCTCTGGCTCTCCCCTTCCCGTTCCTCCTCCTTGGGGGGACTCCCTGCCAAGCTAGCACTGCAGGTAACTGGGCAGTCTCCTCCAACCCTGAGCTCCTTGAGGTCAGACGTGGTGCCCAGAGTAAGCGCCAGGCCCCCTTTGAAGCAGGCCCTTAAATGAAAATCCAGATCCACACGAAATCCTTAGGTGGGTGGGTTGTTACAAAAGGAGGTCTTTGCTTTTTTATAGAATTCACAATAGAATTACTTACACAGCAAGTTTCCTTGTTACACTTCACATGTTCTGTAAAGAGGATTTCGGCACCTGGGTTGTGGAGTTGTGTGTCTGTTTCTTCATGACGATCGTGGGGTCACCACTCGTGCGTGTTGGGAAGCGTTGGTGAGAAGCTGGAGCAGCAATTACACGGGTGGATTGTGGACACGCCACGGTGTGTGGCTGACCACACGGAGTGTTGCATGTCTGCACAGCTCTCCAGGGGCCAGGTTTTTAGGTGCTTAGGGTTTTGTGTGATGTCTCAGTTCCTCATCTCATTTTATTTTATTTTGTTTATTATTTTATTATTTTATTTTATTTTACTTTATTTTATTTTATTTATTTGAGAGAGAGCGAGCATGGGTTGGGGGGGAGGGGTCGTTGTGGGGCTCAATCCCAGGACCCCGGTATCACGACCTGAGCTGAAGGCAGATGCTTAATCGACTGAGCCACCCAGGCGCCCCTTGGTCTCCACTCTACTATTAAATCCCCAGGGCATGGCTTCTACACAGATTATGAATAGTATATTTATTTTTAATTGTGTTGAGTTCTTTTGGTTGTGCATGTGTGTGTTTGTTTTGTTTTTTTTTGACACTTTGTTGAAAGTACAACATTCCCCAGTCTAGGAAGAACCATGTAATATTTGACTTAAAACATACTAGTTTTATTATTCATTATTTTCCTTTAAAACTGTTTTTAGCGTTCTTAATGGAATATTATCTTTCAATGTTTTTCATCAAAATAGCTTTAGGTTATCTCAAAGATAGCAATGTGTTTTAAAAACAAAAATATTCTTGAAAAAAATTCTTATGAAGTATTAGTTTTCTCTTAAAAATGTCTCAATAAATATTATATTGCCTCTAAAATTATATTGAAATTATAATTAAATTATATTAAAATATAATTAAATGGAAACAATGATTTTTCCTAAATAGCAGTTTCTACCTCATTGCATCTTGATATATTAAACAATAAACAATAATTATAGAGTGCCTTCTATCTAGCTGCTAGGTTTAGGTTAAAAGTAATATGGCATATGAAACTGAAGGCAAAACAGTTTAGTGATTTAGCCCTAAGATGCAGGTATGAAGTTCTGTTTTTAAATGATGAAGATATGACATTAAATCACGTATTATCTAAGATTGAACTCTGTATTTTAGGGACATGTTGTACTGCAAAGACACCTGAAGAGAGAACAGATAAGTGACTTTTCTCTTCTTTTTTTTTAAGATTTTGTTTATTTGAGAGAGCGAGAGAGAACACTAATGAGGGAAGAACGCAAGTTGGGGGAAGAGCGCAAGTGGGGGGAGAGCGCAAGTGGGGGGAGAGCGTGAATCTGATGCAGGGCTAGGTCTCAGGACCCTGACATGACCTGAGCCAAAGGCAGACGCTCAACCGTCTGAGCCATCCAGGCACCCCGAGTGACTCGTTTTCTAAGAAGCTTGACCAGAACCCCTACTTATAAAATATGCTGGGGATGCAAAAGAGAGGCTCTTAGAGGATAATTCAGAAAGCAGCAACCTGCTGTAATGGAAAGCCAGAATAGCATATTATCTCTGAGCAAGACAAGCGCTCCATGATGGGTTCTGAGCCTTTTTTTTTTTTTAAATATATACAATGATTGATCCATTGCTAGTAGATAAAATAACAGTAGTCTTTGGAATAAGAATAATCCAGACTGAAATGGCTTTACCATTTACTTGGTATGTGACATGAGCAGGATATGTAATTCCGCAGAGCCTGAGTGCCCTCCCTGTAGTTAAAAAAAAAGGGTAGTGGTGGTGGCAATGATTCTTTACCAGGTTATGAATATTATATGCGATCATGTATATAAGCATGTAATACTTAGTAAGTACTTGGTAAGCATATACTGCTTAGTACTTAGTAAGTACTTGGTATAACATAATGGTTAAAAGAAGAAACTACTCCTTAGGCTCAAATACTGGCCTTTCTATTCACTGGCTAGATGCCTGTGGGCAAATTACTTAAAACCACTGTAAGCTTAAATTTTCTCACCTAAAAATGAATATCATCATAGCACTGACCTTATAGGATTGTTTTAAGGATTAAATGAAATAATGCATATGAAGTGCTTAGCATATTTTGTTCTCATCAACTAGCCTTATTTCTGAAAATACAGCGTAAGAAACTAATCATAGATGTTCCCAAATATTTATTGTCTAGAATTTTTGTCAAATTGTGTAAAATTATTTAAAAAACCCCAGAGAACCAGTAAGTATTTAAGAATAGAAGATAGGTTAAATAAAACATGCCCCATTTATAAGATGGAATGATTTATAAACATGAAAGTAATAATGTAGGCTATTATTTGAAAACATTGGAAAATATTCTTATAAACTTTAAAAATTAGATTATAAAATAAATTTTATTAGTGTTTTATTTACTCATATGGTTAAAAAATTATTACACACACACACACACACACACACACACACACACACACACAAACAGCATTCACCTGTTTCTCTTTCTAGAGGCAATCACTTTCCTCTCTTTTTGCTTTTACTTGTGTCGGTTTTCTCCAGGTTTCTAGACATTATATCTATACTGCTGTCTCTTGCTTTTTGAATTTTAGACATTATTTACTATCTTCCCACTGTAGGAGATGAGAATTTAGCACCCCCTTTTCCTTACAATATAAATTTCTCCTTCTCTCATCATCTTAATATCATGATTTTTGTTTAAATCAATATTTAATATTTACGTTTTGACAATTGTGTTTTCAGTTAGGTCACAGTATACTGTGATTACATTTTCTTTGGACAACTTGTTTTTTCCCTTGTAGTTCATGGTTGCTTCAGGTTTTCCACTTGTTTTCTTGCTTGTTTATTTTTAGTGTACTCTGGTAGGCAGAATTTGAAGATGGCTGCCAAGATTTCTGTCCATGGTGGGCATGCCCCATATAATCTCCTCCCTTTGAGTTTTGGCAGGACCTCTGAAGATGATGAGATATCTTCCCTGTGATTATGTTACCTTATATGGCAAAAAGAACTTTGCAGATGTAATTAAGATTCCTAATTAGTTGACTGTGGCTTAATATGAGGGAGATCATCTTGGGTGGGTCTGACCTAATCAGCTCTCCAAAGCAAAACGAAGCAGCAGCAGATATTCTCCTGCTGGCCTGGAGGAAAAAAGCAAACAACTACGCTCTGAAATGGTAATGGAGAGAGAGGGGTGACTTCTAGGAGCTGCGGGCCTCAGTCCTTCAACCAGAAGGAACAGAATTCTGCCAACAACCTGAATGAGGTTGGAGAAGGACTCCAAGTCTTGGGTGAGATTACGGAATGGTCTCTGTTTTTTCAGAATTCCTTTTTTAGTTAATTTTTTCCCTTTGGTCTGACTGGCCTGTCTGATATGTGGTGAGAGGTGTGGTTTTATTTAAGGGCGAGGTACATAAATGCTGATGGAATAGCTGTGTGCACGGGCAGGGCTTTACAAATGTTGGCCTTCCCCATTTCATTGGCATCAGTGGTAATTGGGGTTGGGTCATTTCACTGAGGAGTCATCAAATCTGTTACTTAAGGAGTGTGTCTTAATCCTCTGTTTTCAGTGTGTTCCTCAGCCCTGCCCCCAACAGTGACTGCCGTCTCTGAGTACAAATCCTCTCAAACCCTCTCTCTTCTGAAAGTCAGTCTCTTGTATTCTGCTGCAATAGGGGGAAGACAATTGCTTGGCTGAGGGGTGGGGATATTAAAAGGTAACTGCTTCTTCTAGAAAATTGCAAGACCGCTTCCTGTTTGGTCCTAGCCAGAAGCACCCACCCCCTCCATTTCAGAGGTATGTGATGGAGCCAATGCCGGAGATATTTCGGAGCTCTGTGGCACACACGGGCTTCTGACAGCAAAGCTTAGATTTCAACTTTCTCACATCTGCTCCATCGGGTGCCACACAGCCATTTATTTTGTCAGTTTCCAGCTTGGTTGACATCTCTTATCTGCCCCCATTTCCTCTTCTGCATGCTTCAACTTTGGGGGTTCACATTTTATATTTCCTTAGTGCCATTTTAGAGGGGCTTGGTGGGGAGCAGGTATAAAAGCATGTATTCAATCTGCCATGCTGTTTTTAACCCCACTTTTTAAAGGGGAGACTATGTGTATATTTGTAGGTAAAAAATAGCTGTGCCAGACTTGTTAACAGAAGTCATCTCGGGGTGTTGAGATTCCGGGTAGTTTTTACGTTCTTGCTTATGTTTCTCAAAGTCATATATAATAAGATAACTTAGTAGCTAGAAAACAATTATCCAAGTAAAATGATACTATTATCTAGATGTATCAGTCAAGGCATTTTATATTAGTTTCAAATCCAAAAATTAGGTTAAGCCATATGAAATGGTTGTTTTTTCAGGTAAAACAGAGTTTGAGTATCAGCAGTTTCATGTGGTTGCATCTGAAATACCTAACATAACACAGATCTCAGAGGAGACTTAGCCTAGAAAGGGGAGTAGCTGTCTGGAGAGGCCAGATGGCAAGCCAGGAGAGCGTACACCATTCTTATCGCAAGGGGACCCTCTCTTGGGGCTGGCCATTGCGTTGTTCCCTAAGAGCTGTTCCCTCCTGGGCCCCCAGGTTGAGGAGACTCATGAGCTAACCCGCTAACCTAGTTTTCAGGAGCTCACGATTTGGGATGTAACTCACAAGAAAATAACCCAATTATTTCCTCCTTTTCTCCCGTATTGGTACTTCCAGAACACTTTGCACACTCTGTATTGGGGTTCTCTGGGGAGATGCCTTTTCCTCCCTCTTAGGTTGTTAAATTCTTTGAAGGCAGGGATCCTCATCTTAGTGATATTAAGGACTGTTTGAGGAAACATTGTTCACTGTGTCACTCAGTGTTTCTTTATAAAGATTCACGGGAAAAATTTCTCCCAGGCAAATGGCTTGTTTTTATTCTAGGAACGCAATGTCATTATGCCCAATTTCCCCCCCTCTTTGGAAGAGGAAGCTCAGAGCCACACTTATGCCACGGTTCTAAGCCGTGCCTTCTTGAAATCTCTCCTTGGATGGATATGTTGTGGTCTTTGTATTGGTTTCTTTTCTTTTCTTTTTTTTGGTGTTAGTTTCTTATTGTTGCTGTAACAAAATACCACAGGCTTAGTGTCTTAATACAACACAAATTTATCTCCTAGTTCTGGAGGTCCCATGTCTTAAGTCAGTTTCATTGGGCTAAAATCCAGATGTTGGCAGATGTTCCTTCCAGAAGCTCTAAGGGAGAATCCATTTCCTTCTCTTTCCATCTTCTTGCATCCCTCAGCTTGTGACTCCTTCCTCCGTTTTCCAAGCCAGCAGCGTAGCATCTTCTCTCTTCTCTGACATCTGCTTTCGGTCCTTACACCTTCTCTGTTCGGCTCTGATCCTTTTGCTCCTTCATATAAGGACCACTGGGATTATATTGGGCTCTCCCTGATAATTCTGGATAATCTCCCCATCTCCAGATCCTTAATTTAGTTACACATGTAGAGTGCCCTCCCACTCCCTGCCCTTAATAGATTTTAGTTTTTAGAGCAGTTTTAATTTTATAGCAATACAGAGCTGAAAGTATACAGATTTCCCATATACCTTCTGCCCCCCCCCACCATGCACAGCCCTCCCCTGCTATCAACATCGGCTCCAGAATGGTAAATTTGTTACAATCGATGAACTACATTGACACATCATCATTACCCCAAGTCCAGGGTTTCTTTCTTTCTTTCTCTTTCTTCCTTCCTTCCTTCCTTTCTTTCTTTCTTTCTTTCTTTCTTTCTTTCTTTCTTTCTTTCTTTCTTTCTCTTCTTTTTCTTTCTTTCCTTTCTTTCAAACAAAGTTTATTTTTATTAATATTTTAAATTAAAAAAAAAAGATTTTATTTGACAGAGAGCGTGAGCAGGGGGAGCTGCAGAGGGAGAGGGAGAAGCAGATTCCCCTCCTGAGCGGGGATCCCAGGACCCTGAGATCATGACCTGAGCGGAAGGCAGATGCTTGACCGACTGAGCTCCCCAGGCATCCCCCCCAGGGTTTTCCTCAGGTTTCCTTCTTGGCGTTGTAAATTCTGTGGGTTTGGACAAATGTATGATGACATGTATCCATCGTTATGGTATCTCACGGAGTATTTTCTCTACCTTAAAAATCCCCTGTGCTCTACGTCTTCATCCCTCTTTTTCCCCAACCCCTGGCAACACCAGTCTTCACCATCTCCATAGTTTTGCCTTTTCTAAAACGTCATAGTTTCCAGTATGTAGCCTTTTCAAACGGACTTCTTTCACTTAGTAGTATGAATGTAAGGGTTTTCCATGTCTTCTCATCTTTGAGAGCTCATTTCTTTTTAGTGTTGAATAGTATTCCATTGTCTGGGTGTGCCACGATTTATTTAACCATTCACCTATTAAAAAACATCTTGGCTGCTTCCAACTTTTGACAATTATGAATAAAGCTGCAGAAAACCTCTGTGTGGGTTTTGTATGGACATACATTTTTAACAGCTTTGGATAAATGCCAAGGGAAGTGACTGCTGGATCATACAGTAAGAGTATATTTAGTTTTTTTTTTTTTTAAAGATTGATCGATAGATTTATTTATTTATTTAGAGCACAAACACAAGCCACGGGGGGGTGGGGGGCAGAGGGAGAGGGAGAATCTTAAGCAGGCTCCCCGCTGAGCACAGAGCCCAGCGTCAACAAGAGGCTGGATCCCACGAAGCTGAGATCATGACCTGAGCCAAAACCAAGAGCCAGATGCTCAACTGACTGAGCCCCCCAACCCCCAGGTGCCCCTGCCCTGAATGCATTTTAAGTACTATCTTTACCCTGATTTTATCTCATCATTTTTGCTTTTATTTTTCCTTTGTTTTGATCCTCTTTGGGTTGTAGTGAGAGAACAACTCACAACCCCCAGGATCTACTCTGGGTCAGGAAGGTAGAGCTACCTACCTCGGTCCTTTCCCTCACCTCCCCAATTTGTACTGTGTGTCACGGGTGAAAGAAGCATTTTCTACTAGTAGTGTATTACCAGGGAATGTGGGAATTCACCCTGGAATGCAGATAGGTCATGGACCAACAGGAGAGCCAGAGAGCCCTTCTGGATCCTTCTGGATCCTTCTAGAGCAAAGTAACTCCGCATCGTCATGTCAACAGCTTATTTTCAGTCGCTGAGGGCAGAGTGCCTCCACAGAGAGAGTAATATGATGCTACATGAGTTTTTTTTCTCCCTCTGGCCCGAGGGCTGGACAAAAACAAATTGGGGCTTTGAGTCCTAGGGGGAAGTCCTTCTGTTTGCCAGAGGCGCTGAGGGCCCTTGGGATGAGCAGAGCGTGCGTGTCCATAGGGTCCCTCAGGAGGGAGAGGAGCAGTAGGGGCGCCTGGGGAGAAAGGACACCTTAGCTCTTTCCTTTTCTCTGGATCGTGACCCTTGAGTGGGTGGTGGTGCACAGAGCATCTTGCTTCCCTCTCCGGTGCGGCTGTCACAGGCCTGGCACAGTGCCCTTGGCCTTCCATGCGTGCTCTTCTCTCTGGGGCTAGGAGATAGCTGCGGGATTTGGGTTCTTGACTGTGTCCGGGAAGGCTGCTTTGGCATCAAGTTTGCCGATCCTCCCCAGGACTTCTTTTCCTATAGGTGCCACATGCCACGATTTATACACAAACATGATTTGCCTGATTGTTGCAGTCTGGGCCTGGAACAATTTTAATTAATGGGAAAATGGTCCTCAAAACAGTGATTAGACCTCTTCAGGTACAACAAGATAAAAGCCTGATAATTTGGATGGAGTACTCTTCTTAAACGTCTATTCTATGCACAGCAGCCAATGGGAAAGCCAGGCTCTCTCCCACCTGATCCAATGAGTAATTAAGAGAGGGCTTTTTCTTCCTACCTCTCCCCTCCCTCCCCCTCCCCACTAAAGCTTAACAGGTTGGTGGTATAATTTGGAGACTTTAAGGGGTGTCATGCTAGGAGCTTAGGCAAGAGCCAGGGCATCTTCTCTCCAGCTCCCCAGGCACTGCCCAGCTGGGTTTGAAACGCAGGCAAGTGAGAGGAGGAAGGAGGTGGTAGCAGGCGAGATAGGTGACGCTTCTCAGCCAAGTTTGAGAGGGGCCTATGGCCATGAGCGAGCTGGGCCCCCAGAACAGCGATGGCACTGTTTCTCGCCTCCTCAACGTGGTAGAAAGTGAGCTGCAGGCAGGGAGGGAAAAAGGCGACCCTACGGAGAAGCAACTCCAGATCATCTTGGAGGATGCCCCTCTCTGGCAGAGATTCAAGGAAGTCACTAACGAAATGATCGTGACCAAGAATGGCAGGTGAGTTTTTCTGCGGCCCTGCTTGGGCTGGGAGGGCTTGGTCGGGACGGTGAGCCCCCGGAATATCGGAGAGGCTGCCCTTCTTCACTCAGAGGCGGCGGGGGCTGATTAAAATGATCATGAGAAGGACAGTCTCACTCGGCTTTCCCCAGCCAACTGAATTAATTTCCCGAGATCAGCAGAGAAGTAGAGGATGGAGCCACTTGCGTGCATTCTCAACAGAGAAATTCTGGGAAGGTCCCCTAAGTGGGGACATGCCCTAGGAGTTTGGGAAATTAGTGCGGAGATAAGATTATTATTATTATTATTTTTTGAGTGACTGCCTATCTTGGAGCAGACCTGAGCTCCAACTCAGTTCAGATAAGGTGAAAGTCAACTTTATTTGGAAGCTGGATGTTTCCTCTTAGGTATAGCAAACTTGCCAGAAATTCTGGACTAGCTGAAGATCGGGAGCCAAAGGGCAGATTTAATCTCATTGCAGATCGCTACCTCTGCTTCCTGGTGTGTGTTTGTGGTGAGTGTTCATTTGAGATTGTGTATGTTTGTGATGACGTGAGAGCTGTGGCAGTAATAATACCATCGTGAAGGCGTAATACACTGCCTGAGAAAAGAGAAGAGACCTTCTTTTTTCTCACTGCAACAAATTAGAGATGAACAGAAACTGATCTCTGTTGGCATTTCCTGGAATCTGTTAAATCCAGCCCCACTAAATGGCTGTCAAGGTCATAGTGGGAGCTGTCACTTAGAAGAGGAAATGCAAACATTTGGAAAGAAAATCTCTCTGCTCCCAGCTTGGCCAGACTGGCTCCCCACATGCGGCTGATGTTCACAGATGCTTTGGTTCACAAGGTAAAAAAGCACAAAAGTCGGAAGGCATTTTCGGCATGGTTAGTTTCAGCAGGACTCCAAACGTGGCCCTTAGGAGAAATTCTGCTAATAGAGGAAAGTTGAGACTTCGGCAGGCTTTTGTCTCTGTGCAAAATGCTTCCTTTCCCGATCGATGTCTTGCTTTCCTATTTTTGAGTAAAATGTGCACTATGGGAAATGAACCATCGCTTGTCTCTCTGGGAGAATTATGAACTCCAGGGCCGTTGCATGGCATTAAAGTGCTTTGTAAGGGGAAGGTTTACCAGAAATAAGGGCATTTCAATAAACTGTGATCATTCATAGTAGAAGGAGTATTAAACTTGCTTGGAATCCCAACCAAACAAGCTTGATACTTTTATTTTCTGTCTCTAAATGGGTCCCCTACGTATTTCATATATAGGATTTGTTACTTTTAGTATTTGCAGTTGTCATGACCTCAGTTCCCACTCTTGATGTGTATTTGTACATTATTTTGGGTAGAAAGAAATAGAAACTACATTTTTAATTTCAAAGGATCACCCCAAATTTTTCTTTTCTTTTTTTTTTTTAATTTAAGATTTTATTCATTTATTTGACACAGAGAGAGACGGCCAGCGAGAGAGGGAACACAAGCAGGGGTGGTGGGAGAGGAAGAAGCAGGCTCCCAGCATAGGAGCCTGATGTGGGGCTCGATCCCAGAACGCCGGGATCACGCCCTGAGCTGAAGGCAGACGCTTACCGACTGAGCCACCCAGGCGCCCCCACCCCCAAATTTCTAATTGGATTTATTTTCTTTGCTTTCACAGCTGAATGATGATGCAATTGTAAAAGTTTTGTGATGTCCAGTGATAGGTGGAACTGACTGTTGATATTCCTTGTACTTAGTGGATAGCAGTCGTGCTAATATTTAGCCTCTCACTACCTATTTGGCTGTCAAAGGGGCCATCCATGAAAGTAAAGTAAGCACAATCACCAAGTAAAAATACAGTTCGTCTATTCCAATGAGGAATAAATAAAGTTTCTGAAACCATTTAAAATTCAATTTAATAATGTGATATATTGGCATGTACTTTTACAATTTGGGAAGAGCTTTCTCTTGACTGTGTTCTCCTATATGATTATTTTCTGCATATTTAAAATATAAAATTCTTCCCATGCTTAATGCCCTTTAATATGAAATATGTGAAAAATATTCTTTGTAGAAAAGTCTTGTTACAGCCAACTTGGTTATTCTTCTCTGCGGAGGTCCTGCTGCCGTTGCCCCTTCTCCAGTGAACTGAATCTTCTTTTAGGTTCTGTTATGATTTCTGGACCCCTTAGGGTCCAGATTTTGCCAGGAGGGAGACAGTTCCCTTTATACTTCAGATAAAGAAGGGCAGACGCATGTCTAAGAAATTGATGTGTTGATAAGGAATGAGCTTGGCCTGGAATTACTCTCAATCTTTTATTTTCACAGATTAAATCGTTTGCGACACCTTATTGTTCTTGATACAGAAAGATCTTGTTTCCTGTCCCGTCTTCTTCTCGTATCTGTCTATTCCTGTGTATCTCCTTTGTACCCACTGTCCTCTGCCCGCAGACCCATAGTGTCTCCTCCAAATGCTTCACCCCTGCCTTTCACACCAACTCCTGAGCCCGGGGCGCTTGCCCCCGCGGCCCTTCTCTGTGCAGAAGATGATTTCTCGTGTTTAACACTCAGCTCCAGCCCTTTTCATTCATATAACCTGCCAGCCCCTGTGGGCAGACTTCTGGATTTCTAGAAGCATCAGTGGGGGTAATCAGATTGTTCCTGTCCAATATAAGAGCCTGAACTCTAGGAAACAAACTGAGGGTTGCTGGAGGGCAGGGGGTGGGGCGAATGGGGTAACTGGGGGATGGGCATTAAGGCGGGCACTTGATGGAATGAGCACTGGGTGTTACAAGCAACTCAGAAATCACTAAACTCTACCTCTGAAACTAATAATACAGTATATGTTAATTAATTGATTTTACACAAAATTTTAAAAAGAGACATTTTGAAATAACATAGGATGGACGGTTGAAAGAATTCAGTCTCATTTTCAAACGGGAGACGCATTTGTATATATAAATAGGAGGCTTGCCTCTGACATAGATGAGAAGTAGTAAAGAGAGGATTTTCCTCTGGATGAGCCCCAGAAACTCGGATCCTGACCACCTTCGTTCCTCCCTCCGTCTCTCCTGCTTCCTTCTCTCTCCCTCCTTTTCTTTTTTTTTTTTTTAAAAGTGGTACATATATTTACTTTATTTATTTATTTATTATTTTTTTAAAGATTTTATTTATTTATTTGACAGAGAGAGAGACAGCCAGCGAGAGAGGGAACACAAGCAGGGGGAGTGGGAGAGGAAGAAGCAGGCTCATAGCAGAGGAGCCTGATGTGGGGCTCGATCCCATAACGCCGGGATCACGCCCTGAGCCGAAGGCAGACGCTTAACCGCTGTGCCACCCAGGCGCCCCTCTCTCCCCCCTTTTCTTTCCCTGCTTTTTTCCTTCCCTCTTTTTAAATATAACTGTTAGTTTCCATACTTGGTTGTCTTTCAGATCTAACGACAGCAGTTACGATGCCTCCTTGAGCTCATTTGAATTCCCTGTAGTGTGTCCAGCTTGTGTCTTCTCTTTTCTCTCCATCCTTTGAGCGAGGAACTTTGACTTTAGGTTGGAGAAAAAAACTTATTTCAGCTTCTGAGGCAAATGCCTGAAATCCCTCACACCTCTTGTTTTCTGTACCAGAACATCTTCCCTTTAGGGGAAAATGCCGTATTTCATATGTATTTCCATGCAGTTGAATAATTTCGACCCCATTCTGATGAGATTTGCCTTGAACAGATGTTCAGAAATTGGAAGCATTTCGAATGTAACTGGTGCGCCCATTTGTTATCAAAAAATAAGCGTTGGGAATCATGAAGTTGAATTTGCCCGTGATTTAGGGCAGCGAGCTGACGCGAGGACCGTGCAAGAGGGGAGAAATGGAGGTTGTGCAAATGAATGTCCCTGCCCTGTAGCCCACAGACATTTTAGTCCCAGGTTTGCAATTACGATTCATGAGGATTGTATGTGTTTGTGTAACCTGCCTCTCGCCAGGGTGTCTTGGCTCCCTGATACTGCTACTCACCTTCAGTACACACACACGCACGCACACACACACGCACGCACACACACGCACTCCAAATGCTCTGATGAGTATTTCATGAATAGTACAGTTCTGTGAGCAGACAGAGGAAGGTTTATACATGTGTGAGTGAATTTTACCTTTAACCATCTCTGCTCTTCCCCCACCTATAAAAGCTGCCTCCTTTCTTCCTGCAAACCTCACCCCTCCTAGCCTCCTTCAGCAGCACTGGCTCTCCAGATCGCCTGTTAGGAAAATAGAAGCTGAGAAACTGGCCTCCTGGCAAAGCGACAGGGAGCTCACGGGCAAAACCAAACCACCTGTGGTTCTTCGAGCGTGGTGGTTTCGGGGAGAGCTTACTCATCCCGCCACGGTGGCTCCCTGTTCCTTCTCCCTCTCTCGCTCTCTTTCCCTCTCTCTCTCTTTCCCTCTCCCTTCCCCCCACTCCTGAATTAGGGACTGATTTACATGTCTCCCAGCTCCTCTAAGATCTCTGGGGCTTCTCTGCGGTTGGCCAGACCTTGGAAAGAAAAGGAGGAAAAGTTAACTGGATTAGAAGTGCAGTTCATTCTGGAAAACAAAGCCTGGGCGTGTGTGCTGCTCGCAGGTAAATACTTAAGAGTATCCCCAGATAATGGGCCCTGGTCATTGTGGAGCGGAAGGGGACGTGGGGGTGAGGCACAGGAGCTGACCTTGGCCTAGAGTTAGGATGAGTTCCAGTCCCAGTTACAAGACTTGTGGCAAGGTCACTGACTTATTTATTCCTCGTTGGGATAATGTAGGTTAAAAACTACATAGCATCTCTTAGTTCATTCGTGTGGTGATAAAAGAATAAAAGTATTTTTTTAAAGTTTTTTTATTTGAGTATATTGACATAGTAACACAATTATTTTCAGGTGTAGGACATAGTGATTTCAGAAGTTTATACATTATGCTGTGCTCACCACAACTGCAGCTATGTCACAAAATAAAAATAATTATAACATTCTTGGCAGATGAAGTACTAAAGAGAATAAAGTGATAAACTATTATGTAACTTTTCACAAAGTTCCCCCCCCCCCTTTAAGTAGACTGCACACCCAGCATGGAGCCCAGTGCAGGGCCTGAACTCACAACCCTGAGATCAAGATCTGAGCTGAGATCAAAGGTCAGACTCTTAACCAACTGAGCCACCCAGCTCTCCCCATTCTGTAACTTTTCAGATGTGTCCTTCTAAAAGCCAGGGCACTGTGGCTTCTTTACTTTTTTTTTCTTTACTTTTTAAAAGTGCTTTATTGTGATCATTCACAGACCATGCAATTCACCCACCGAAAGTGTACAATTCTGTGGTTTCTGGTATATTCACAGGGTTATACGTATATTCCCACAAATAATTTTTTGAACATTTTCATTATCCCAAAAGAAATCCTGTATCTCCAGCCATCACCCCCCCTTCATCCCCCGTCCTACTCAGCCTTGGCAACCACTAATCTTCTTTCAATCTCTATGGATTGGCCTACTTTGGACATTTCCTATGAATGGAATCATACAATATGTGGTCCCTTGTAACTGGCTTCTTTCACTGAGCCTAATATCCTCAAGTTTCATCCGTGTTGTAGCATTTTTATTGCCAAATAATATTCCCTTACGTACATGGGCCCTATTTTGTTTATCCATTCATCGGTTGATGGGCATGTGGGCTGTGTCCACTTTTTTTGCTCTGATATTATCAATAATGCTGCTGTGAGCATTTGTGTACCAGTTTTTGTGTAAATGTGTGTGTTCACGTCTCTTGCACATGTGTCTAGGAACGGGATTGCTGGGTTGTATGGCAGCTCTGTCTGTAACTGATCGAGGAACCACCAGACTGTTTTCCAAAGCAGTTCTACCACGTTACATCGCCACCAGCCATGTACGAGGGGTCCGGTTTCTCTACATCCTCGTCAACACTTGGTATTGTCCCCTTTTTAATCCAGCCTTCCTAGTGAACGGGACGTGATTCCTCACTGCACTTTGGATTTGCATGTCTCTGGTGGCTGATGGTAGTGAGAGTCTTTCATGTGGTCATAGGTTCTTTAGAACATCAGCTGTAGCTCCTGGGCACAGCACGAAGGGAGAGAAGCCATTACGCATTCCCTTATTCTGGAATTAAAGGTCATGCTACGTTCTTTGTGAGACCTAGCATGATACTGTTAGGAGAGAGGGCAGAAATGAAAACTGGACCCCCCACCCTCATTTTGCCTTAGTCCACACTGGTCTTCTCTTTCCTCAGTAGTCCTCAAGGTCAGGCTTATTCGGACCCCAGGACCATTGTACTCGCTATTCCTTTTGTGTGTAGTTGCTTTCATAGAAGCCATTTCTGGTGTTTGTAAGACTCATTTCTTCTCCTTTTGGGTCTTAGCTTACTGTCCGCCTGGACCTACTAAGATGCATCTAGAGTAGTTTCTCACTCTTAATTTCACTAGGTGACATCACCCACTTTGTTCCTTCATAGCACTCTTGCAATTTAAAATTATCTTCTACATTTAAAAAGAAACCTGTTTATATTTTTTGTTGCCCGATCTCTGTGTTTCAATGTAAGCTTCGTGAACAAGACCCTGGGTCCGTGTCTTTTTACCAGTGAACCCCCACCTAGGACAGTCCCTGCCATAGAGCAGCACTCAAAAATCATTCTTTCGATGAGTGAATAAACCTCTAATTAGATAGTTAGATTTCGGTAAACATCGAGGGGACTTTTCCCTTCTTTGTGACCCATATTTATTTTCTAGAAAAATCAAAAAGGAGAGACACTGTGTTGTACACCTGAAACGAATGTAACGTTGTGTGTCAACTATACTTCAATTTAAAGAGAGAGAGAGAGAAGGTGTGGTGAGTGTAATAAAAGAGAAGGCAGTGGGGCAGGGTCAGAGGAGCAGACTCACTTCCTGAACCCCAGTCTCCTCATCTGTGAAATGGGCATAATAACATTTGCTTCCATGGGGCAAAATAAGACTTACGTGAGATGTACATACGTTAAGTCCCGGGTGCAGAGTAAAATTCAGTATTTAGCAATTGCCATTTGAAAACCTGTCTTTCATTAAATCATCTCTTCAATCTTAAGGCAGAATTACAGGAAACCCTCATATTTCACACCCTGAAGATAACAGCCATGCCATATGCTTGAGAGGCTGTTTAGTGTATGGAGAGGATATGTTATATGAGCTTTCTTTTCTTTTTTTACTTTCACATGTACTACATATCCTTACTGAGAAAACTTTCCGTACTTTTTAACTTTATATGTGAAATGACAATTGCACATTTCCTTCCTGTGTTTTCTTAAAACAAAACAAAACAAAACAAAACAAAACAAAACAAAACAAAACAAAACAAAACAACTTAAGCATTTCAGGAAAAGCAATGGGCCAGAAATCAGACCATCTCTCTGTGTACCTCATAGAAACAAGCCTGGCTCCTGGCTGTCACAGTGACCCAGTGTGGCCCCTGGGATCATTTCTGAGGTCCACTTTGGTGATTCTTTGCAAATGCCATTTGTGCTTCTCAGGGCGCCTCTGCTTTCTATACGTGGCCAATATTATTAAAATAATTGAAAACGTTGAAATATGTTGTGGAAGGGCATAGTTCGTCTGATACGAAGAGAAAAGAACAGATGAAATCCTTCTGTTGAAGAAAAAGCAAAAGAATATGCAAGTGGATGAATTTCGATGTCATAGGTCGTGCCCGAGGGGAGGACCATCATTTTCCTTTACACGGAAGTATCATCATGTCATTAAGGGACAGGAGTGACGGGCTGAGTCACACAGCGCTCAGGCAGGACCTGGACTTGAGATGCGCTACCTGATGCAGGTTTTCCCCTAGGAGTCTCATTTAATTCAAATACTTGTCCTAACCTCCTATTTAGGTTTTCTCTCCTTGAGCCCGCCAGGACCGAGGGAGGGGAGAGACAGCTCTGCTGGGAGCCGAGGGAGGGAGGGAGCCCTCAGCATTTCCCATGCATAATCCCAAGGCCAGGGTCTCCTTTTGGTTTTTGTTTTTGTTTTTTAAAGATTTTATTTATTTTTGAGAGAGAGAGAGAGAAAGAACGAGCTGGGGGGAGGAGCAGAGGGAGAAGCAGACTCGTCGCTGAGCAGGGAGCCCGATGCGGGACTCGATCCCAGGACCCTGGGATCATGACTGGAGCTGAAGGCAGACACCCAACCGACTGAGCCACCCAGCTGCCCCAAGGCCACAGTCTCCTTATAAATGACTGTGATCCCAGCTGGAGAATAAAAGCTGAGGTGGTGTAAGTTATTAATTTGCTCTGTTTTTGAAAAATAATTCGTATGCCATCAAATTCACCCTTCGTCAGTATACAATTCAGTAGATTTGAGAATAGTCCCAAAGTTGTGCAACCATTATCACCATCTAATTCCAGAACATTTTCATCACCCCTAGAAAGAAACCCAAAGCCATTAGCAGTCACTCCCCTTTCCGTCTAGAGAGAAAAGTGGAGGGAAGTGGTACCTGTCAGCCAGGTAGGAGGGAGGTGAAGCTGATGTCCTTTGTGTTTCGAACTTCCAAAGTCACTGCCCCCAGGTAGGATTCTGGAACAGAAGGAGAGCAGGGCCAGCTGAAGGGCTGGGATGTGATGACGGGATAGCCAACACTTGCAAAGTCGTCATGAGGTGGCAGGCATTGGAATAAGCACTTTGAAGAAGAAACTCCTGCAGTTCTTGCCACAGCTCAGTGACGCGGGGTGAGCGAGACCCTGAAGTTGGCCTGGAAAGCAGCTTCAGGAAGGGCGGGAGATGGAGCCCGACCTTCACTCCAATCACTCTTCTGTCTGGCCTCTCAGAGGGACTGTTGACTCCTTGCTAAGGGCCGGAGCAGAGACACGGACCAGAGACACGGGCCAGGCTCTGTATTCTGCACAAAGAGATGGGAAGTGGTCTCTGAGGCAGGGCATTTAGAAAAGGGGACTGTGGGGCTGCGGGCAAAAACCGAACCCCTCCATGCATCCTCAGCGGGAGGACTAGGTTGGAGGAGGAGCCAGGAAAGGAAGTATCAGTGAGGTGGGCTGAGCCAAGGGAAAAGGAGTCCCATCTATGTCCGGATTGCTCAGGACGCCCACATAATGTCAGCTCAGGAGACTGGAAACCTGTGTGGCTGGAGCCCATCTCTAGGTCTGTCCCTTGTCATCTGTCTGTCAGTTCCTTCATTTTCCATACGTATCAATTCCCTTCTACCTCCTCTCAATGCTGGGCACCTGTGTCCATAGTAGGATGTCCTTGGTGACCCTCCCGATCTTCCCGTGTGCCCCTCCCTGCTTTCAACACCCCGTTCCTGGCATCTTCGGACCCCTCCTCTCAACAGGCAGCCAGTCCATCCCAGCTTCTCCCTCATTCTTCTCCCGCCCCATTCTCCTCCCAGCCTCATCAGAGCACCAGTCCTCTGACTCCCCTTACCCTCCCTCCCTTGCACCTCTCCTGAGTTATTTTCTCAGGAGGTGCTCTATACCAGCACATCTTAAGCTTTAATGTTCCTGTGACTCACCTGGGGATTTGGGAAAAGCACAGCTTCTGATTAAGTAGGTCTAGACTGAGGTCTGACGTTCTGCATTTCTGATGACCTTCCAGCCGATCCCGATGCTGCTGGTTCAGGGGCCTCTTTGAGCAGCACGTGTCTAGACTCTGGATGGTCCGCTTCTCCATTTGGGGATTCAGATTTTAAAAGAGGTATTGACAAATAAGGCAGTATCTGGGGCAGTCAGGTGGTGTGTGTGTGGGGGGGATTGTCTGGAAACCAGGTCTCTTAAGGATAATTGGGAGCAACTTAGTACATTTGGTGAAGGAAAAACAAACCAGAGGGAACGAGAAGCCAGATGAAGGGCCTCTGCAAATATGTGAGAGCGAACTTGCTGGTACTGTCCTGGGGGACGGCAGAAGGACCAAGGAATCCAGATCGGTGCGTCTTGGGCACAAATTCCCACAAAATACTCAGTTCAAGGATGGTTCCACAGTCATATCAGTTCAGTGCATGCACAGTCCCTATCTTCGCAGGGGTTTATACTGCACATCTGTATATTAAAGGCTCTGAGAAGTCATGCAGGGAAGGAACTGGTCTAACTCTATAGAGCCAAGCATTCCCTCACTTCCTTTACCACGGAACCACGTTTTCACTGTTCCTGCTATTACTATCATTCAGAACTGGTGTTTTTTGTGAAAGGGGGAAGGACTGGTTTGTGGCATTAGAATGTGGCATCTGATGGATACACTTTGGGCTTTAGGATCCTCTGTCAAATGACTACATCGGTGGTTTTCAGACTTTAAAATGGAGCATGATGATTTAAAGTAAAAACCCCGATATAAAGTGCATTTGCAAAAAGAGGCTCTGTGGGAATGGGGGCTGCTGCCCTGGGCATTCTCTGCACCCCCGAGGCTCTCCAAGGCAGGTCTCCTCCAGAGATGGCTGACGAGGCGCCAGGTGCCCTGCATCCTAACATCCCTCCTGGGACCCCGTTTCTGCCTTTTCTTTTAGACGGATGTTCCCCGTCCTCAAGATTAGTGTCACGGGTCTGGACCCCAACGCCATGTACTCCCTCCTGCTGGACTTCGTCCCCACGGACAGTCACCGCTGGAAGTACGTCAATGGGGAATGGGTGCCCGCAGGCAAGCCAGAGGTCTCCAGCCACAGCTGCGTCTACATCCACCCGGACTCCCCCAACTTTGGGGCGCACTGGATGAAAGCGCCCATCTCCTTCAGCAAAGTGAAACTGACCAACAAGCTCAATGGAGGTGGGCAGGTACGATCAGGTCGCCCGGCCACCCGGCCGCCCCACAGCGCCAATCAAGAAATATCAAGGGTGCATTTAGGTAATTAGAGGGGTCCTCACCGGCCTCTTCTCCCACGGAAGCCAATTATTCCCTGGAGTCCAAATGTGAACAGGAATAAACAGCTCTTAATTGATGCTTTCAGTTTTTAATGGACTTCCTGATGTTAAGAGAGTGAGAGAGTGCAGTAGTTTACTTAATCATCAAGGGCCCTTTCATAGTTCTGTCTTGTGTGTGATGCTTTTTACCCAGCCCCGGGAGGGGATGTTGGTGGGTACCCGGGTTCTGTTGTTCCCTCTCCTCTTTTTTGGTGTAAGTGGCATGTTGGCAATAGACACATACCTTAATAAAAAGCTGTTCCTAAATGAAATAATTACTGCCTCCACTGGGGCATTATGATAATTGTCAATAGAATATTGAAGCGGCTTTGGGTTTTCAGAAAAACAAACAAACCTTAAATAAGGAAGGTTTTATTTAAGGTCTCCAATTAGAGTAAACAAGAATTCGGGGCTTTTTCGTCTTTTGTTTTCTCTTGGAAGGATTGCGAATACTGGTGTGCTGTGTAGGGCTGTGATTCATGTTAGAAAATGTGGACGGTGCGGGGGGGCAGCGCCGTGGCTGGGGGAGAGGCTTGCCGTCCCCGCTGTTTCGTGTTGTGAGCCTCTCAGCCCTGGGTCTTCGTGCCTCGTCTGACCCCGGTGCCCAGCCTACGGGGACCCGGGAGCTCACGCTTCACCAGGAGAGGGTGAGCCACCTGAGTCCTGGCCGTGTTCAGAAGGTTCCAGTTCTTCATTAAAGCAGGAAATTGAAGAGTAAACCGTTCTTGCCTCCCCCTTTTCACAACGTAAGACTTTCAGTACACCTCCATGTGAGTCACAGGGGACGTGGCGTGACCGGCAGGTGTCGGGTGTCATCACGCTTCAGGTAGTCGCTTTTTACCTTTTTACCTTCAGGAGTCGGCATGCAGCCATGCTGGTATTTTGAGATCTCAGGGTTCCTCCTATGAAGAAAAACAGTATGTCTTAATGGACCAAAATCCACATTGTTCTGAAAATAGGGAGAGAGAGAGAGAGAGAGGAAAAAAAAAAAAAGGACGGCAGGATTTGGGCTGAGAATGGACACTCCTTAGAATAACTTTCTGGCAAGCCTGGCATAAGCTCTGATGTTAGGCTCCCTGGAAGCTTCCGGAAAACTGGCCCCCCTTCAGTTTGCAGACGAGGGAATGGTGTGGTGGCCCTGACCGGGCTGGGCGCTGGCTCGTTGTCACCTGTGCCGCCGTGGGCTCTGTAAGGCTTCTCTTTCTCTCCTTCTCCGCTTTCACAGATAATGTTGAATTCTCTGCATAAATATGAACCCCAGGTTCACATAGTGCGCGTTGGAGGTGCCCATCGAATGGTGATGAACTGCTCCTTCCCCGAAACCCAGTTCATAGCTGTGACGGCCTATCAGAACGAGGAGGTAAGCGTGTGCGGGGCGCGTGTGCAAGTGTCCCCTGGAAGGGGGACTTTCTCAGTGGGAGGATGGGACCATGTGTGCACGAAAGGTGGGTTTTCCAGGATCTCAGAGATCTCGGCAGAGATGAAGTTAAGCAGTGAGGTAGCCCTCTCCACTCCCTCTTGCTTGTTTGCCCACAGCCTGCCAGTGCTTCCTCTCCGGGCACGATGTTTGGGTCCATTTACACACTCGAGAGCTTCCCAGGTCTGCTCGTCATCAGAAGTGCTGGGGGAGGGCTGGATTCTTCCTGACTAAACTTACAAAAAAATTTTTTTTTCAAAGTAATACATGTTTATTAAAGAAACCCCCACATAATAAATAAATAATACAGTAGTATGTTCAGTGAAAATGAAAAAGAAAAGGTAAAAACGATCTCTTTCTCACCTGCCGCTTTTTTTTTTTTAAAGATTTTATTTATTTATTCGACAGGATAGAGACAGCCAGCGAGAGAGGGAACACAAGCAGGGGGAGTGGGAGAGGGAGAAGCAGGCTCATAGCGGAGGAGCCTGATGTGGGGCTCGATCCCATAACGCCGGGATCACGCCCTGAGCCGAAGGCAGACGCTTAACCGCTGTGCCACCCAGGCGCCCCTCTCTCCTGCCTTTTCAATCCCACTCCGCAAGAACACTACAAATAATAGCTTCAAGTGTGTTTTCTCCCCACACATATTCTCTATCTATATAAATATCTATGAGAATATGGACTGCCTCACAGGAATTGGCTCATGTTGTATACATTAGTCTGCAGATTTCTCTTTTTTCAGGCACATCTCTTTTTCTGAAGTGCCTGCAGAGGCTATCCCGTATTTCAGGCAATCAGCTCCCCACCGATGAACATTAGGTTTTTTATAGTCATTTTATTTGCTATTATAAATAATGGTGCAAAGAATATTCCAGAACATCCACATCCACTGTTGTTCGCTTGCATGGGTGGACACCTGGTAATGGCATGCTCTGTCAAGGAGAGCGCGGGTTCAGAATCCTGAGATATCATCAAATTGCCTCGCTCCCAGAGCATACTCGGCTCAGTCCCCGCCTCTTCCCGAAGGTGCTGATTATCAGCCTTTTGCAGCTTTGATAATCTGATGGGTAAACAAACAAACACCCCCCCCTCAAAAAAACCCCAGAACCAAAGAACCCAGAAGGTATCTCATTGCTGCTTTCATCTGCATTTCTTTATTTGGAAGCTTTTAAAGAATTTGGGCTCCCTCCCAGCCAGCTGAGTCCGAATCTCCAGGGATGGTCCCTAGAGTCCGTAGTTTCTCAAGTCTCCCGGAAGGATTCTGATGAGCCTCCGGGCTTGGAAATACCACCTTTGTGCCTACAGGTAAAATTGAGCTGTTGATTGAACTCGCCTCACAGATGTGCAGAGAAAATATAATTATTTTTCTACAAGTAGCCTGGCCTCTTGCCTGAGCCCCTCTAGCAGGCCGGTGGGAACAGAGGTTAACTATTTGATCATTTCAACAGATCCTGTCTTTGTAGGCGGAAACGTGCCGTGTTGAAGATGGCTTGCCCTCTCCTGCTTCTCTTCCTCCGATGCAGTCTGGGTCTTTGAGGGGAGGGTGTGGCTCTTGCAACTCCAGAGAGTGTGTGTTTGCGTGTGTTGGGGGGTGTTGGGGACTATGTGCTAGCTGCCTGATGCCATATTTCAGCCTTGATAATGCCCCATGGGAATCAAGCCCAGGAAAACCCAGCCTCAGAGCCTCCCCCTGCTGCCAGTGCTTTCCTGCCGAGTTGACAGTTGACGTTGCTGCACCCTGAGAGGGGAGCGGGCCTGTGGGTAGATGCTGGTCTCACTAGGCACCGTGACCCCTCCAGGTTTAGACCAGGAGAAAGACCCGGACATGCCCAGCAGACGCTATGGCTCTCCTCCCTCTTCTGATTTCCTCCCCGTTCCCGGGTCAGAAAGAGTGGTGCTTTTATTTAACTTTTCTTCTTCTACCAGGCCCTTGCAGAAATTCACATTCCTTTCAGTGCTTTCTTAGTGAGCAAAGATTTGGTGACTCTGACTGTCTGCTGGGAACACCGTGATGGGCATCCCAGATGTGTGTGCGCCCTCAAGCCCGTACATCCCATGGGAAGAGCCCATAAGCAAATCTACATCATACGTGTGTATGATGTCTGGTGGTTCTGAAGGCCGTGGGGCGCAGTGACAGCGGGTGGGAGTGATAAACTGTGTTTCTGTAATCTGAGTCCCCGAGGAAGTGATCGCTTCAACTGAGGCAGTGATGCTGGACGGTGCTCTCTGGGAGACGTGGATTCACACCTGCCTCCCTCTGACTTGTTCCCGGTGACTAGAAGAGTAACTGATGTGAGGGGGGTGTTCAATATGTTTTTTTTTTTTTTTAAAACGGGTGAATAAATAAAAGAAGGAATGCTAGGTTTAGCACTTCGGGCTTTGCATATTTCTAATGCTTTGCCCTTTCTTTGCTCACGTCACACTGCGTTTTCCATTTTCACCACGGGCCACAACACAACGTTTTTTGTCAGACAGCGCACTGGTAATTTGGGGCAGAACTGAGCAAAGAAACACGGAGAGGGAGACCAAGAGAGGGGCATTATTCTGATTTTACAGAAATTCACAGGTGAAGATAAAGGGTTCGATCTGTTCATATACGTTCCGCTCTCACTAACTCTTCTTGTCTTTGTAAACGTAAGATCACAGCTCTCAAAATCAAGTACAACCCCTTCGCCAAAGCCTTCTTGGATGCCAAGGAGAGGTGAGTGGAGAAATTTCTGTAAAATCTTGCAAGCTGACTTCTGCATGTGTGAAATTAATGCTTATCTGGAAAGGAAGCTGCCTTACCTTTGATAGAAATAGGTTTGTAACGTTCAATTCCATAGTCAACAAAAATCAACAAAATTCAACAAACTGCTAATCATCTGTCCCTCGGAACAGGGCTCCAGGAGAACCGCTAACTGGCAATGTTTGGTCAGCTCTGTGTTACTACCGATTCTTAAAAGTAACACAAGCACGTATAAAAAAGTAATTAAGTGATTTAGATTTTTAATAATTCACTCTGCCCTTCCTCCAGTGCTCTCTGAGTAGTATGGTTTCAAGCATTCTTTTTTAACGACATGTAGCCCAGGAGAGGGAGCGATGCATATGCCTGGTTCATAAAGGTGAGAGCTTCCTATCTTTCAGGTCTGAGAGAAGGCCGTTCCGAGACTTCTGGGGATCGCTTCTGGCCTTTTGGCTAAGATCACATGTAGTATCTGTTCTTACCCGTTCAGAGACTTCCGGGATGGTGAATGGTAGTGCTGCCACTTGAGGCTGCATCTTCATGTTTTTCCTTTCCATTCTAGGGGAGAAAAGAACATTGGTACTTAACTGACTTCCATTGACAGACTTTGTCTGTCCTGTTCATATTTGATTTAATTGAATTTCAGATAACTAAAAGCCTAAGGAAAATCTCATGTGTGGGATGAACAGGACTTTGAGTAGGTCTCCTGACTCCTGACTCGGAGTCCTGGCTTTGCCATTTCCTGGCTGTTTGATCTTACAGGAGTCACGTCGCCTGTCTGAGATCCACTTTTTACGTCTGCTAAGTGGGAATAGCAATTATTTTCCTCCCAGGATTGTTGGGGGATCTGGCATATCACAGATGCGCTTGTGCCCCGAAGTCCGACACAGATCCTAGCTGCTGTTACTGCTTGAATTTCGTCAGGCAGGAGCGATGACCACAAACCAGTGAGATCAGACTAAGTAGGGGTAGCTGTAAATATGGCAAATTGGAGACGCATTAAGTTGCAATTCAAAGAGGAATTGCACATTAGATAAAGTACCCTGGGTGAAGAAAGGGGGAAAGATTTGCGATAAAAGGCGTTTGATTTTCTTATTCCAAGAGATTTATTGCTACCCAAGGAGAATTTGGGGTAGATTTTCCTCTGGACTTGTATGATATGCTGGACAGCCATGGCACACTTTCGCTGTCTTTCAGGAATCACCTTAAAGACGTTCCAGAAGCTGTCTCCGAGAGCCAGCATGTGGCCTACTCTCACTGTGAGTTGGGCAAACACTGGGTGGGATGCGCCTGGGGGGCACTGGGAGCCGTCTCCCACCACACCCAGACACTACCTGTCCGAGTGCTCATGGCCCATTCCAGGGCTCCTCTCAAGACTCAACAGACAAGACTCAAGACAAGTGTATGCCCTTTCCAGAATTCCCAGAGAGAACCAGTGTTCCTGAGGGGCTGGACCGAATCGCAGGTGGGAGATAGGAACGGGAGTGATGGATTTCTCAGACGGGCGTTTTCATGTCCCAGAGGCTAAGGACTATCTCAAGTGCATTCTGGGAGTATCTCCTACCTCTCCACTCTCCACTCTTATCAGCCCGGCCTGGGTCGCCCCTGCTCTTAGCATTTGCTCACTTTTGAATTGGTTCCCACCACGATGCTTCGGGTAGGCTGTGGCCTTGCACGTGGGGAGGAGTCTGGGTGGCGGACTGGACAGCCACAGGGTGAGTTGAGTCATACGTTGCTGGGGACTCTGCAGGTGCTGGGTGTCCTTAACAGGGCACCGGCCTCCTCATGTCTGGATGGCAGGGGGGACCCCATGAGGGAGGAAGTCCCCGAGAGCTGCAGCAGAAAACCAGGCCAGTGGTGTCAGGGCGGAAAGTTAACCCTGGTGCCGGAGAAACTTCCATGAGGATCGTCGTGGTTCGCCCGGGTGCTCTCTGCCGTTGCCCCAGCTCCGGGGCTCTCTCCTCGCTCCTTCCGCTCAGCCTTTGCGCACGTTCCACTGCGGGGCCGCAGCGTAGCACAGGAAGGGAGCAGCGCTCGGGAAATCACTTTTTGAAGTGAGCTGGAAAAACGAGCCTTTTGCAACAGTCCTGGCCCCGGGTGCAGAACTGCATCTTTATTAAGCTCACGCGTTGCAGTCTTCTCAGCGAACTTCTTTGGGCGTGTCTGTTACTTGGGGTGAGGCAAGTACACAGGAGCCTGGTTCCCGGCGACCCCGTGCCTGGCTCGGCCCACTGGACACCTGCATCGAGAAGACTGTCTTTCTTTCCTTTCCAATTTGGATGCTTTTTCTTTCTTTCTCTTATCTTGTCTGTCTTTTTCATTCAAAACCAAATTTCTGTGAAGTGTTTTATAGCCTTCCAGAATGTTCTGCAAGATTCTTGCGTCAGGGTGTGCTAGCCAGCTCCCCTGTTTTTGCTTCCAGAATCCTCTGTGGGGTGGTGAGGGGAGCCACTGTGGCTCCTCTTGCTGGGAGTAAGAACTGCAGACCCCTTCCCACTGGGGAGAAAGAGACTCAGCTCCCGTGTAGGCCCACGACACATACCCTGGTAGCTGCAGCTGACACATCTAAGATCCCCTTCTCTGACTTTAATTTAACTCAAGTAAGTCAGAAGCAACTTAACCTTTGCATTTCTGTAACTTATTCATTCAAATGGTCTTTTATATAGCTCTGTCCCAGCGTTCCTCAGGAGGCCTTCCAAACTTTGAAAGGAACTGCCATCCTTGTCCTAAGCAGCCCGCCTAGCCGCTACCGTGGAAGGGGAGCGGCAGCGGGGGCGGCCTCCCTCTCTCCCGGGCAGACATTCAGTGTCGCTCACACAGAGACGTGGTACTCGAAGTGTCTGGAGACCTGACTTCGGGTGTGGAAGTTCAGGGTCGGTCCCCGTGTCTTCCTCTTGTCTCTTCCAGTGGGAGGCTGGGTCTTTTCCAATCCGGATGGAGTGTGTGCAGCAGGAAACGCCAGTTACCAGTATGCTACCCCCTTGCCTCTGTCTGCTCCCCACACCCACCATGGCTGTGAGCACTACCCTGGCCTCCGAGGGCACCGGCAGGCTCCCTACCCTTCGGCCTACATGCATAGAAACCATTCTCCCTCAGGTGTGTGGTTTTGCTAATTAAGCCCTTGGGGGTGTGGGTCTGCGGGGGTGGTGGGGGTGCAGAGAAATGGTAAACAGCCAGTGGTAAAAAGAAGTATCGAAAGATGGCATTCCTTGCATCTAATATATGTCATAGTTTGTATATTATTATTTTCATGTTTTATTTTATATACTAATAGTTGATGGTGTAATTATGATGTAATTATTATGACATGTAATTATTATGACATTATTCGTGTTTTATACTGGTTTCCTAAGACAGTCTTCTGGGTTCTAATGGGCGTGAAGGCCTTCTCCCAGGGCGCTGGTGTAGTCAGCGTTTCGAGCTGTGTCTCTAAAAGCCAAGCTGGGGGGGCTCTGGAATCCTCAGCTCACTGCCATCCCGTGGCTCTTTTCTATGCTCGTATCCCATGGCTTCATCCAGGGGATCCTGGGCCCAGTATTGGTGAGCTTTTAGGAAGATCTCTGGGAAGCTGGGTGACTGTACAGGCAGACCTCTGTTTGGTTCAGTTGGAGGCACGCAAAGCGAGCCTTGGTGACGTTTGCAGTCCACTTCGGTTTTGAGTTGAGGCCAGCGGTCGTGCGCTTTCTTCCCCATCGACTGCTGCCTAGCCTGCCTTGGCCTCGCAGAAGCCAGACCTCGGCTGCTGGCTAGATGTGCAGGGAGGGAGGAAGGGAGAAGGGAAGCCAAGGGTTGACGTCTCATTCAATGACTCAGGCAACAGCTGTTCATGGAGGGCTGTCTATGCGCTGGGATCTGTCTGTGAACAGACTAGAAAATTACCCTACCCGACAGAGATTCTAGTCTCACGTGGGGACATCAACTCTAAATGAAAGGAAGAAGTAAGATTCGTGGCGTGGGAAGTGGAGGAGGGTGTTCAGATCCCACCCTTCAGGACACCCCGAGCTCTGTGTGCAGAGGGCTTTCCTGGTCACCAGCTGCCTGTCTGTGTCCCTTCACATGCTGCTCCCAGCAGCCTTGAAAGCTGCCTCCAGGAAGGAATGAAAGGAAACGTAATGATATAGGAAAGTGGGCAGCGTTCTCACTCTGCCTCTTGGTTCTTCCCTGTGGTCAGCACATAAAACACAGCTTCTGAGCACCTGCGAGGCGCCAGACCCCCTTCTAGACGGTGGGGATAGGAGCGTGAGGAAGGTACAGTTTCTTCCCTGAAGGAGCTCCGGGCTCCATGAATGCATAAAGAACGAATCATAACAGTGTCGTGAGAGCTCTCGTGTGGTCCTCGGACCTGTGGCATCACCGGGGAACTTGTTAGAAACATAGACTCTCGGGTTCTCCTTCTGAAAGAGCCCACATTTTAACAAGGTCCCTGGGTGATTCTCAGGCACGTTACAGTTAGAGAAACATTCTGTGAAACACACAAGCCAGGGTGCTGTGGGAATGAAGGGAAAAGAGCAGAGAGAGCTACTCAGAGGGGTGAACGTTTCAGTTGAGATTTGCAGGATGAGGAGAAGGGGACAGAGGTGGGAGTGGGTGGGAGTGAGGGTGGATGGCAAGGGATGCAGGAGAGGCGAAGGGCACTCCAGGAAGAGCGGTGTGAGCAAGGGCGTAGCGGGGAGAGGACCTGGGGCGTCTGGGGGATGCATTTGGAGTGGAGGGTAGCGGGAGAGGTGGAAGACGAGCTGAGGCTGAAGGAGTTGCAGGTGCTCCATCTTGAGGGGCGGTGACTTGGCCAGCCAGGTGTATACACCGGAATCTTCTTCCTCGTTCTCCTCTTTCTCCCTCCTTCCTCTTTCTCATATAGACATGATTTATGCAAATGGAGATTCTAAGACATAGAAGACACTATTCTTGAGCTGTTTCAATTGACCTGGGGTTGCTGAGAAGAATAAGGGGCCGGTCCTCAGAAATCTCATCTGGGGCACCGGCGGGCCCTTCGGCTTGTGTTGAGGGGGTGCTGACTTGGTCCGTTCTTATAGCGGAGTGAGTGTGGTAGTGTGAGTCAGACAGATCTGTGTCGCAAAGGGCAGATCGTCCCACGTCTCCGAGCCTCGTCTATAAGGTGGAGAGGACAGGTTGTTGTTGTGACGATTAAAATAGGAACGGCATGTGGCATACGGTTGACATTCAGTGTATCTGAGAGCCTCCGTCTTTTCTGTTCCCCTCAGAAAGTACTAACAAGCTATTGGCAAAAGTAGCACAAACCATGGGTATATGTTGCCGTAAAGTAATACCATTGGCCACCATCTTTATACGTTCTACGCGCTCCATCAACTGAACTGTTGTTATTTTTCCAAAGTGAATTTGATAGAAAGCTCCAGCAATAACCTGCAAGTTTTCTCCGGAGCTGACAGCTGGACTTCCTTGTCCTCCACACCCCACACCAGCATCCTGTCCGTACCCCACACCAGCGGGCCAATCAACCCAGGGCCTAGGTAAGACCAACACCAGCAACTTGCTCATCGGTGGTCTTGGGGGTTGACATGAGCACTGGAGGAGACTCAAGTTCATTCTTCTTCCTAAGGTGGCTTGGTCCAAGCCGTTGTCCTGACTCTTAAGCCACTAGGAAGTGAAGGTGACAACGGGATGGACTTTTCTTTCCCAGAGAGAGGGGAGGGGAAGCACTTGCCCAGCCGTATGCTCTTTCTTTAGTAGCTTGGTATTCTATTTTTAAAAGGGAAAAGACATTGTGGCCTGGAATCGTTTGTCCTGAACCAGTCAGAAATATTGTAAACTGTCGCGGTAGCAGGTGGACACTGACTGTAGGAGGATTGAAGGAAAAATGTAAATAGACACTGAGAATTCAAGATGCTGGATTGTCTGTGTTCTCATAAGCCACCCGTTCTAACAGGGGGACAGACTGTGGGTGCCTGGCCCAGAACCCACGTAATAGAGCAGAGTGTAGCCTCTAGGACCCACGGCATAACTTGCTCACCAGAGCCCTGCATTTCGTTCTGACTTCTGGAAATGAGTGTGGGGGAGAGGACAGGAAGGGACCTTGGAGTTTGATGGACGTGGGCTTTAGTCCCGGTTCTATCTCTTATTGACTTTGTGCCATCAGGCGTTTTTCTTGGCTTCACTGAGCTCCCGCTTTCTAATCGCTAAAATGGAAATAGTAGGGGCTACTCTGTAGGTTGCGGTGAGCCCAGAAGGAGAAAATGCGTTAACATGCTTTGTGAGCAGTAACATTCTGTATAAATGTCAGCTGTTGCGTTCAACATAGGCACGCAGAATTTTGAGAAAGTCTTAAAAGGGATTCGGAGTTAAAAGGTGGGTCTTGGGAGATGTCCAACGACTTGTGATTTGCCGGTCTAGACAACGTTCGGAGAACATTGCATTTTGGTCTGCAGCAGGGCTGCTCACGCTTAAATGTGTGTTAGAATCATCTGGGATGTTGTTAAAATGCACAATCTGATGAACAGGTCTGGGTTGGAGCCTGCGATTCTGCCTTTTAACAAGCTCATGGGTGTTGCTGTGCGCTTGACCTTGGTGGTTCTGATGCTGATGCTGCCGTGGCGGTCCGGGACTCGCGCCGTGCTGCCCCGTGCAGCCGCCACCGGCCGCCGGTGGCCACTGAACCCTCTAAGTGCAGCGGGTCCCAGTGCAGGTCCCAGTGCTGTAAGTGAAACACACCCGCGAGCGTGAAGACGCAGCAGGAAACAGAGAATAAGAATCTCAGCTTTTTTTTTTTTTTTTTTTTACCTCGGATGCATGTTGAAATGAATATCTTTGGTTCCACAGAATATGATTAACAATAAGTTTCGTTTCTCTAGTCCTCTCTTTCTCTTCTTTTCTTTTGTTTTCTTTTTTAAATACGTGGCTACTAGAAAACTCAGGCTTGTGGTTGTGGCTCACACTTTGTGTCCATCAGACAGGGCTCAAGTGCATTCTGTAAGGGAAAAGCATGGATTCGGGTTGTGGTAGGAAGGGAGAAAGCGAGTCCTTGAAGATATTAAATAGTCATGTGGCAGGGTCTGTCCTAGATACTTTATAGAGGTCGTTTATAGCATCAAACACATCCACAAGGCTGGCATTAAAATTCTCATTTTACCATTGGAGACACTAAAGCTCAGAGGCATTCAAAACGTCCTGAAGGTCACGCAGTAAGAGGTGTAACTGGTGCGTGGTGTTCCCACTGGCCCGGGAGGCATGCGGAAGGGGCCCGGCCCTGAGCAATGCTGTGGAAGCGTCTCTTCTGGAGATCAGGCCCCAGATCTCAGCAAGCCGAGCTGCCTAACACCCAAACCAATGACAAGCAAGCACCCAAAGCCTGGGCTTCTGCGGTTCCCTCTGGCCCAGTGAGTCCGTAGTCTCTGGACTACGGCAGAGAGCACAGGTGGCATTGTTTCCTCTCTTTCCCTCGGTAGCGTGTTTAACCCACTACTGACTCCGTAAAGATTTTGCTAGAGAATAGCAAACACTCCCGGGACTGGCGCCATGCAGTGAGCCTGTTCTCACACAGTGCAGTCTCAGGCGATGTGGAGACTCTGAGATGTCAGGACATAGGCACGACCGAAGGCTTAGAGCATTGGCATTTATCCCACCTGTTCCAACAGCAGGTGTCTTTGTCTATGTTCAGGTGCAAAAATTGCTGCCCATTACGATCCACTGGAAAGCTTTTAAAAGTCCTGATCCCCGGAGTGCCTGGGTGGCTCAGTCTCCGGCTCAGCCTTGGGCTCAGGTCATGATCCTAGGGTCCTGGGATCAAGTCCCATATCCAGCTCCCTGCTCAGTGGAGAGCCTGCTTCTCCCTCTCCCTCTGCCACTCCCCTCCTGCTTGTTGTCTCTCTTTCTATCTCAAATGAATAAAATAAAATCTTAAAAAAAAAATATCCTGATCCCTGGGCTGCATGCCAGACTGGTTGACTCGGGATCCGTAGCGGCAGGACCCAGGCATTAGTATTATTCCGGAACTTGCTAAGCGGTTCCAATGTGCAGCCAGGTTTGTGAGGCAGGGCTTTAGAGTAAGGGAAGGAGGAGATGGTCTAGCTCCCCAGCCTTTCTGCGGGGCCCGGAGCTGGAAGAGTTAATGCTAACCACCACCCTTCGGTGCGTGTCCTGTGCTAAGCATCATCGGCTCATCTTCTTCCTCAGTCGTCGCAACAGCGTCTGTAATGTGTGCATAATTATCACCCCACATCTTGAAGACAAGGAAGCCGAGACTCAGAGGTGCGCGTTGGACCAAGGTCAGGGAGGCAGGAAGCGGTAGAGCCAGGAGGCAAACCCGGGGGATCGGACACCTGCGTGTCCCGGTTGCTACGCCGCATCAGCTCTCTTGCCAGTGAGAGGCGTCCCTCGCAGGCCACGCCGTGCAGATCCCCGCCTTTGGCTCTCCTGCTCAGCCACGCAGGCTGCAGGGCAGGCTTCCCCAAATGAATGCCGTGTTCAAATCACACTCGCCAGGGGCAGGGCCAAGTGTGGAAATGCAGTTCAGGACACCTCATCATAAGCATTTCACGGCTTGCCTCGGCTTCTCCACAGAAACGGGAATATTCTGGGTCAGAGCTAGAAAGAAAGCTGTGGCTAGGCACCCTCTTGCGAGACCTGGGCCCCCTTGCGCTGTGTACGTGTCGGGCAGCTGGCCGGCCTCTCTGGCAGTGTCGTCAAGCGTTCTGTGTCTCTGTCTCTGCAGCCCCTACCCGTGCCTGTGGACCATCAGCAACAGTGGCGGGGGCCCGGCCGGGCCCGGCCCAGACGTGCACACCAGCTCCCCGGGGGCGTTTCTTCTGGGGAGCCCAGCTGTGACTTCGCCCCTCTCTGCCCAGGCACCCACTTCGGCGGGAGTGGAGGTTCTGGGGGAGCCCTCGCTGACCAGCATCGCCGTGTCCACCTGGACAGCGGTGGCCTCACATCCCTTCTCGGGCTGGGGTGGCCCGGGTGGGGGAGGGCGCCATTCTCCTTCCTCACTGGATAGTTAGGCAGGATCCCAGGGAAAGTGTCAGCGGAGAACCTTCTCTGTATAGAGCATTTAGAAACCCCATCTACTGACTCTAGTGACTTAGACTGCAGGGTCTCCCCACCTAGTGACCTGGACGGTGAGGTGGGTAATGGGAGGGGGTTTAGTTTGCTGATGCTCCCTGATTTCTTTTCGCCCTTCCCTTTTTCTCTGCAGCTCATCGGTGACATGCTTAGGTAACCAGGGTTCATGGAGTAACTTCTTTGGCCCTGCCCCTTACTTTCAGATGATTCTAGAAGGCCCCACTTCCTGTTCTGTGGAGGTGATGCAAAGCTGTTAAGTGACCTCTGAGTTGGCCTGACTAAGGCTTCCTAGCCTTGTGCAGCCCTGGAGAGTATCTGTGGCCACAGGGCTCCTGCTTTGAGACCACGAGAGGGTGTAAGTCCCCAGAGTAAAGTTTTCAAACATAGAGCTAATCATGTATTACAGCAATGTGCCTGGTATTGAGGAAATGAGATCATGTCCTTCCCTCGCTCCGAAACCTTCTATGGCTCACCATTGCCTACAGAATGAAGTCATACCTCCTGACTATAAGGACACCCCCCACCATCTAGCCTCAAACCACGTTTCCAGCTTCTGTTCCCTTTGTCATCAGTGTACTTTCCCACCTGTATGCTGTCCCTGTACCTGAAACACCCTTCTCTGTTTGGTCCCACCTGTGTGAGGCCTGCCTGTCCCCCTGGGACTGGCCGAAGCGCCACGGCCGCATCAAACACCTGACGCGTCAGCACACGTGACCTTGCCCGGCTGCCTGCCGTCCCACAGGTATTGCCTCTGTTATCGAGCTTGCCCCATTCTGCCTGGTGTTCTTGTTACCTGTGAGTGTGTTTGTCTCCCACTAGACTGTGAGCCCCCTGAGGGTGAGGACCAGCCTTCTTGTCTTTGTACCCACAGCACCCGGCGCTGTGCCTTGTCTGTCGTCGGTGCCCAATAAACTGACCGAGTGCAATTGCTGTGCAATGCGCGTGTGCTAATACAACAGCCATGGGGTCCGCTGGGAGGCAGAGCTCGGACACACACGTCTGTCGGTGTTGGGAGCCCAGAACACGCTGGGTGTTCCCCCGGGGTCCCCGTCTGAGGCACAGCCAATCTGCAGGGATTGGCGACCTGGAGATAGTGTGGGCTGGAGTGGTTACTTCCAAACATCAGTCCTCGGATCCCCGGTGCCCGGCTCCCCAGGAGCACCTGTTAGAAACACAGATTCCTGGGCACGCTGCATCCCTAGGGGATCAGAATCTTTAGGGCGGGCGTCCAGGCATGTCAGCAGGTGCTCCAGACGACAGTCGCAGAGCCACGTTTGGAACCGACTTGTCTGGAATAGAGAAAGCGGTGATCAGTCTTGCAGGAACCTCATTGTAGACGAGTTTCGACCTCTGCCCCAGCCAAGGTGGTTTCTACAGCAATCACGTAGCCAGTGAGCAAAGTCACCGTTTCCTTGGTTTGCCTTTTTCCTCTTCTGCCGCTGCTGGATGTGCTGATAACTACGGGAGTGAAGTTTCCAGACCTGCGTGATGCGTAGCTCTCCTGGACCATTATCACGCAGCGCTGACGGAGCGGTCACGGGGGGGCGTCCCTGAGGGAGTGGTAGAAGGTTCTGCTCGGACCCTGGCAGTGGTTCAGCTGCTCCCACGCAAGCCCACCGCACGCCAAGCCTTAGTCTGGGGTGTCCAGATGTGACACCATAGCGTCCTTGGCTCTTTCCACAGGGAAGAGTCCTTTACCGTGCTGTGGTTAGCACTCCCTGATCTTTCTGTGCCATTCCATTTTCGGACTCAGAGCTCTGGAAACAATGCTACTCCAGCCACGTGGTGTCCCGGGAAGCCACTGAACACTCTCAGGGCTGCCTGCCCCGCGCTCCAGGTCCCTAATTGACGTATGAGTGGCTGAGGCTCAAAGGACCAACACGGCCGCTCTTTGCAAAGCTGCCTGCTTAGCACGTCCCTGAGGCAGGAGTGTTTTCGGTCCCCTAGTTCACCTGTGACTGCGTCAGAGGCCATTAAGATATTAATATATTAGCATCTCTGCAAGATGCTATTTTGGTTAAGTTTTGAAAAGTGGCCATTTCTCATTCTGTTAGAAGTTCAGCCTACGGCAACCTCCAGCTGCCCCGCAGGCCAGGCGTAGGCTCTGCACTGGGCGCCAAAGCCGTGAGTCATGCACCCGAGCTCAGCAAGTACGATTACGTCCAAGAAACTGTCTCCAGTCTTGCCCCTTCTGCCCCCCGTCCCCCAGCCTGGAGCGCACGGGAAACGTGGCCCAGGTCAGAGAACAAAAAGAAGGTGATAACCTTCTTCTTTTCTCATTCATCTTGGGCAGTGATCGGGTCCCTGGCATAGTGACAGCGTTTAGCATTAGCTGAGTTTCCAGTGATTACGTTTCATCAGCCTGGAACCTGCGATGATTTTTAAACATGGAACACGAGAGCTGGTTCTGCATCGAGGGTCTCTATTGGCCTGGTATCGGCCATGCGAGCCAGAACAATATGCTTTCTGGTGGCTTCTCCAGATGGTGCGGAACCCTTGGATGCTTGAGTCATTTTAACGAGGGACAGAGCCTCTGATGTATTAGACAAACCTTGGAGCCCTTTATTCCACGACCTTGCTCAGGCACCCTCTTCACCCAGCTCATTGCAAAAACAACAGTGATGCCGCTTCAGAGACTGAGGCCTGTCACACTGAATTTAAGAGAAACTTAAATCCCACCAGAATAGGGACGGCTGGGTGGCTCCGTCAGTTAAGCGTCCAACTCTTGGTTTCGGCTCAGGTCGTGATCTCAGGCTTGTGAGACTGAGCCCCACGTCGGGCTCAGTGTGAAGTCTGCTGGAGAGTCTCTCTCTCCCTCTCTTCCTTCCCCCTGCATTCTCTCTCTCTCTCTCTAAAATGAATAAATAAATCTTAAAAAAAAAATCCCACTGAAATAAAGAGTTAATACAATTCTTCTAGCCAGGCAGTAGAGATTTTGAACTCTCTCCAAAGCCCGGTGTGGTGTCTCCCCTTGTGGGGCCTTTGTTTGGTCTGTGTGGCTTCACCAGCCCTCCCCTCTCCCAGTGAGCCGGCCTTGTCAACAAACACCGCAGCCCACCGTACCTAGGCCAGGTGCTTCCGGGTGCTTCCTGTCACCCTGTGGGCACCTCCTAGGACTGGGAAGAAGGAGGTCATAGGAGGAGGGTGAAAAAACTATGTGGTGAAGGCTAATTAATTGAATTTAAATAAAAAAAGAACAAAATGGATCACTAAACATGGTATAATTTAAATAAAGCAATATACAGTAATAATGATTGATCACTTGCTCCACAAAATAGCATGGAGGCAATTTAAGAACAGAATATTATAAACAATACTGCAAATGTATCATACACATAAGAGACAAGATACAAAAATGACATATTGTTTGATTTAAATTTCATAAATTTTTAAAACTTACATACTGTTCTATAATATTAGAAAACAGAATCATGGTTATCTTTGGAAACTCAGTAGAGACAGGAAGGTGAATAAAAAGGATTCTCCTGAGATTCCTTGACAGTTATATTTCTTGACCCATCTATTTGTTTTACATGTATGTTCAGTTTGTGAAAACTTATTTACCTGCACACTAAGATTTGTAAACTTTTTTCTCTATATGGAATACCAATAAAAAGTTAAAATATAAAGCAACTATTAACAACCGGGAAAATATTTGCATTTCCTAATATAGTGGGCATTTTTCTTATATATAAAGTCTACCTATGAATATGTTAAAAAAACCCCACCATTATCATCTTTTTGTCCTCACCAATGACATGAGCAGACTTCATAAAGAAGGAAATAAAAATGTCTCATAAATACTGGGAAAAAAACTCAGTAAAAGATTTGAAGCCTAGTAGGTATTTGCCGCTCTCCCCCAAGACTGCAGTAGATTTGGATGAATCTCAGCAAGTTAAAATATCACAGCAGCGTAGTAAGTCCAACCCCGGCACACTTCGGGTTGTTGCAGGATTGTTGTGTTACAAGGGTCGTAGGATGCATTCATCGTCCATTCTCTTTTCAGATGAGAAAACATTGGTTTGGCATCAACCATAAGTGGAGTCGGTCACAGTATGTGATAGGATTTGAAAGCCAATGAGAAAGGACCCCCTAAGTATGTATCTTCTGGAGCCTGACCTACTCCAGGTTTTTTTTTTTTTTCTCCAATTTGTGTTTTTTTGGGTTGAGACAAAAACCCTCTTTTATTACGTAAATATTATCTGTGGTGAATATCTAAGTCAAGTTTCTATTGCTTACCATGCTGCTGGCGGTAGAAATTCTCCTACTCCTTAGCGGGTAACTAAGTGAGTTCCTGAGAGGAGGGCAGGTTGAGGTGAAGAGATTACTGATGACTGCATACAACTTGGCCAGTGTTTGGCAGCCAGGAGACAGTAAGAGAGCACAGAGTGGGAGAGAATCAACAGGTATGGAAGGTGTGGGGAAGCAATCATTTTCCCCCGTTTCCCCTCCCTCTGCAGTTGGTGGTGATGGCAGAGGACCAGGGCCACGATTTGAGAATGACAGAACACGATGGAAGGATTCTGAGTTCACCAACCTCTTTGAACCCTCATATCAGCCCCAGAACCTCTTTCTTCTGGGCTTTGTCTACATAAGAAAAAAATAATCTTTGATCTTGTTTAACTCAGTTATTTTTGGTTTTGTGTTATTTGCAGCAGCAAAATCTATTCGTAATTTTTACAATGGCTTGTTATTTAAAAAAATTTTTTAGATCACTTTCAGGATACTTACTTTATGTGCTCTTCTGATCGTTGTGTTGTTATCTTCGGTTCTTGGAGACTAATTCTCCAGCTTCTTGAGTCTGCTGACTTGCATTTATGATACAATTCTTTTTTTTTTTTTTAAAGATTTTATTTATTTATTCGACAGAGATAAAACACAGTGAGAGAGGGAACACAGCAGGGGGAGTGGGAGAGGAAGAAGCAGGCTCATAGCAGAAGAGCCTGATGTGGGGCTCCATCCCATAACACCAGGATCACACCCTGAGCCGAAGGCAGACGCTCAACCGCTGTGCCACCCAGGCGCCCCTATGATACAATTCTTGCTTGTATGTTTGTACTTTTGATTGGTTGGAGTTGTGAGAGTGGTTTTCCAGAAAAGTGTCCATTTGCCTCTATTCTGTACGTCTGGCTCATCCCCAGCTGTTCTGGTTACCGCTGCTCCCTCACTAACCACCTCAAGCCTGGTGGCCTGAAACAATGGCCATTTATCATGCTTCTGGCTTCTGTTGGACAGGAATTCAAAACGGGCAGAGCAGGGACGGCTGGTCTCTGCTCCGCAACATCTGGGACGTCAGCTGAGAGGAACCTGAGGCTGGTGCTGCGTCATCTGAAGGCTTGTTCATCGTGTGTCTGGTGGTTACTCTGGCTGTCAGCGGGGACTTGAGCGGGGACTGTTGGCTGGAATGCCTGCATGTGGCCTCTACACGTGGCTGCTGGGGCTGGAGGCATGGTGGCTGAACATGAGTGAACATCCCGAGGAGAACCAGGAAAAAACTCGTTAAAGCAGTAGCGGTTATAATAAAAATGGCAGTGGCCTCCAGGGACTCGGTGGGGAGACAGGGATGAATAGGGGGCCCACAGAGGGTTTCTAGGGTGGTGGACAGTTATCTTTATAGTATTTTGAGGGCATATGGTATCTGTATGGATATTCTAACGATGGAGATGCGTCATCCATTTGTCCAACCCATAGAATGTACGCCAAGTGTGAACCCTAATGTGGACTGTGGAGTTGGGGTGCATAGGATATGATATGTCAGTGTAGGTTTATTGATCGTAAGGACTCTGGTGGGAGACAACCGTAATGGGGAGGCTATGCATGTGTGAAGGCAGTGGGGATACGGGACATCTCTGTAGCTTCCTCTTAATTTTTCTGTGACCCTAAAACTGCTCTCATAAAGAAAGTCTATTTAGGGGCACCTGGGTGGCTCAGTCAGTTAAGCATCTGACTGTTGATTTTGGCTCAGGTCATGATCTCAGCGTCTAGAGGTCGAGCCCCGCGTTGGGCTCCGCACTGGGTGTGGAGCCTGCTTGGGATTCTCTGTCCTTCCCTCTGCCCCTCCCCACCCCCAGTCCCCCAGTCATGTGTGTGCTTTCTTTCTCTCTCTCTCTCTCTCAAAAAAAAAAAGTCTAAAAAATTACTATCTTTTCTTTTATGACCTGGCCTTGAAAGCCATAGCATCCCTTCTGTCCTAGTTCCAACCAATCCAGATTTAAGGGGGGGAGGAAATGTGGACTCTACCTCTTGATGGTAGGCATGCCAAAGCCATACTGGGAGAGGAGAATGTGACATGGGAAACGTTCTCGTGGCCATTGTTGAAAAAACCCGTCTGCCACAGTAGTCCCGTCTTTAATGTTTAATGTTATTTTCGCAACTTGGGGTTTGCTTCTTCCCAAATGTTGGACCGATGCTAAGTCCAGAGTCTCAGATCCAAGGTTTTAGACTAACTGACCTTAAATGTAATGTCTCAGTTCCAAGTTTTAAGCCATGGAAGGAGAATTTTCTCCCCCTCAGAGCCCAGACGAAGATGGATCATCTTCCACGTAATTCTTCCTATGCCAGTTGGTGGGCTTTCCCAAGTTCACCCTTGTACAATGTCACCTTTCGAAGGTCAGGGTTCCTATAACTGCCTCTGTTTTATTTTGTTTAGGCCTCTCTCTCCCACACTGGGTGAAGCTCCCCCAGAACGGTGGCTGTCTCTCCATCTTCATATTTCTAACAACAAACACAAACACCCGTTCTGTGGTAGAGGCTCAACCAGTGTTTCTGAATGGAAATGACCTTCTTTCTTCTAGTTTGACCTCATGCTTCTGTCCTTTATTAAGTATGCATTCATTCCTGCTGACTGCATTATTTTATCTTGGAATCTTTTTCAAAAAGTTATTTGTTGTTTGAAGACTCCCTGACATTCCTGGAGATAAAGGCCTGTGCATATCCAATCAATTAATAATGAGTTTAGCATTTATATGATTCTGTATATTTGCAAAGCAGCAAGCATAAATATTTCAGTGCGATGCACTTAAAAGGTAGCAGGGTAGAAAAGCTTCTCCCTGGTTCTGTGCCTCTGCGGGGCGATGCTTCCATTCCTGCTATATCCACGTTCAAAGGAAAATGCAAATTCCATACCTCCTCCCTCCGGTGGCTCCCACATGGACACTGAGAGTCCTTTAAAAAGGCTGTGGCCTCCAATAGTGTGCTCGGTTTGGGGGTTTAGAGCTGTTCCCCTCAATCCTCACTGAGCAAAGCTGTGGGTCAGTGTCTTTCTGATGCAATTTGTGAATCTAACCCATGAAGAGTGGAGGATAAATGAAGTTAGGAGATGTAGGCCATGGAGAAAGTGTATTTAAAATAAAATTCTATGAGGAGCCTGGGTGGCTCAGTAGGTTAAGCATCCGACTCTTGATCTCAGCTCAGGTCTTGATCCCAGGGTTGTGAGTTCAAGCCCCACGTTGGGCTCCATGCCCAGCATGGAGCCTACATAAAAATATATAAACAAATAAGTGAAATAAAATTTTATGATCACTAATGAAATACTCACCATTATTTACGGCCCAACCTTTTCAACAATTTCCAGAATATCTTTTCTGTGCATCTCTTCGACCCCTCAGCAAATGGGGTTCCCATTGGTTCTCACAGGAATGACTCTGAATTTTTCACACTAATGGGGAGCCTGGGAGAGTTTTAAAAATTAGTCCCCCAACCACACTCTGGTCATCAGTTTACCTTTTCCCCCCTCTCGCTGCAATCCAGTTATTTTGTGGGTTGCATGATTAAGCAGCAAACGTTAGCTTATTGGAACTTCGTCCCCTTTCTTTACATTTAATCATGTGAATAGTAACGAGAATAATGACTGGTATTTGTTCCGTGCTTTGGGGTTTACAACACATTTTCACATTTTCTCACAAACTGAGATGTGAGGGTCCATGGAGAATTGTCTGGAAACACTGCTCTCCTCCAGGCACTTGTTAACCTGTTCCCGGGCTGTGGCCATGGACCCCTGCTCTCCGCCTTCCCAGCACCCAATGCTGGTGGCACCATCTTCTCTCCGGATTGTGTCACCCCTCTGCTCAGAAATCTTCAAGGACCCACAGTAGCTGATGTAAATAGAAAGATTAGATTCCTTAGTCTGCTGTTTAAAATATTCCAAAATTGAGCTTACCATATGATTCCAGTCTAACCTCCCATTATTCGTTTGCATAGAGTTTATGTTCCAACCAATCTACTATTACCCGTCCACATCTTAGTTTTGGCTCTGACTGTTCTCGTCACGTGAGACTCTCTCCTTTCATCTTTTCCTATTAAAACTCTAACTTTAAATGTTCAGCACTACATCCATCCTTGAGTGTTCCCTGATGACCAAAGAGATCTTTCCCCCCTTAGCTTCCCATCCCACACTGTTTGTATGATCCCTATTTCTGATTAAAAAAAACCCACCCAAACTGGTTAACTTTAAATGCATTTAATTTTCTTTACTGCATGTGCACTTCTGCGTCTTTGTGAAGGACCTGGATGGGGCAGCCGGTAAAACCCTGAATCTCAGTGGTTTTATCCAACACGACCGCAGCTGGCACTCACGTGACCGTCCCACGTGGCTTCCCTGGCGAGAAGAAGCCATTTTGCTTCACAAGAGGTGCAGATACAGAGAGGAGTGACACGTGTAGGTCATTTTTGTACTCATTCTACTACTGTGAGCGTGTTGCGTGTCAAGAGACTTAGGACCAAGGAATGTCCAACGCCTTGGCTTTTTTTTTTTTTAAAGATTTTATTTATTTATTTGACAGAGAGAGAGACAGCCAGCGAGAGAGGGAACACAAGCAGGGGGAGTGGGAGAGGAAGAAGCAGGCTCCCAGCGGAGGAGCCTGATGTGGGGCTCGATCCCAGAACGCCGGGATCACGCCCTGAGCCGAAGGCAGACGCTCAATGACTGAGCCACCCAGGTGCCCCAACGCCGTGGCTTTTTGCCACTGAGGCTTCATCTCTGCTCTCGGGATCATAGCTTCTCTCTTCCAAGGAAGGGCTTTGTGCTCGACTGCACGATGACTACGTAGTTCTACTGTAGGTTTTCATAGAAAATGGCTAAAATGATGACAGGATGGTAACTCCACTTAAAAAATAAAAGTCCTGGAAATGAAAAGGAACGGGGCTCACACTGTGACGATTCAGGTGCTCAGAGGTGGCTTGTGACAGCCCTGCTTGTAGGCCCGTAAACCCCACCACGGAGACGGGTGGCGTTCTTGTCAGGCTCCTCGCGGCTGGGCAAGAGTTACGTCATCTTGATGCATCCGAGTGAGAACCACGTCTCTCCTACGGACATCTGGCCCTCTCCCATGCAGCAACTAGAATCTACTAACAGGTCACTCTGGGTAATTTAACCCCAATCCATTACAAATGCCCTTTGTGACTGGGAAGAATATTATTTATTTGTCATTTCATTGGTTTGTGGCCTTCAGATGCACCTTAACTGGCATGAACCCAACAGAGGATTGGGGCTTTTTGGTCCTGAATTGAGGACAGCTTCAGAGCCAGGCCTGGGACAGGGTTCACTTGAAGAAAACACAGTGTGGCGACCCTCAAAAAGACCACCAGAAAACCCTGCTGACGAAGCAAAGCTGAGTTTATTACTTGTCGTAGTAAAGGCCTACACACCACCTTGACCAAGTCTTAATAGTCTTCGAAGAGAAAGACCGAGGAGATCAAGGATGGATGTTTATAGGCTTTGGGGGTCTGATTTAAGGTGGGCTTTTCAATGATGATATCTGATTGGGAATGGACAAAGCTCATGATATGACAGTTTAAGTTTGGCAGAAACGGTGACATGAAGCAGGTCTTGATGAATAAATAGTTTAATAAGCAAGTGGTTTGTCTAGTTGCCCGAGAAAGGGACTATTTGAGTGATGTATTATTCAGATGCATGGATTTTTAGGACATTTCTGTTTTATTTTTAAAGATTTTATTCATTTGACACAGAGAGAGAACATGAGCAAGGGGAGCAGCAGAGGGATAGAGAGAAGCAGGGAGCCCAATGTGGGACTGGATCCCAGGACCCTGGGGTCATGACCTAAGCCAAAGGGAGATGTTCAACTGACTGAGCCCCCCGGGGCACCCGAGGACATTTCTGAAGCAAACAATAATGTAATTTGCCACTTCATCTTCCTGGGGAAGAGTATCCTGGAAAAGAAAAGTCATGTGAGTGTGGCCAGTCTTAGGTCTTCATCCTCTCCTGCTATGGGGTTGTAGGCAGGTTGTTCTCCAGTACGTCACAGGCATTGAATATCGACTCTGTGCCAAGTAAGGGGCATCTGAGTGGAAGAAGGACTGAACAAATGAATCTGGTAGTGCTGGTCAACAACAGAAGACCTCTCTTTAGGTAACGGTACTGAATTCTAAAGTGGATGCAAACTAAAAGGAATGGAAGGTGAAATACATACAATACCTCTGATTTCAACTAAACGCTGAACGGTGCGCTAAATGCTCACTGGGCACTGGCCCTGCCAGGCGCGGGTGCTGGTGACCCTGAGCTGAAGCAAACCCGATTCCCGCTCACGTGGAGGGAGACAGGCGCACTGTGAACAGGCCACGCCGACCCTGCAGTGGTGCTGTGCATAACGTGGTGAGCACGGAGGCCACGGTGATGACTTCTGGGGCAGATCCGGAAGGCTTCGTCCGCAGGAGCTGATTCTGTGTCTCACCATAAGATCCCTCCCCATTTCTCTAGCCACTAGATGAACATCTTAGCCTGGGTACCAACCAGCATGTTGGTCATACATTCTAATCTCTGGAGAAGACGAGAGTGCAACCCAAAGACCAAAGCCTGGCCGAGGACAGACTGGACTCCTCAAGGAATCGCTGAGAAGCGACTGGAACTTCCACCGGGAGGAGTAAAGGAGTTAGAAAGGGAATGAGATTTGGTCAGTGCTGGCCCTGAGCAATCCCTCAAGGACTTACTCTAGCAAGAACCCGATCAGGTAATCTCTGTGAAGTGATCTGTGATCATCCAACATTTTTTTCAGTTATTCTATTTACTACCTTAGATTGTTATTTACCTTTTAATGAGTACACCCTGTGTCTTGGACTGCTCTGTAATCTCTTTCTAGATAGGGATCTTGTCTCTTTGTGTTTCAAGTGGCCCATCAGCTTGCCTTGAACATAGAAAGTTTCCACACTTGGGGCCTATGGATCCCGCTGGAAAGGCACTTCTCGGTATGAGAACCCTCTGCTGGAGAGCCAGACCCTTTCCCCAGATTTGCTGTTTGCCAATGAGCTTCGTGTCATTGCGTAGTTGCTTCCGCCTCAGTGCCAGGGGGGCCTGGGGATGGTCCCTGCTCTCCTCAGCTGCCAGGCGTTGGGCCAGGTGAGCCATCTGCTCATTTGGCTGGCTCATGGTCCAGGATGGATGCCTCCTAGCATGGGGCAAAGGGTCAACTTAATATATGGCATTCCCGTGTTCCAGAGGATAGACTGCCCTGGTCCCCTGCAAAAGCAGGATCTAGGTAGGCAGATTCAAGACTGAAGCCAAGCAGGGATCCAGCAAATGGGTCCAGAGACAGCATGGGCACGATTCTGAGGGGACTCTAACAGGAGCTGGCAGTTGGATGATGAAAGGAAAAGAGCTATGTGAATCCAGGGTGACTGATAGGTTGGAATTGGCCTTGACTCCATTTCACACCTTTAATGCCTGAGCCTGTGTGAAAGGGCAGGGTAGAGTTACCTTTCACGTGACCTTAATGCTGAATATTCTCACATTCAGCTATGCCTCTGGGAATGCCAAAAGGTGGCTATGGTCACACCATCTATTTTCTTCCCCCTCTGTTGCCCACTCCCCTTTTTAAAAAGTCTTTGGGATTCCTGTATCTCTGGTCTCTGAGGAAAGGGCACTGGTTATATATATCATGGGCCCCTTCTTTCTAAATTTATCTCTAACATGGAGCAGAAGAAAACTGAGATTCTCCACAAGCCCTGAAGTCACTTCCTGAACCTTCCCTGTCGGCATGCATTACCGACCCCGGTCCTACACACTGGACGCACATCAGCTTCTGTGGTCAAAATAGGCTCTCATTACCTGTAAAAGTTACATTTTCGAGAGAAAAAGGTATTTGACTGGGAAAGACCAGAAGAACCAACGCATCACCATCTGTGTAATAAACAGTAGACAGGAAAGCCAGGTGAGGACACAGGTTTGGAGCAGACTAGTGTTCTCAGATGGAATAAATGTCGTCTGGGGAGAAAAGAGGCACGGTGGGGATCTCTGAGCGCCAGAGCCACGTACTGGCCCTCACCAGTGCTGAAACTCTGAGGAGGGGTTGTTAGAACCCCCCAAATAAGTTCTAGGAAATACAAACCTGATTACCATGTGAGCCAGTGAACTATTCTCTCTCAGATGGCTGCAGAAGGTGTCCTTGGTCCTGCCCATCCTGCAGGAGGCTGGTAACCCCGCTCCCTTTGCTGGTGAATTCCCTGGAATCACGCTTTTCACTGAATGTGGGTGAATCACAGCCCCTTCGCCTCCACTGTCCCTCCGGATCTGAGCCAGGCTCTTTGCCCTCTTCCCCAGGAATCTGGAATTAGATTCCAGTTCGCTTTCAGCTAGTCTTTCAGTGGAAGAGTGATGACCCAGTTGCTGAGGAGGGGCCGCCTTCCAGCCCTGGGTCCCCCACATCGCCCTCTCTCCCACGTGGATGGGAGGCAGAGAAATCCAGGCAGCTCGGAGAGAAGCAGAGAGACACAGAGAAAACCCAAGGCTGTCAAAAGAATTTCCTGTTTTTCCAGCAATACTGTGTCTCCCAGCCTCTGAGAGGTAGGAGCCTAATTTCAGGAAATGCCAGTTAGCAAACCCAGACAGGTGTCACAGGGACCAACTCTCTTCCCACCTTTCCATCAATTTTCACGTCCCTGACTCTGCTCCCCCATTCCCTCAGACCCCCAGTTACCTCTGTGCAAGCTGAAGTGGAGTTCAGTTCGTTCCAGACTCTTCTGTCTTCCTGGTTCAATCCGTCCCGACCTTTTTAGTGTGTGCCTCTGTTCACCTTTGACACCTGTCTCTATGGGTGCCAAGGACTGTTTTGGCATTTTCGGCAGCAGTGCCAGGTCAACTGTAGGCAGCAACCCGCATCCACAGCTATCAAGCCAAGTTTGCACATCCTTTATTTGTGCGATCAACTTAAAAAGCTATTTGCTGGCTTTACTCTCATCTCTTAGAAGTCTGTTGAATTTTCGCCTGTTGAATGATTTTTGAATGAAATTCTGCCACCTAACACATTATCCCCAGCCTATGCAGTATGAAATTTGACCAGAGCATCTCAGTCTTCTTCCCAGGTCTTAACAGAAGTAGTCATAGGACACAGACTGTGAGCATTGTAACTACCAGAAAGCACCTTCTTGGATAAGAGACAATTTCTGTCTTAACTCTCAGTTCACTAGAAAACAGAATTAAGTCTTCCTGACCCCGATCCTTCTGATTAAGTGATGTTCATAGCACTGTTACTAAAGGTTCGAGTAAGTCTTGTGTGAGTATTTCCCATTTTGTTCCCACACAGAATACACACCAGAGATTCTGGGGGCTTTGGACTTGCAGGAGGACCACAAACAACCATCAGACATATTTTTAGTTAAATTAGCTTTAGCTTTTTCCCTTGAGCTTTTGTGTGTAGTTGGGTCACGGGGTCCTGTCCAGCCCTTTCTAGGAAACCACGCCCATCACCTTGATGGCTGTGTCTCCTGGAGATTTCTGGGCACAGATTTAATTAAGGTTGTGTTCTCTCTCTCAGTGGTCCTGGTCTGAGTGCTCAGAACTCTCTGTAGGGGCTTGAGGAGCCCAGAGGAGATCACACTGCTTAATGTTTCCCTCTCTCCTCGCGAAGGGGCATGGGACTCAGGTGGAAGAAATTACCAAGGCCAGTTGGAAAGGTCTGTGGCTGTGGGTGGCTCAGTCGGTGAAGCGTCTACCTTCGGCTCAGGTCATGATCTCAGGGTCCTGGGATCAAGCCCTACATCAGGCTCCCTGCTCAGTGGGGCACCTGCTTCTCCCTCTCCCTCTGCCTGCCGCACCCCTGCTTGTGCTCTCTCTCAAATAAATAAAATAAAATCCTAAAAAAAAAATCACAGTATTAAAAAAAAAAAAAAGGAAAGGTCTGCGGGGAAGTGGGAGAGTGGGGGCCGCACTGACTTTGCCCTGGTGAGGACCCGGGGTATGTGGGGGGGAAGGCAGGCTTGGGTTTTCTGCCTCTGGGTATGTACGGTCGGCCTCCTGAAATCAGCCATGACCCAGAATTCTGCACAACCCCTCACCCCCGTCTCCATGCAGCGCTGGGCCAGCCCCGGAGCCTGCCAGACTCCACCTGCGACCACGGACTCTGAAGGTCTGCAGATCCCCTCCTCCAGCGGCCCCTGCCTCTTTCCCGCTGCAACCTCGAGGCTCGACACTAGGTGGCAGCAAAGCGCCTCCTAACCGCGCATGGCGGTCTCTGCCGCAGAACTTAAAAAAAAAAAAAAAAAAAAGGTGTTACTGCAGATTTTCCTTTTAGAGAGACACCTACCCATGCAAGACGAGCAGCTCTAAAGACAGCAATAGCGATAACTGAAACGTCGTCAGGACAAAAGCTGCCTTCTGAATAGGACAGGCAAACAAAACAAACAAGACCCCCAAACAGGCCATCGTTTATGAAACACCCCTGAGGACAAAGCAATGCAATTTTGGTCCCGATGCTCCGGCGCCGACCATTTGATACTGGAGGTGTGCAAGGAGGCAGAGTTTGTAATTTCCTGAGGCCCTTTCTCCTGGCAGCTTGGCAGTTAAACTGTGTAAGTTTCATGAGAATTTGGCCGCGGAGGAGGTCGTTGTGCATATGTTAGTGACGTCCGCCTTCTGATGCGCGACCGCTGGCCCGGCGGTATTAATGAGCATCTTGTAGGTAATACATGGACCCCAGACAGATGTCAGGATGGGCTTTCTAACTGACAAGGATTAGCTTGGGAGAAAGAATCCATCTACTTCTAAAGCAGCGCCTTCAGAGAGTAGATGATTGACCCTATCGCACCAAGCTGCCTCCCAGAGGGAGGAAAAGGACAAATGGGTGGGCGGGGGTGTGTGTGAACACAAGTGCTCTGCTAGGGCCCAGAACACCCCAGTCCTGTCTCCCAAAGGCCAAATGGTTTTTAGAATTCAGTAAACCCACCCTCATCATCCCTGCTCTCCACTTCCACACATGCTACTGCTTCAACAGGATTTTTTTGGAGGGCTGTCAAAGTTCTTTAAGGAGCCAGCCTATTTCCTTTCTTTTCTTTTTTAAAGATTTTAAAATCTTTAAAAGGGAGAGGAAGAGGGAAAGAATCACAAGCAGACTCTGTGCTGAGTGTGCAGCCGGATGTGGGGCTCCATCCCGCCACCCCGAGATCATGACCCTGAGACCATGACCCTGAGACCATGACCCAAGCTGAAACCAAGAGTCTGCCACTCAACCAACTGAGCCACCCAGGCGCCCCAAGAAGCCGGCCTGTTTCAGCTGAGCCTGTTGCTCTTGCAAAAACAATCTTCTTGCTGAGGACGAGTTTTTCAGCTTGCCTGAAAGCTGTTTATGTGGCTCTGGAGACGGTGCGACCGTGGAGAGGAAGCCAGCATGGGAGCGAGCGGGAGAGCCCCTGTTAGACACCTCTCTTTCTCCTCATTCTTCATCATCCAAGTAGCCTTCCATTCCAAGGGCAGTGGAGAGCTGTAGGTTCACAGAGGATAAGAAACCTGATTTTGCCATCTGTGTGGCCGTGTTGACTTTCTCATCTTGCAAGGTCTCCCTGTGACTTCAGTGAGACGGAGACCATGGCCCGTGTACCCCATGTGTTCTCCGAAGAGCCTGGATGATCGATGAGATAAATCCACTTGCTGTGCTGGGTCAGTGGCCCACTTCACCCACATAAGTGCATTTTTGGTTCATCTTTCTGATATTTATATCTTGCCTGAAATCCCTCCTTGTTCAGAAAGCCTTCTTGGCTTAATGAATGAGAGCTGGAATCCCATACATTCAAATTCTACAATTCCACTTTCACATGTTACCTCACCAAAATGAATTAATTTCTTTGCTTACAATGTAAAGCATTTCCTGATAAATTCGTGTAGGAATGCTAGGTTTGCTCATAATTTGCTTTTTTTCTGTGTCTCCAGAATTACTGGGCTGTGTCTCAATTTCTATTTGCCAGAGAGCATGCAAATGAGGAGGATGACCAGAAGAATATCAAGTAAATCCGCGTATAAAATATAGCAGGCAAAAATACGGCTGTCGTGCTTTATAACTTGCAAAGAGATGTCAGGTATTTTTATCTAACTTGACCTTTGCGAAGACTACTATCCACATGTTTTAACTGGGAGACTGAGGCTCAGAAAGGTATAGTAGGGCGTTGGTGCAGGACACTCATTTGTTCAAGATCTATGTCTACCTACAGAGCTGCACAGCATCACCTGCTGGAGGGGGTCATGTGTGCAGCAGCTCCGGGAAGACGGGGACCTGGGACATGGCGAGGGTCAGGAGAGGCCGTCACAGGATCGGCCTCTTGGGTGTACGAGGCATCAGCATAATTCCCAGCCCAACCTACCCAACAGCGCATATTCACCCTGACCGCGGAGCCAGAGGGAGCTCTTCTGCTCGGAGGGCTGGCCTCAGTATCTTCCGATGACTCAGGGCACCTCTCGTTGCTGGAGAAGCTCCAGGTCCCACCATGTATCAAGTCTCAACAGGCAGCTGTCGCCTCCAAGCGATCTGTGTGGTGGAGGGCCTCTACAGGGGGTTCAGGGCCAGCCCCAGCTCCACAGACCCCCGGAGAGCCCCCCGCAGGCCCGGGACAGCCAAGGTGCTGCCTACTGCGCAGGCGCGAGCTCGTGCGCAGCTCAGGGGACCCACCGACCCGGAAGAGAGCCGCTCTCGGGAGAGGCCGGGTTGTGCGAGTGGGCTACTGAGGTCGTTCCAAGGCCAGACTCCAATGCGCATGTTCCCCCTGCAGGGAAAGCTGGACGAGCCTGCACCGCTTGGCAGGCTGCGAGGGCATCTTTTGCAAAGGGACACCGGGGAGCCCTGATGACTGTAAGCTGGGGGTCCCAGCATATGGCCAGTCCAAATGGTGAGTGACTGTCACCCTGTTTAAAGCTGCCGCCTTAGAACGACTTTTGGAGCCAGGGGTCCTGCGCCCACGAGGCTCAGCAGGTGGTCGTGCCCGAGCAGGAGCTGCGCGGGTCGGGAGGGTCCCGGTTGGGTTCCCAGGGTGGCGGAGGTGGGGGGGGGGGGGGCACTGTTGTGCGCATGCACGAGCACCCATGGGAGACAAATCCAGACGAGCTGAAGTGTAGTGTCTGGAAAATTAGGTCAAAGGTGTGGGCTCTTGGCGGGATGAAAGCATCTGCCTAACTCCAATTCCTTGGTCCCTGAGGTCCAAGCCTTGCTTGGGTGGCTTACACTGTTCCAAATTTAACATCATTAGGTCCGGGATACACGTTCATAACGACATTGGGTGGAGATGTGAACTGTGTTAAGATAGATTAAAAACCAAGTTGAAAACTGTATGTTGGTTAGTTTGCCATAACGTTTTCTCCACTGTCTTCTCGGTTTTCTGAATTTTAAACGTGGTTTTACTGATTTTTTTCCTGAACATCAAACTTCGCATGCTTGTTGTAGAACGAAAGGAATCTTATTTATGAAAAGTCATACGAATGCTCTCCAAATTCAAGGGACGCGATGACAGTGATGGGGAGACTGGAAAGAAGTAAACACAAACCAGGGGAGCAAGTCTTTCATTTCTTGGGCTCTGAGCAAATTGCTGGGCGCTGCTAAGGACGAGTCTCCTTCCACCCCCAAATTCTTCCTCTATTGGACCGCGTGGTGAAATAGGGTTGTGGAGTGTGAAAGGCACCACTATTCTGGGGGCTCGGCGGACCTGGCTTGAAAGTCTGGCTCTCTGTTGCTGTGACAAGTGAGTCGACATCATTTTTAAAGCTTTCTGGGCCTTTGCTTCCTCCTCTGTGGAGTGGGGGATCTTAGTAGCTAATTTGTAGGGCTGTTGTGAGATCCAAGCAAGGTGACACCTCTTCAATGCCTGGCACTTTGCAGGTGGCGAAGCTCAATAGAAACTAGTGGCTCCAATCTCCTAATTGATCAGAATTTCCAGGATGTTGTACAATGGCCTGGCCCTGAGATCCAGTGGGAGAATCTCTACCCTCCTACGAGCCCCTTAGTGCTTGGGCGGAAGAGATGCGTCTCCTGCGCCTGAGATCACCTCTGTGCAGCCACCGCATGACCTGCCCTCTTAGCAGCATGAAGGCGGAGCTGGGAGCAATTGCCTTCTCTCCTCCACACTCTTCCTGGCCTGCAAGATGTGTGCACTTCTTTTTCCTTCTGGACACAGCACCCTCCATGTTTAACAAAGCCTGGTTATTGCCTGTTTAAAATAGGTTTTTTGCATGTGTTCTGGGGAGAAGCAGCAGCCATCTGAGAGCCCCAGGAGATTCACCCAGTTGCCTGATCCCAAGTGCCCCCTACCCCACAAATGGCTCCGTCTCCGTGCCCCCTGCTCTGCAAATGGCTCCGTCTTGGTGTTGTGTCGAATAAGGGCCACTCCTTTTGTGACCTTTTGGAAGGGAAGAAGAGTCCTGAGAGGCACTTCCAAAATGAAGCTCCAGAAGGTTAGGTGGCAACACTAGAAAAAGAGAGCAATTGTATTTTCAGAAAGTGTGAGAATCCAGGGGCAAAGTAGATATTCAACCTCCACTTTATTGAGAGAGTAAATCAAGTAAGTTTCAGGAAGGAGGAATCCAGTTTGGCGGTTCCGTCTAGGGGAGGCTAACTGTGTCTCCCACTAGGACAGGCATTGGAACCCTCCAGGTATCATACAAAATGACTTCTAAAATAATTGTTTAAATATAATCCCAAAGATCTTTACAGTCTCTTGCCTTCATAGGCGGTGCATTTTTCTTTCTGCAAAAAGCACTTTTTTTTTTCTTTAGAAATCTATTCTTTTATGGGCGAGAGGGGGTGGGGAAGGGGCAGAGGGAGAGAATCTCAAGCGGACTCACTGACTCTGCTGAGGGAGATGCATGCAGGGCTCGATCTCATGACTCATGAGATCATGACCTGAGCAGAAACCGAGAGTTGGATGCTTAACTGACTGAGCCACCCAGGGGCCCCTGCAAAAAGCACTTCCGAAGTAGTAAAGAAAATACAACAGAATAAAAGGAAAGTTAATGAAATTATAAAAATTGCTTTCAGTGCTCTCACTTGGCATAACTGTTTCCATTTTTGCATATTATTCTCCTTCTGTATGCACAATCTATTTAATTGCAATCAATTTGGATGTTACTATGAAATGGAACATATTTACCTAATTTTATACTGTGCGATCATCCTCACATTTTTATAAACTTTCTATTATAACTTTAATTTCTCTGTAATATTCCATCTTGTTCATGGTCTTTTTCATCTTGTTCACCAAAATTTATTAAATCATTATCAGACTGTTGGACTTATTTAGCTTTTCAAAAGATATTTTTGAGTGCATAATATCTAAACGGGACTGTGCAGGGCTGACATTTTTTGTGCTGCACTGAACAGCGCTGGGCCTAAATATTTTTGTCTTCTCTTTGTTTCTTCAGGGTACTTCCTAGGAGTGTGAATTTCGCATTGACCCTTGCTTTGCATTAACAATGCAAAGTGCTTGAACCAAGTTAGCTTATGACAGTCAATAAATAAGTATGCTACTTTTGACATAAGCCCATTAGCATTAAGAATGATTGTTTTTTTACTCTTTTTTGCAAAGGCATCATTTCATTTCCTACAAAAGTCTAAAATGGCCGGAAGAAAGCAGCGTGTACTGTCCTGAAGTCACCAGGTGTCATGCCGTGGGTACATAATGGCATTGAGATCTTAATCAGGTGTCTCTGTTTTTATTTTCTTCACTGTAGTGTGTCTTTTTTTTTTTTTTTCCACTTTAGGTTGAGGGGAAGTGTTCAGCCATTGACTTAGAGTCATATCATCCCTTGGCTTTGACACCTCCAACAATTTCCTTGAAGACAGACCATACAGAGGGAAGGGTGGTAAGTTTGGGGTGATGGCGTGAACTTGTACAGTGACTCAAAACAGATCAGCACCGTGCCAGGGAGAAATCAGGTCTAGCACCTTGGGGTGCAGGCTTCCCCCATTGGCCCTCCCACTCAGGGTGCTGCCTGCAGGAGGAAGCTTGAGAGAAAAGGAAAGAATATTATACTCAATACCTCGGGAAAAGCATGCTAGGAAAGGGGCTTAGGCAGGGCAGACTTCTACAAGTTGCTGAGCATAATAGAAAAGGCTTTTTAAATCTTGTTTGGATCCAGAAATCCTCACTCTGTGCAGAAGCTGATTCAATATTAAAAAATAAATCTTCTCTTCTGATTCTCTTATTACATTTATTCCTGCTTATTTATCCCCCAGTGTGTTTCAAAAAGGGTCTGATGCAAGTTTCCTTTTCCTCAGAAGAGAGAATGGACAATGAAAAAGAGCCAGGCCCCTCTCCTCCGGGACAAGGTGATGGCGAGCCTTCCTGGAGAAATATGTAAATAGGACTTCAGAGCTTTTGCAGATAACTCTGAGAAATCAGAGAGCTGAGGGCAGATAAGTAAGCTATTGATACAGATCACATTCAAAATCCATTTTTTAAAAAAGGTTTTATTTATTTGTTAGAGAGTGCTGGAGGGGAGAGAATCTCAAACAGACTGCGCTGAGTGCAGCGCCCGACATGGGGCTCGATCTCACGACCCTGAGATCACGACCTGAGCCAAACTCAAGAGTCAGACACTTTACCGACTGAGCCACCCAGGCGCCCCTCAAAACCTATTTCTTAAAGAGATGCTGAATATTTTGAAATGGATGCAGGGATCAGTTCCTACAGGAAAAAAAAATATAAGAAATGAACATCAGTCTATTTAAAAAAAAACAGGGCGATTAATTTGCAAGTTTAAGGAGAGCTGTGGATATAGTGTGTTGCCATTTCTGCCTGACATTAGGAAAGTGTGTTCTGTGTTATCTCAAGGGAGAAGAGTGTATCATATTTGACTGGATGCTATTGTTATCAGATGTTCCAGACTCGTTGGAATAAACAGTGTCCTTTCTGAGGCTGGGGGATGGTCTCTGGTTGAGGCAGAAGACTTTGTCCTTGACCTTGGCTTTGTCCTGTTCAAAAATTTTATTTATGCCTCAATTGAAGAAAGAGACATTTTATAATCTCGCAGATGAGAACAAAGCTCCGTGGAACCTAGTAACAATGATTGCAGGACAGAGATTCCAAAATACTTGCAGCGGCCTGGAATAGCAGGCTGAAACTAACATGATGAAGTTAGAACTTCACAGATTTAAAAAAAGCAACGGTCCAAATATAGACTGCGAACTGTTTCTGGGAGAAGATCTCGGAGTAATCTGATACAGCAGCTGAAGAGATCATGAGAATTCAGAGATGTGCGTGGCCTGGGTGGAGCGAGGGGACGAGGGGACGCGTGGCCACGGCCCGTTGCTCAGCACAACCTCGCTGCCCGCTGCACACCTGCCTCGGGGGAAGACGTGCGCCCTAGTGGTGTGGGCAGAGCAGGCCTCCAGGTGGTTAGCAGGGTCCAGAGCAAACAAAACACAAAAAGCAGGGGTGTGTGAAGGAGGCTCAGAGAGGGGGGAAGGGGGACAGGAAAGTTGTTCATACGGAGGTGGGACTGACTAGCGGCAGGTGCCATCAGGGGCCAGGAGTTCCCTGTCCCCGCGCAGTGCCTCCCCCGCCCCCCACCCTCTGCTCCCCCAGGGCTTTCCTGAGCACCTGAATGGCAGCCCACCACTCTTTTCCTTTCGTTCCCCTCTCCCCACTGTGCTGCTTCTCTTCAAAGCATGGGTCAGTGATTGAGCAATGATGTCCATTTGTTTCTGGGCCGTTGTTGTGTCTCGGTGGGACTTCGCACAGGATGCTGGGCTGTGGTGTCCGTCTGCAGGGTTCACACCCTGGGTCTGTTTCTTTCCAGGTGTGTAACCTCAGGCATGTTTGGCCCCCTCTCCAGACTCCATCCCCTCATGTCTAACGTGGGGGGCGATAGTTGTACCTCCTTACAGGGAAATTGTGGACATGCAGTGTCTTCCTGCAGAGAGCTTAGCAGCAGGCCTGCCTCTGTTCTCAGTAGCTGCTCTCTCTTCTGGGTTGTTGTCACTATACCAGAACACATAAAAGCATGAACTGTGTTTTGTTTCAATCCTATGACAAAGTAACCACTCTTTAATGGGGTGAGCGAATAGGTTTAATGAGTGGAAGTTTCGAGCAGCCAGAGGCTATTTTGTTGTAAGTGGGAACTCCCCCCCAATCAGAGCTCTTCAAGAACAGAAGGGCTGTTGGGAGAGGTAGCGGGAGACACTGAGGGAGGGGCTGCTGGCCCTCGGGGGTGCAGAGCATCTCTGCTTGGGGTGGAATGGCGGGTCTGCAAAGTGCTCTGTCGCTACTGAGTCAGGAAGTGACCTGATGAGGTGGCAAAGGTCATTGCTGGGCAGGCAGTGCAACGGAGGGACGACCGGATCCCCTGAGTTGGGTGCCTGGTGGGTCTCCTTTGGGTACATAAAGAAGTCGACACTGGCGCTTGCTTGCAGCTCACTGGGGAGCTGGAGAAGCAGACTTGGCAAACAAGTGGGCACCAGATTGGCCCTGGTGGGTCCTGAGGCCGGGAGCACAAGGTGCCTTAGTCATCATTCTGGGTGATACGGTTCACTGTCTGCTCTAGTGTGAGCGGGGTGGACTCTCTCCTATAAAGACTCAGAACATAGGAAATGCTCCCCAACAGGGAGGGGGCTGGTTGCTGGGTAACTGGACAGTGTGGCAAAAGTCCCCGGTCCCCCCACTGCTGAACGCACATCTTCCCAGGGAGCTCCAGGCGCCAGGAGAACAGCCTTGCCCTGCAGGCCTGGGTCACGCTGTGAATTTGCGCTCAGCCCCCAGCCAGCAGCCTCTGCTCTTGCTCTTTTTGCTATTTCTTCCTCTCCCCGTCGTCCTGGTTGGTGATGTGCGGTGTGTCTCTCTGTGGGCCACAACTGAGGGCTGGCATGAGGCAACACAGTCTTCATTCAACCTTATTGGTCTTGGAACACTCTTAAGGGTCCAATGGTATTAAGAACAATGGTGGCTGCCAGGTTTGGGGAGGCCCCGGATGCCAAGCACCGTGCCTGACTGTCTACTGTTTCTTTTCATCCTCACATCCTGGAGGAAGGTAGTTTTCCGTGTGTAAGCGGGTTAACTGAGGCCAGTAAATGTTAGGCACCTTCCTTCGCTCCCCTCCCCTCCCCTCTCCCCTCCATTTCCCTCCTCCTCCAACCTCTTCTCTCCTTTTTTCTCTTTTTGCTATCTTTTTTCTAGCTTAAAAATGTTTCTTTTCTTTCCACACTGTTTCCCAGATACCTTGGGAAGAACTCCCTCCTTCACTTACTTCCTTTTCTGGGCTCCTCTGTTTTCCCTTTTAATTTGTTTAGTTCATTTTTGGACCAAAAAAAAAAATAGATTCTTGGTATTATTAATAAATGCATGGATATTGCTACCAATGTATCTGTGTAGAGGAAAGGAAAGTTCTAGATCTGAGGTGATAGAGATGACTGGGGCCATCAGGATCTAAAGTCCTGGAAGTCATTCTAGAAGATCCACCCAAGTCTTCGGCTCCCTCCTTATCCTCTTCTAATGAAACCGGCTTTATTCTCCGGCACTGGAATTCAGGGAGCAGAAGCATCCGGTGATGGCTCGTGAGCTGTGACCTGGAAGGCAGACAAATAACTCACTAAGAACAGCTCATGCCCTCAAGGAACTCTCAACCCAATTTTACTCATTATTTAAAGTCATTTCTTTGTATTCCTTGCGTATTTCACACTCACGCGCCACCTCCTCCACTGAACGGTTGTACTTTTTGTAAGCGTGTACTATTTCAGCTACATTTTGGGTGGAAATAGGTTTTTTGCAGGTGGTTTTGGAACTTAGCCACGCTTTATAAAAATAATTCTACAGGGAAATGTCTTTTTGGTAAGGCCGATTTAGGTCCAAATGGAGCGCTGGCCCTTTGCACGGGGGGCCGCTGGGGCGCTGTGTTGGAGCCCTGCTCTAAATGGGCAGACCATTTTGGCCGAAAGAAATCTGTATCTGGCACCATCTGGTGTTTGGGGGAAAGGAAGTGCGGCTTTCAGTGTTTATTCCCCACCTCCACCTTCATGACCCTGAAAAAACCCCCAGCTGGAAATGACACCCAGAGAGGTAGATAGAGGTTTCTAAATGGGTCCTGTTATCTCCACTGACCCGTTCGCTTCGATCTTTGGCTTTCTGCCTGTCCTCCTGTCATGGCCCTTCTCTGCCACCTTTCCTGGCTCCTGCCGCTCTGTCTGGACACTTTCCCTTCCCACAGCGGGCCACTCGTCCCTAGAAGTCAGGTGGAGGTCTGGGGATGGTTGGAGCTGTGGAGGGCTCAGGGGCAGGGCTCCCGGCGAGCCTCCTTCTCCACGGAGATGAGAGGAGGGCTGTGAAGGGCTTTGCAGACCCTGGGGACTGTGCTTGGGATGATTATTAGTACACAGCACGGAAAGCATGCACAGAAGAAGGGAGGGAAGTGAGGAGGTGAGTGCTAGATTCTTCTATGTTTGGAAGTCTCATGAAAGGAGCAGCAACAGTGGCTACTCCAGAGCAGACGCCCCTGGGTGAGGATTCCTGGCATTCTGGTTCGAGAGAAGAAAAGAAGCAGTCAGGAGAGTCCATTTTAGGTAAAAATGAGTCATGAAAAGTAGACGGGGTCCACAAGGCCAGGACTGATCGATGTTCGGCAGGAGGCCCACAGGGAGGTAGGGTGGCTTGATAGGCTCTTCTCTTTCACATTCCCTTTAAGCTTTGATTTTTCTGGCACCATCAGGATGGCGCCAAGGATGTATGGGGCCAGATGAGACGGTAGGAAGACGATAGCGGAAATGTGTCGTTCTCTTTGTGGAAGGGGCCTCAGGTACACGGGGGAGGTGACTGGCTGGTTACTGATGAGACGGTTGGCATACATGGAGGCACCTTGTTTTTGCAAACTGTCTTTGTGGCCGAGAAACCAGTGGTCCTTTATATCACTGCTGGCCTCTGGCCCCATCCTCTGAGGACCTGTGAATACTCGGAAGATGTGTGATTCAGCCAGCAAGTTCTTATTCAGCCACTGTTCACCACATACTCTTCTGTGGCTCACAGCTTAGTGAGGCGGGATAAGAGGAGAGGGTGACAAGAAAGAAGACAGGGCCTCTTCCTCGAGAAGCCCCCACTCCTCACGAGGAGAACATGCTTCTATGTAGGAATCAATGAAGGCAAGTTCCGGGGCGGTAGATCATGCCGTCTGACACGTCTATGCAGACCTGACTGGAGACAAACAAGGAAGGTCAAGCCCCAGCGGGTTCGCGGCTGGAGACAGTTGCATGAAGGAGCCAAGGTTTGACTGGCTTCTAGGAAAGAAGGAGGATGTCAGTCAGATCTGCAGAGAGGAGGGAAGGTACTGCAGGTGGATACAGGAGGAACAGGGACCTGGTTCACAGGCGAAGAAAGAGTTTCACCTGAGTGGGAAGTGGGGAGTTAGGAGCAAGCCAGAGTGAGAGCGCGCAACCCCGTTGCAGGTGCAAGACTGAGTCTTAATTCCAAGGGCGCTGGGGAGCCACCGAAGATGTTTGGCATGGAGGAATGACCTGGCTTGAATCAAGACATCTTTGGTATTTGGATAGACTCAGCTATTTTTAAGAGCTGGAGGAATCCTCAGAGAGCATCAAGTCAAGCCCCTCATTTTAAAGATGGGGAAACTGAGGTCCAGAGAGGCAAGAAGGCTGTCTGGAGAGTCAGTGGGACAGTGAGGTCTCTGATCCCACCCAGTGTCCAGGCATCCTTCCCTCCATGCTTCAGGGTCCCAGGCTCTCTGGAACATTGTAGTTGCCACCTTTTGGGGAACCATGCTCGGCCTGTGCCCCTTCTCTGCCACAGCCCCACCCGCCATGGTCTGTCTGGGATTTGGATAACCTCAGAAGAAAAGAACCTTCTTCCTGGCACTGACAGCGGAGTCCAAACAGTGATTGTATCTGAAATGATTGGGGAGTTGGAAATACGACTGATGACTAATTTATCATACAGCTCGGACATTTGTTCTTTCATCAAATATTTATTGAGCCTCTACTAGGCAATAAGCACCGGTGATGTGCTGAGAAGATGACTGGGTTTTTTAGGTTAGCGGGAAGCAAGTGATTAGAATTTAGTTTAGGAAGTGCCATGAGGGGGCTGGAAAATAGGGAGAGGCTACTGAACCCCAGGGGCTGAGCAGAAGGATGGGCAGGGACGCCAGGAGCTAGTGGGGAAGAACCTTCCAGACAGAAGAAAGTCCAAGTGAAGGTGGGAGGCGGGGGGTGGGGGGAGATGGAGGTTGGGGGCAGAGGGACATGCAGGGTCTGCACTTGGCCCTGGGTCTGGAGCACTGACCCTCGGGTGCCAGGTGAGACTGGAAAGTTCGGTAGAGCAGAGGGTGACCACATTTGTAGACCATTTAAGGAGCCTGGAGTTTAAATGCTAGGCAGTAGGGAGCCATTTTTTATTCAGTCAGAAGGTACAGAACACTCATTCGTTCCAGATGTTTCAAGCCCAATGTTGACTTCAGTCAGTCTTTCAAGCAACTCTTAAAAGACAGATACTCTTATCCCCACTTTGCAGATGAGAGAAACAAGGCCCAGGGAAGTTAAGTCACTTGCTCCAGGTCACCCAGGTCGTAATGGGATAGTCAGGAATTGAAACCAGACAGTCCAGCTCTAGCATTCATGATCTCAGCCACGGTGCTGTGTGGCCTCCTAGAAGGATTATAGGCAGAGAAGTGACATGGCCAGATAGAAGTTTTAGAAAGACCACGCTGGCCGTGGGGAGGGAAGCGCGGGGCGGGTGAGGACATCGCCGTGAGGAGCCGTGTTTGAGAACGGCTGGAGTACAGGGAGGCATTTGTTCTGTGCAGCCAGCCCAAAGTGCTGGCCCTGAATCCGGAGGTCACAGCTGCTCCCTGCATGATGCTTGCAACTGTTACCTCCTCAGGTGCTGGAGTCGAGGCCCATTTGTGGGGGTTGTAGGGATGGTCGACTGTTCCCTTCCCTCGTAGGTTCTTCGGCTGGTCTAATAATTAAACGGGCATAAGACAGATTAACAGGAGAAGGGCAAATTTACTTTCATACATACGGGAGCCCCACAGTCACGAGAGGCTCCAAGCCAGTTGGGCAACTGGGGGTTCCTGAGCTAAGGAGAAGGGGGTAGGGGTCTGGGGCCTCGAGGGGAGGGAGACGAGTCACAGGAAGAGCAAATGGTCGGGAAACAAATGTTTGTCCTATCACTCAGAGAAGTCTTTCTGAGCTCTTCCTGGTGCGAGCCCTTGATCTCCATTCCTGTAGGCAGTTCGGGAGAGGTAGACACAAAACAAAACAGAACCAAACAAAACAGAACCTTTCCTGAGGCTGCTGGGTCCTGATGGCCCTCAGCTCAAGACAATCACTTGTCAAAGTGGCACATTGCGGGGTGCCGTCCTCTGCTCCCCCTCACTGTTTAGTGACAGAGGTGACAGAAGAGAACATGGAGAAAGGACGGTGAAAGTCAGAATTAAGTGTCTCTGAGCCGAGGGCCTCCTGAGGGCTCCTGTGGAAAGCGTGGGAAGGAGCCTGGTGGACAGAAAGCAGGGGTGGGGGGCAGAGAGGGAAGGCGGGGCAACAGTGTGCAAACCCTCCCTGGGCAAACAGTGGACTGTGGGGGTGGGGTGTCGGAGGCACAGTTCCCAGTTGGGTCAGGAGACATCCCACCGGTGGCGGGGGACAGCCAGGGAGCCTAGTGTGTGGGTGCAGTGGTGCGGTGGGAGGGAGCAGCCCTGCTCTGCCGAGCTCAGCTCTGTGCTCTGGCTGCAGCCTGCTCGGGCCTGGCCTCTGGCTCTGGCTTGGCTTCTGGGGCAGAGGCTCTCAGGAGGGTAGCCGGCAGGCAGTGGGCCGGGAGCAGGCAGGAGTCCCTCGAATCAGGGCGGACAGGCCAGTGTCCAGCCTTGCCACCTGCGGGGCTTCCGTTGTTGCTGTGGGAAGGGAGGGTAAGGAAAAGGGCCGAGTGGACGGGACCCGGGAGGGAGCCGTGCTTCCCCCTCAGTCTAACTTCCCCACCACCCAACACAGCATTCGGTGTAGAATCATGCTCAGGAAGCATTGGTGAATGAATGAATGAATGAATGAATGAATGAGTGAATGAGTGAATGAATGAGTAGATGCCAGCAACGCCCATCAGGACATTGCACGGAGGCATTTTATAACTGGGGTACTGAAGTCAGGAGGAATAGACAGAAATGAGGGGTCAGAGATGTCTGTGGAGCTCTGCATTTTGAAAACCCTGGCTGGGGAAGAGCTGGGCGGGCATCATGCCTGCTCTGAAGGAGGACACTTGCTTCCGAGACAGGCGCCTTCTCTCAGAATTTGGAAGCCTCTGAGCTACCCTTCCTTTTAAACCTGAGAGAAGTGACCTGTTCCGTAGGTTAAAAGCTCATCTTGCGAGAAAACCCAGCTGAGCTGCTGTGGGGAGGGCGGCAGGCTGTCCTTGCCCCCTCCCTGCTGTAGGCTGACTCATTCCCTCTGCGACAGACAGATTGTGTCTTGCGTGGGAGCTGCTATGCTGAGCTCGAAGCTGTTCCCTGAGACTTACAGGAATTACAACCTGCTGGAGGGAACAATTGATCTAAATATGTTCTTTTAATGACACTTTAGTTTTATTATCATTTTATTAATGGGTTCCTAAGAGGAAACAGCAGGTCCCACTGTCTTCAGAAAATCGTTTGCTTTTCTCCTTGGGGACCCTTGGTCTGTTGGCTCTGAATTCTAAACCCTGCAGAGTTGGGTCAGGCCTCCGTGTCTGGCATGAATCCCGGGCTGCTGCCTGGGGATCAGAATCACTGGGCGTGCTCCCCCCAGCAGATGGCATCACCCAGGGATCTGATGACTGAGCAAGACCTTGGGGAGGCATTATGGGCTCATTATTGTCAGGATGTGTCAGAACAGCTGACAGCTGTCAAGGCCTCCAGGGCAACAAGGAGCAGACATTACGTGCCTTCTATTTCCAGGTGCCCAGACTCACCTCCCCAGGAAGAGAGCTGGCTGGGAGGGGTCCACCCTTCACCCCCAGATGATTGCTTTTGGTTCTGTTCCCTGGGAGATGTGGTGAGGGCAAGGTTTCTATCCATTTCTCATTTGCAAAGCTCTGGGAGTGCTGGTGGCCGCTGACAAAGCAGGTGGTGGTCAGGTCGATTTTTCTGGTGTGAACATGAATGAGAGAGGGCTTTCAGGACAGCAAGATCTCTGCTGGATATTATCAGGAGTCAGGCTGCCCGGAGCACCCAGCTGGCCTGTTAATCTAATGCAATTTAACAACTGTTTGCTGAGTGCCTCTTGGAGGGCTGGGGCAGAAAAGCGAAAAGGTAGGCGCTCAGCTTCAAGGAGTTCACAGCCTAGCAAATGATTCCCCAAGAACTTGATAGAAGGGTCAAGAACTCAGCTTCCCCGTATATAGAATGGAGCTTATAAAAACCTAATGTCGATCTTGGGGGGATATAAAGGAATAATGCATGCCGATAAAGCTTTTTGTACCTTATCTGGCATATGGTAGCTGGACGTGGTTTGTTGGAGGAATGAATGAATAAAGGGAAGTCAAGCACGCATGTTGTGTTGATAGGTCAGAGTCTAAGCAAGCATCCTAACGTACCTCCAGGAGGGGAGAAGTGCAGCTTCGGTGCGGGATGGGCAGGCCTGTTACCCCAGTCAGGGAATGTGAAGGCTGGAGGGTGACTGTCAGAATCGGGTCACCGAGGCAGTGCAAGTTAGAGTTAGAGAGACAGAGTCAAAGGGTCATCTGAGTAAGGGGCCTTTGGGTGACTGTGGCATCCAGGGTGCTGGGTTAATGAGTGTCAGGCAGGCCGAGCAAGGCGAAGGGATTGTAGACACAATGGGTGAGTGGATTTTGAGGCAGGAGGCCCCGTCTGCTAGGATATCATCTGCACTGAAGGTGTGCTGGCGCGGGCCGGCCTCGTCTCTGAAAGCAGGTGGAGGAAGGAAGTTCCCTTTTGGAGGCACTTCCGTTCATCTCTGCCTCCCTTGTCCGAGCACCTAGTCAGTGTTTAGTTAATACATATTGCCTTCAATGTTGCTTCTCTTTCCACCGCTCCCACCACCTTTCAGCCCAGTAGTTTGGGCCTTGACTCAGGAGCCAGGCTGCCTGTCTATGTCTGCTCTCCACTTCCTGGCGGGTGGCCTTAGTAGGCGACCGCTCTGCCTCAGTTTGTCCTTTGTTAAATATGAACAATACCTCATAGGGATGTTATGGGGATGAGTTAGTATAGGCCTTACATATCCTAATTTCTGTATAACTTTCAGGCATTATTATGACTACTTTCACCATTGACATAAAGATCCATGTGATTCTGGTGGATAATCAAGAAAGAGAGTCCTGATTTGGAAGGAGGACCTTTGGATCTAATCCTGCATTGCTGTATCCTAATGCCTAGGGCCGCGCACATAGTAGGTGCTTCGTGAAGGCTTGTTATTTTGAATTGTGTAGAGTGGAGTTGCGGGCAGGGTGAGGCAGGGTGGACGGGCCTGGGATCCTTCAGGAAATGGCCCCAAGGAAGGTGAGGGTCCCTTGGGATTGGGACATGGACATAGCTGGGATCCTTGAACAACAGACTAAGGGCCCCACTAGATATGGGAGGCAGGATAGGTGACGGAAGACCTGAGAATGGCCGACTGGCCAGGTCCAGCCTTGGATAGCGGGATCGGGTTTGGCTCTGTGTCCAGCTTTTTACTTCAGATTGGATCAGGCAGGTGGAGGGAGGTCAGTATTTCATGCCATCGGTGTAAACTGGAAATGATAATCCCCAAAAGGTCTCCCTTTTTAAGTCCCATGTTCGTTAGTGAGAAGCAAGGGAGGCTAGGTCTGTAAAGGTGTTTGGTTAACTGTAAATTACCATGGAAATATCATAACTAGTACAATTTTCTGTCTCATTGAAACCCTGACTCTTTAACATGCCCTCCACTTTTCCATCTCAGGGATCCTTTCATTTTCTTTTTCTTTTTTTAAGATTTTATTTATTTGTCAGAGAAAGAGAGAGAGCACAAGCAGGGGGAGCAGCAGGCAGAGGGAGAAGCAGGCTCCCTGCTGAGCAAGGAGCCCACGCGGGGCTCGATCTCAGGACCCTGGGATCATGACCGCAGCCGAAGGCAGACGCTTAACTGACCGAGCCACCCAGGCGTCCCAGGGATCCTTTCATTTTCAGAGGGAGTCTAGGACAAAGCCTTGATTAAGCCAAGGGCATGGATGGTGGCTGCTGAAATACCAGACCGTCGCCTGTGTACCTGAGAGGCTCCTGGTCTTGGACCTGGGACTCTGGAAGCTCAGCGGAAAGATGGTGTAACAAACCGAGTGCCTGGAAAATGCTTCTAATTTCCATTACTTCTTTGAATCTCCACAGCCCAAACCCCTCCCTTCCCCACCTTTTAAACCTCTTCAAATTGAAAGTGTCACAGAGGGTCAAAATGGGAACTCTGTCTGCTGAGGCTGGAGGTAAGAGCGGGAGCCGGCCTTGGGGGCTGTGGGGCAGCGTGGGCCAAGCCAGGCTGGGTCAGACCTAGCGCTGACTGTGAAGACAGGGAGGAGGAAGCCCGGGCTCTGCTGGCTCTTTGGTTGTTGTTTCCTTTCTCTCCTCCATCGATTGGAAGGCTGGCATGGAGATGAGGGGCCCCGAAGAAACAGATGTCCATAAGAAATGTCTCTGTCCAAGACCGCTGTCCAAACGGGGTGGAGAGTGCGTAGTGAGAGGTACGATGTGGGCGTGCCTTCACCCACACGAGGAGAACACAGCCTTTCAGGAGGTCATATAGACTCATTAGGCTCATTCCCCCCCCCCCACTAATGTAAGATATACAGCATACAACAGTTACTCCTGAATATTCATCAATGATCTCTTCCCAGGAAGTAAAATCCTCTGGCGTTCATATAAATGTCATAAATAAATTGAAAGTATTAATGTGGCAATATAGAATCCCACTCGTAGACAAAATATTCCCACATTGAACCCTAAACCCTACTGGGAAATACCCTTCTTCAATGTCTTTTCTAGTGCGCGTAAACCTATTTTTTCAATATTGATGTATGTGGCAGATGCACGTGGAGAAGGAAGGAGCCCTCTTCTCTTGAGAGAGGGAGTATCGTCCTCTTTCCTTTGGCAAGATGGTTGTGATAGGTCAATTTGATTCTTTTTTTTTTTTTAAAGATTTTATTTATTTATTTGACAAAGAGAGACAGCCAGCGAGAGAGGGCACACAAGCAGGGGGAGTGGGAGAGGAAGAAGCAGGCTCCCAGCGGAGAAGCCTGATGCGGGGCTCGATCCCAGATCGCTGGGATCACGCCCTGAGCCGAAGGCAGACGCTTAACCGCTGTGCCACCGAGGCGCCCCGGTCAACTTGATTCTTATTTCCCTGTTCAGTGAGATAGGAGGGGTGAACTCAGGAAGGTTGAAATTAGGCAAATAACACAGGTCTGGAGGGAAGTCATTACCGAGTTGCATTTGGGAGCTGTCGGACAAGAATGAATGAGAGGGAGAGAACTGTAATGCAGTGGTGATACCTTGAAATACCACTGTCTGTCCTCCCGTAGAAATGTTCACACCTTCCTCCTTTTTTATTGATGTCCAGCAGTACTTGACCATGGATGCTAATGGGTTCATTTGCTTAAAAATATTAATTGAGCAACGTTTGATTTCACAGCATGGTTTTCTTTACAGACAATTTTTTAGAGCAGTTTTAGGTATAGAGATTTCCCACATACCTCCTGCCCCTACACGTGCACAGCCTCCCCTATCAGCAGCGTCCCCGCCAGAGTGCTGTGTTTATTGTGAGAATGAAATTACACGGACACGTCATAATCACTTCCCAAGTCCGTAGTTTACATTAGGGTTCACCCTTGGTATTGGTACATTCTGTGGGTTTGGACAAACAAAAATGACATGTATCCATCATTACAGTATCGTATAGAATATTTTCACTGCCTTAAAAACTTCTGTGTTCTACCAATTCATCCTTCTTTCTCCCCAGCCCGTGGAAACCATTGCTCTTTACGGTCTCCGTAGTTTTGCCTCTTCCAGAACATCGTGAAATTGGAATTACACAGTATATAACCTTTCCAGATTGGCTTCTTTTACTTAATAATAGCATTTAAGATTTTTCTGTGTCTTTTCATGGCTTGATAGCTCATTTCTTTTTTTTTTTTTTAAAGATTTTTATTTATTTATTTGACAGAGATAGAGACAGCCAGCGAGAGAGGGAACACAAGCAGGGGGAGTGGGAGAGGAAGAAGCAGGCTCATAGCTGAAGAGCCTGACGTGGGGCTCGATCCCATAACGCCGGGATCACGCCCTGAGCCGAAGGCAGACGCTTAACCGCTGTGCCACCCAGGTGCCCCTGATAGCTCATTTCTTTTTATCATTGAATAATATTCCATTGTCTGGATGGACCACAACTTATTAATCATTATTTATTAATCAATTTATTAATGTATTAATCACCTACCGAAGGACATTTTGGTTGTGTCCAAGTTTTGGCCATTATGGACAAAGATGCTATAAACATCTCTGGTTTTTGTGTGGACATAAATTTTTGACACCTTTGGGTGAACACCAAAGAAAGCGTTTACTAGATTATGTGCTCTGTGTATGTGTACTTTTATAAGAAATATCAAATTGTCTTCCAAAGTGGCTGTACTGTTCTGCATCCCCAGCAGCAATGTATGAGATTTCCTGTTACTCCACATCTTTGCCAGCAGTTGGTGTTTATGATTTTGGCCTTTCTAATAGGTGTGTAGGGGTGGCTCATTGTTATTTTATTTTGCATTTTTCTGAAGACCTATGACATGGAGTGTCTTTTCATATATTTATCTGCACCTGTGTATATATTCTTTTTTAAAAAATTGATTGATTGATTTTAAAGATTTTATTTATTTATTTGACAGAGAGAGAGAGAGCACACAAGCAGGGGGAGCAGCAGAGGGAGAAGGGCAAGCAGGCTCTCCACTGAGCAGGGAGCCCGATGCAGGGTTGATCCCAGGACCCTGGGATCATGACCTGAGCTGAGGGCAAGATGCTTAACTGACTGAGCCACCCAGGTGCCCCTGCATCTGTACATATTCTTTAGTGAAGTGCCTGTTAAGGTTTGGTCCATTTTTAGTTGGGTTGTTTGTTTTCTTATTATTGAGTTTTAAGACTTCTTCGTATATTTTAGATACCAGTTCTTTATCCGATAGGTCTTTTGCAAATATTTTCTCCCAGTCTGTGGCTTGTCTTCTCATTCTCTTGACACAGAACAGAAGTTATTAATTTTAATGAAGTCTAACTTATTAATTATTTCATGACTTGCCTTTCATGTATTATGTCTTATTATTATGTACATTTCATGTAATTGTCTTTCATGTATTATGTCTTTGGTGTTGTACCTAAAAAGGGATCACCATACCTAAGATCATCTAAGTTTTCTCCTACGTCAGCTTCTAGGACTTTCACAGTTTTGCATTCAAATGTAGGCTTATAATCCATTTTGAGTTAATTTTTGTGAAGGATGTAAGGTCTGTGTCCAGATTAATCCAGCCTGTGATTTGTGGCCCCCAGGCCCAGCCAGCAACCTTGGAGACTTGGAGGGAATGATATCTCCTGGCACACCAGTGACCCATTTTGCTGCATGCTGGTAGGAAGCTCTGGTTTGAGGAAGCAGCTTGTCTAGCTCGGGAGAGAACTGAAACCCACTGGCTTCACTGATGAATAATGCCTTGGAGCCAGAGATAGGGTTAATTTTGAGTCAGCATTCATTCTGCAGCACTCTCTCTAGTTCAGGCCACTACCAGCTAAGTGATGTTTATTAAGTGTCTACTAAATGCCACGCCCTGTGCAATGAACAGAAGGCCCCGTGGAACATGTCTGCACCCTGGGAAGAACGAGGAAAGCTTTTTGTCTGAAATCGGTGAGACAGCCAGCCCAAAAGTGGGGAGCTGTCAAGAAGTGGTAGCTATTCATTGACAACATCTGTAGCCCTGGCTCCAGCAGCTTCTTGGGGCTGGCAAAGCAGACTCAGGAAGCAGTAACAGAAGGCAGCAGCTTGGGCTATGGCTGAAGGTCTTTTCCAGGGGCTGTGTGGACAGTGAGTGGCTCGGCAGCACTTCTGGGAATTGCAGAGATCTCAGTGTTGGAGCAGGGGAGGAGAAAACTGGCCAATGCCATGCAGTGGCTGAGAGGAATGTTTGGTGAGCATGTGGAGACATACCTTGGGGACTCCCCAAAATAGATTTGGAGACTTAGAAGGCACACTAGTGATCCCATAATGAGTAAGGGTGGTGTTAAATAAATGTTATGGCCTGAATGCTGCGTCCCCCCAACCCCAAATTAATATGTCAAAGCCCTAATCCCCAGTGTAATGATTGTACTTGGAGGGGTTTTTGGAAGGTAATTAGGGTTAGATGAGGTCATGAGGGGCCCTGGTCTGGTGGGATCAGTGCCCTTGTAAGAACAGACACCAGAGAGCTTGCTCTGTTTCTGGGAGCATGCATGGAGGAAAGCTCACGTGAACACATAGTGAGAAGGTGGCTGCCTACAAGCCAGAGAAGAGGCCTCAGAATTAGCCTTCCTGCTGGCACCCTGACCTCGCACTTCCCAGCCTCCAGAACTGTGAGACGTAAATGTCTGTTGTTGAAGCCCCCAGCCCATCAGCAGCTCAAGCTGACTAATACAGCTGCCACACCTTGCCATCACTCCCGATTTGAGTCCCACAGTGATGCAGTCTGGAGAATGTATACGTGTTTGGAAGTAGAGCCCACCGCCCAGGAACATTAGTTAGAGTGGGGAGTGCAGAGGGCAGGTCTCCTTTCTGGGCCTTGAGTCAGGCCCTAGTCTGGGTCCTTTACAGACAGTGCCACTTGCTTCTCACCGTGGCCTGCACGTGGATATCAGGATCTCCATTTTACAGATGGGGAGACTGAGAACCAGTGATTCCTAGTAAGCGTATTATTCAGATTTGGATTCCTGCTGTTTAATTACATTCAGGGTCCTGTTCTCTTGGAAAGAGCTTAAGCTAGGAAGTAGAAGAGGTGATCCTTTATCTAATACTGTCTAAATTCACATTTCATACTCTTTTTAAAAAAGTTTTTATTTAGTTAAGTAATCTTTGTACCCCATGTGGGGCTCGAACTCAGGACCCCAAGATCAAGAGTCACATGCTCTTCTAACAGAGCCAGCCAACTGCCCCTCAAATTTCATACTCTACCACTATAATTCTCTGTATTCTGGGAAGACTGTTTTCTAACTATTTTAAGTCTTTCTTTCATTCTTAAAATATAGATAAAATTAAAATAAAAATATTTTTTGGAAGGAAATTAGGGTTAGATACAGTCATGAGGATGGGGTACTGGTTATATATATATATATATATATATATGTATATGGCGAGGCGAAATGTCCTCTCTGCCTCTTTAATAAAACTTTTGTTTGGATGATTTTTACCTGCAGGAAAGGGTCAGGTCAGAGTGTTGAGATAAGTGGACTGGACTCTTCATTACCTCACTTCAGTAAACAGGTCCTGGAAGATTCCATCCCTTGAGGACTAGAGGAGGCGATTTTGGGGAAGTTAGAGGGCAACTGAAACACAGATGTGAGATCAAGTGCATTTATTGGGTATGAGAGCTAAGTGACCTTGGTTGGACCTGAACATGAGAAAGAACACTCAGCCAGATTCGACTGCAGCCATTGGAGGGATGCGTTGGGAAGATCATCTTCATCATCATCATCATCACCATCATCATCAACACTAACGTTTACTGAGGGTTAAGGAATTTATATAGATTATTTTACTTAATACAACAACTCTACAAAGTAGGTTCTGTTAACATCCCCATTTAACAGGTAAGGAAACTGAGGCTTGGAGAGATGGTTTCCCCCTACGTCACCGGTGGATCAATTGTGAACAATGAGGATTTCGATTATTGAGTGTTGCCTACATGGAGGGGTACTGTACTGTCTGGGAGGAGTGTGGGCTTGATTCAGTAAGCAGGATGATGTTAGTGAAGGTTTGGGGGACAAGAAGCGATGTGTTTAGAACAGCATTGTAGATGGTTAACCAGCACTAGTGAGGATGTATTGAAGCAGCAGTGGTGGTTTGAAGACCAGTTAGGAGGGTGTCTGTGGTTCAGAGGAGAGGACGTGAGTGTTTGAACTGGGTGGTGGCAGGAGCCCTGGCATTGAAGGAATGGATACAAGAGACCATGAAACTATCAGAGGTCGAGGCCATGATCCCTGAATCAATACTGAAGTCAGGGCGGCATGAAGGACTCCAAAACTAACTTCAGGTTTCAGACTTGGGCGGTGGGAGAATGAGGGGGCCTTCAACAGAAGTGCAAAGGGAGGTGGGCCTATTTGGTTGGGTTTAAGGGTCCCAGAGAATATCTGGCTAGACTTGTAGAGCTGTTCCACAGGAAGTCAGGTTTAGGGCTTAGGATTTGGGCATCAGTTGCAAAGCGGTGGCCAGTGTAGCCTCAGAAGCGTCTGTTCCCGGGCTGGGCATCTGAAGCCATGGGGTCCAGCCTGGACTCTTGCCTTTGGGGCTTGGCTTGCTCACCTCCTCTCTCTATCTCAGGCCTGCCAGCTAGTCCATGTTGCCACTTGCTGTGATTAGAAAAAAGACCCTTTTCTGATATCTGCCAGAAAATGTCAGAATACCTATAAATCTGTAATGATTATAAGCCTAGTCAGGAGCACTGGGTAATCTGTTCTGCGCATGCGTAGCTGATGTGGTGCTGCCAAGGCCCCTTAGCCTCTCACTCTGTCCAAGGTCACGGAGGGGGGAAAGTCTGGGGTGGTAGAAACAGAGCCCTTATCAGGACTTTAGAGATCACTGCCATTATAGACGGAAGGCAGAGGCGACAAGCACTCAGAACTTGAATGACCCAGAGCCCCACCCAGTCCTTTGGGTCGTAGTTCACGATCCTCGATCTTGAAAGCAGTCTTCATGTGTTAGAAAGCTCAAACGTTGTGTGTGTGTATGTTCACTTATTCTTTAATGACTGTTTTCTACCACTCACCTAATTAATGTAAAACTAAATTGCAATTTCTCAGCCAGGCCTCCCAGCCCCAGGTGAGTTCTCTTTCTGCTGTTCCATGCTTGACGCTTTTTGGTGTCAGCATAGGTTTTTCTCTGCTTGACTGGTAGGTATCTTGAAGAGATTGCATCTTCTTCTTCTTCTTGATTTTTAAGTAGGCTGCAGTCCCCACATGGAGCCCAACACGTGGCTTGAATTCACGACCCTGAGATCCAGACCTGAGCTGAGATCCTGAGTCAGATGCTTAATCAACTGAGCCAGCCAGGAGCCCCAGCATCTTTTTTTTTTTTTTTAAGATTTTATTTATTTATGTGACAGAGAGACAGCCAGCCAGAGAGGGAACACAGCAGGGGAGTGGGAGAGGAAGAAGCAGGCTCCCAGCGGAGGAGCCCGATGTGGGACTCGATCCCAGAACGCCGGGATCACGCCCTGAGCCCAAGGCAGATGCTTAACGACTGTGCTACCCAGGCGCCCCAGGAGCCCCAGCATCTTACTCTTTGCTTCTTAGAGCACTTAGCATGATGGGGCAGGCAGACAGGTGCTAACCGGTGGTGTTGGTGATCCCATCATGTCCCTGTGCAGAGGGTGAGGTGGCCTCACACAGCTACTGGCTAACCTGTAGGTTACAAGAAAGGAAGTAATGGGATGGTGGAAGGATAAGGGTTGGAGGGAGGCAGGAAGTTTTACCTCAAGGAGAGCCATTTTATGTAAAGCACTATAGTAGAGAATGATTGGGAAAACAGTAATTTACTACCGGTACGTACTCACAGATTGTGCCAAATTTCTAAAAATTTCTTTCCATTAACTCTAACTTTGGTCTATTACAAAGTATCAGGAACACCAAAGACATCTTCGAAGGTAACCGAGTTGGCAAACAGCAGAGCTTTGGAAAGCAAATAACTGGAGACTAAATCGATTGCTGTTTTGGTAAAACAGTAGTGTCCGAGTTAGACGAGCAGAAGCCGGTGTTCTGAGGACTTGGGTAATGGATTCACAGCGTTCCTCATTCACTCCTGAAATGATTCCGAGCTGAGTTTAATGAAATGCTGTCACAGAAAATCAACTGCGTTTGACCCCTGCCCCAAAGTCTTTGATGAATAATTTTCCTATCAAGGTGAACAGGGCAGGACACATCCCATGTTTTATTTTATTTTATAGGTGATGTTTGGACTGTTCAGTTTGTTCCTCTCTGAGATTCTTTTATTCCTTCTTAGTTTCTTCGAAGTCAGGAAATACCACTTCACGCTTCACCAGGGCAGACGGCGATGTTAAGGTTAAGTTTAGCAGCTGGGTGGGGATTGTAATAAGCACCCTTTAAAATTGTAGTGCTTTGAAACACCGTATTAAGGGGTTGCAAAAGGAAAAGTGGCACAGCGGTGTGACAGTTTATTTTGTAGTCCTTTGTAGCTCTATTTCTGACGTTGGCTGGCCTTCTCCCGCGGCCTTCTGTTACCCCTTGGCAGAGATTGTCTGAACATACCCTTTTCTGAGTCAAAATACCTTGGCTCAGTGATTCTTCATCGCTTTTTTTAAGAGTGTCATGGACGTGAGTTCTTTGAGAAGCTCCTGAGAGCCACACACAGTTTCCCCAGAAAAGGGCTGCATAGAATTTCGGGAGGTTCAAGGTGCAGACCATAAGCTGAAAACTCCGACTTATTTCATCTTAAGAACTTAAATTGCCAGCCGTGCTCTCCTCCTTCTTTCTCCTGAACTCCTTCATTTGCCTTCCTAAGGCAGTGACTGCATGAAGAGGGGAACGAGGACACAGCCGAGAGTAAGGCAGGTCTCTGTCGGCTCTGTTTCTGGAGCACTGTGCTCGAGGGGGCAAGGCCCTGAATTCATTTAATAAGTAGCCCTTGAGGGGCGCCTGGGTGGCTCAGTCCCGGGGTCTTGGGATCGAGCCCCGCGTTGGGCTCCTCTGCTGGGAGCCTGCTTCTTCCTTTCCCACTCCCCTGCTGTGTTCCCTCTCTCGCTGGCTGTCTGTCAAATAAATAAATAAAATCTTTAAAACAAACAAACAAACAAACAAAAAACAAATAGCATTTGAGCACATACTGTATAGCGGGTGTTGTGGGTCTGAAAAGGAACTGTGGCTGGTATGTGGCCCCTGCCCTCAAGGGACTCACGTCTACTGGTGGAGATCAGCTTCAAAATACATGATAAAACGCCAGGTCTTGGCTCCTTTACGAGGTCAGATGACGTCATGAATCCTAACCCGCCACCTCACTTATGCACCGTGTTTCTCATAAAAGGAAGTGAGTGAAGAATTTCACAGACAAAGCAAGTCGAAAATGCATGTCTTGTCAGCAGTGTCTTTGTACAGATTTCTCTAGAAGTTTCCAAGAGTGGGAGCACTTCGGTTGATTAAGTTTCTGGAAGTGCACTTGCTAGATCAAAGGGTTTGAATATTTAAGTATTTAGTGGAGAGACCCAAATGACCTTCCAGAAAAGGTGGTGTCAGTTTCCCGCCTCCGGAAAATTCCCATCATTTATGAATGATGATACTTGTTCAGTGGTGCATTTTGCAAGAAAGAGTAGTGGTTCCTTCCAGGGACCGCTGTGTGAGCTCTTCATTCCTTCTGTGAGGGTCTCACTTGTGTTCTCTGGGGGCACCTCATTGTAAGAATGACCTCACCCCTGCTGCACCTCCAAAGCCCTGTTTTTGTCATTATAGTTGTCCTTGTCTTCCCTGTAGCCTGCCTCCAAATGCTCTGAGTCCCAGCCTCTCTCTCTCTGGCTGCTCTGGGCCTGGGTCTCCTTGGCTCCCGCCTGCTTTATCCTGATTCTTTCTTCTTCAGCACAACATCAGGGCCTCTGGACGTGAACTCGAAGTGGCTCCGGGTAACTCCCTACAACCAGGAGCATTCCTGTCTTCTCCCTTGCATGCAGGAGAGTGGATTTGGCTAGCACAGATCAGATTCTGGCCTGGGGAGGGGAAGAAGGCTAGGAAGGGAGGAGGGGGATAGCAATTTTTTCTTTTAGCTGTGTGGGCAGCCTTCCAATTTTATTATTATTATTTTTTTTGCTTTATTTATTTATTTATTTATTTATTTATTTATTTGAATGTGACTAGTTATTGGAACTGGTTCGAAGGTAAGAACTTTGTGCCCTGGCCTTGTCAAGGCCCTCTGTAGCCTATATAGCCCTCGTGCCAGGCACACGCAGGCCCACCACAGGAGCGGGGTGAGTCACCAGTGTCACCTTCCTGCACATTTAAAAAAGGCACCAGTTGCCTTTCCCCCAGGTGAACCCAGCTCTGAGCCAGAGCGCCTGGCTTGGTAAGAACAGTGCAGGCTGGGCCTCGGGGCCCCACTCACACCCTCGACGGTGCACCTCTGTGCCCTAAGCTGCTCCCACTCCTGGCCGCTGCTCTGCAGGCATCCACGTCAGTGGCCCGTCGTGTGCTCAGGGAGACACAGACGCAGCTCGAGGGCTAAGCAGACACCCTGGTGTCTGCAAACTCAGCTTCCCTGCGTCTGCTCACTCCCCACTCCTGCTTCTTGCCCCGTGATCCCTCCTGTGTCCTGGAGACAGAAGCAGCCCTACCGGGGGATGTTGCTGTCCCGTTAGAGCACGTGTTGTGTTTAGCTTCAGCGGGTCGCTTTTGACTCTGGGTGCAGCTGGCCTGGCCCCTCAGAGCCTGAGAGCTTGGTGCAAGGCCTCGTCTTCTTGGCGTAACCTCATTGGCTCTCACAGAGCAGCTCTGAAATCCCAGCTGTGGAACCCAAGAGATTTATATTTCTGACTCACAAAGCAGTCCAATGACTGTTCAGTATGGTGACTTAGGGGCCAGGCTGCTTCTATCCCCTTCCTTTGCCATCTTAACCTGAGGCAGGAGAAGGGGCACGAGAGGAGGCAGAGGGCCTCAGTTTGGCCTGTAAATGGCCCACATCACTGCTGCTCCGCTTCCGTTGGTGGGAACTGGTCACATGGGGGCCTAGATGCAGGACTCCCTGGGAAATATGTCCTTGGCTGGGTAGCTGTTCCTCAAAAACAGCTTTGCACCACAGAAGAGGAGCACTGAACTTTGGCGGGCGCTGTCGGCCGCGGGGCTGAGCTGAGAATGGCTTTCGCTCCTGCCCGGTGGTTGCCCTTCTCTTCTGTGGGGAGAAGTCCCTGTACTTAATCGAGCAACAGGCTCCACTCAGAGATGACGTTTATGAAGGCTTTGGGTGGGAAGGGGGGTTCTGTAACCTTTCTTTGATCAGATTTAGCTCTGTTCCTGCCCTACCTGGTCAGTGCTGACCCCTCCCAAGTCTCTCTCTGCTCTCCAAGCAAAGTCACAGATAAATGTGCCTGGGAGCCCTTCAGGACCTCCCGACCCCATTTCCCCTCCAGGTTTTTTTTGTTCTTCTCTTTTCTTTTCTCTTTTCTTTTCTTTCTTTTTTTCTTTCTTTTTTCCCCTCCAGGTTTTTTTTTTGTTGTCCTTTTCTTTTTTCTTTCTTTCTTCCTTCCTTCCTTCCTTCCTTCCTTCCTTCCTTCCTTCCTTCCTTCCTTTCTTTCTTTCTTTCTTTCTTTCTTTCTTTCTTTCATGATTTTGGCTAGAGGATGGCTAGGGAGAGAAAGAACTTCTAATAAAGGCAGTTTCTTCTCTGCCTGTGTTTGCCGAGGTGGGTGGGGATGGGAGGGTAGCTCTGAGAACTCTGGAGAGGCTCAGGGAGTTAATGAAGTCTGACAAAGGGCTGTGGAGGCTGATCTGGAAGGGGACAGCCCACTTGCCTGTGGAGCCGTCCTTCCCTCCGTGATGTCAGCCGCGGCTGCCGTTGCCTTGGCAACTTCATCACCCAGCACCAAGGGCACATGCGCTGATTTCAGGGCTCGCTTCTTAATGATGAGGAGCTAAAAATGAGTCTTACTGTTCCGCAAATGCAACTTGATCACAGGGAGACAGACTCTAATACTCAGTGCTGTACATGGGTGAGGACGGCTCACGGGAGTGGGTGACCCTGGAATAGCCTGCAGGACACGTGGGGGAACCAAGAAGTCTTTCTTTATGTTTTAGAAAAAGGGAACTGGTGATCTGCCTTCTGACAGTACCTTCCTTTCTGCCTGTTTCACGTGAAAAGTCTCAGCAAGTCATGTGGTCCATGACCCGAGAGTCCTGCTGTAGGACTGGAAGGTTCTGGAAACATGGCAGAGGTGGGCACCATTGGGTGCCAGCCCAGTAGAGAAGGGGGAGACCCTACCTCTCGGCTACCCATCATCAGCAGATACCTTCTTTTTCTTTCCATGCCCCCTTTCTGAGTGGCTGAGAAGTCCAAATGTACCAGTTGTGGATACTGTTGAATGAAGGTGAGGCAGAATTGTGTGGTAGCCCAGGTATTTGTATCACAGTGACCCAGTGGCTCTGCTCCTTCCTGCCTGTGTGAGCTTGACTCAGTTAACCTCACCGAGTTTCAGTGGCTTTGTCTGTAAGATGATTACAATACCTGCCCCATGGCATTTTAACGAATAAGTAATACACGTGAAATGCTTAGCACACTGTCTGGCACATAATAGGGACTCCGATAAAGGATGGTTGTTTCTCGTATTTAGAACATTTCTTAAAACGTTCCCAGTCCAGGGCTGACGCTAGCACATCTTAAGCCTTTGCACAAATTAGAAAGAAGTGCCTCGACTGCCGACACATTGAAATAGGGTGCTTTGCCCTCCAGCCTGCGGCGGCCCTGGGCAGCCTCACGGGGCCCGCGGTGTGGGCCGAGGAGCAGAGCCCTCACCTCGGCTCGCACCAGCCCTGGCTTAGACCTCCCGCTTCTCTTGGTTCTCAGCAATGGGCCTGGAAGGTCTCTTGGCCCGGTTGTCTCATGGAAACCTAAAGAAAAATTTCAAAGTAAATAAGTGATAGAGGGGATGGAAGATGTGACCATAGGACATCAGGTGTGAGTGGAACCCTCTGGTCTTTTCTCTGCTGGCTCACAGTGATGTCCTGTCATGAGCTGCCCGTGACATCAGCTGTGTGGTTTTCTTTGTTCCTTCTTATTGTTGTTGTTGTTATTATTATTTAGGTTGGCTTGAGGGAAGCTGGCCCTGGGGGAGCTGGAGCTTTCTTGTGGGGGCTGTAGGAGTTAGGAAGTTTCCTGTTGGCTCCCAAGCCCTTCTCAGTCCGTGCTGAGACGCAGCCATCATGGCCATTCAAGCCAGTCACTCAGTCCATTTTTGCAGGGCTCCTGTCGGACACCAGAGCCTGGGAGGAGGTCTGGTTATAACACACTGGACAGAGCCCCCATGCTCAGGGGGCTCACCTTCTAGTGGGGGAGCAGAAAGAAACCAAGTGGTCATCTGGTCTTGTACATTGATGTATTTGGTAATCTCGAGTGCTGGACATTTTCTAGGAGAGGTTATAAAAACTCTGGAAGATGCTAAGTTTCTCCACAGAGGATTGATTTCTGCTCCGGCTGGCTATTATCCTGGGGGCATATTGCCTTAGTCGTGTTCGGGATTGAGGTGACTCGGAGCTGTGTTTCAGTTTTGTGAGGACTGTTTATTCCTTACTCACGTTTACTCCTTGGAGATAACCCTTCAAGGGCGTGCTGGCGGAATAATGCCCCCTTCCCGAGATGTCCACATCCTAGTGCTGGGAATCCGTGAATATGTTAGGTTCCATGGCAAAGGGGAATGAAGGTTGCAGATGGAGCTAAAGTTGCTGATGGAGAGATTATCCTGGATTCTCTGGGTGGTCCCAGCAGAGTCACAGGGGCCTTACCAGGGGGAAAGGGAGGCAGAACTGGAGAGCACAGTGATGCTCAGTGAGAGGGACTTGATCTGCTGTTGCTGGCACTAAAGATGGGGAAGGGGACACATGCCAAGGACTATGGGCAACTTCTAGAAGCTGGAAAAAGCAAGGGCACACATTCTCCCCTCGGGCGATCAGAGGAAGTGCAGCCCTGTCAGCACCTTGATTTGAGACTAACAAGACCCATGTCAGACTTCTAACCTACAGAACTGTAAGACACTAAATTTGTGTTGTTTAAAGCCATTACCTTGGTGATAATTAGTTGCAATAGGAGATGAATGCAAGTGTTTCCCAGCTAAAGTGTTGTGTGTTTCCCAGGGCATCCTCTCCGTGGGTGCCGAATCCACATGTTGTCTCCATAGCACTGTGAGACTGCTGCAAGATTTGCCTTCTAGCTCAGCCTCAAGCCTCGTGGCTTGTGCTTGCTGCTTGCAAGTCAGCAGCTGCCTGGAGAGCAAGAGGGGTCCCGAGTTCAGAATCACTTCTCCGCACTTCTTTTCTCGTGAGGATCTGATCCCTCAGCCTTGGGCTGCTTTGGTGGCCCTGAACTCAGATCTCTGGCTCTACATCTCTCAGGCCACTGATACTGATCACTGGTACTGATCTGAGCATTTGGCCCTATGCTGCTTACAGATCAACGGCTATCTCTGGCAGTAAACAACGGGTAGCTGTTGTGTTGATGTTATTATTATTATTATTATTTACTTTTTAAAAGTTATTTTGTTATGTTAGTCACCATACAGTACATCATTAGTTTTTGATGTAGTGTTTCATGATTCATTGTTTGCGTATAACACCCAGTGCTCCGTGCAATACATGCCCTCCTTAATACCCTTCACTGGGCTAGTCCAACCCCCCACCCCCCTCCCCTCTAAAACCCTGTTTGTTTCCCAGAGTCCATAGTCTCTCATGGTTCGTCTCCCCTTCTGTTTTCCCCCCTTCATTTTTCCCTTCCTTTTCCTAATGTCCTCCCTGCTATTCCTTATGTTCCACAAATAAGTAAAACCGTATGATAATTGTCTTTCTCAAAGAGGCAACCCATGGAATGCGAGAAGATATTTGCAAATGACACGACAAATAAAGGGCTGGTATCCAAGATGTATAAAGAACTTCTCAAACTCAACACCCAAAAAACAGATAATCAAGTCAAAAAATGGGCAGAAGATATGAACAGACACTTTTCCAATGAAGACATGCAAATGGCTAACAGACACATGAAAAAATGTTCAACATCATTACCCATCAGGGAAATTCAAATCAAAACCACATTGAGATACCACCGTACACCAGTTAGAATGGCAAAAACGGACAAGGCAGGAAACAATAAATGTTGGAGAGGATGTGGAGAAAGGGGACCCTCTTCCACTGTTAGTGAGAATGCAAGTTGTGTTGATGTTATTATTAACCGAATTTAAGAAACCCTGGTGGGTGTCCCAGCTCAGCCTCTTGACCGTGGGCGTGTCATTGAGCTTCTCTGGCTCTCCTTTCTTTCCTGCCTCTAATGAAGTTTTCAGATCAGATGGTTTCTAGGTTCTCTTCCACGTCTTGTGTCTCTAACTCTGGAGTCTCTGTGTGAGGAGAGCACTGTGCTGGTTGATTTGGCAGGGGCCACACAGGTGGAATCCTTGCCCAGAAGGTGCTTTCGCTGTCCTTCTCATATTGGTGAAATAAGGTCTATTTATGTTGAAGAAAATTAGAGAACTGAATAGCATATTATCAAATGGTAAGACAGCTCAGAGAGGCAGAGAGCAAAGACTTCAATTGGGATCTAATGAAATGGCATAGCCCAGTGTTATGAGCACTTATCTCTAGAAAAATAACCACCTTAAGCTTCAATCCTTTCTTGTCAGCAGAGTTTGGTTAATTAATCCATGATTAATCAGAAAAGTTAATTGAATTTGTAGAACTTCAGGAACTAACATCATGATGGATTTAGAATCCCAGTGGAGCTGCAAGCTATCCAACCTTGGTTATTTCCATGAGCTGTGATTTAGACTTGACAATTGAGGGGCTTTTTTTTTTGTTAGCAGGGTGGCAGTTAAATGGATGGTAGTTGTGTTCAGATTAAATAGGATGGAATTGGGCGGTATTTTGCAGGCTCTGCAATTCAATTTGTTTTCTGGGAAGGGAGTCAAGAAAAAAGCAATAAAAGCCCAGGGTTATATAAGCCTTAGACCAAAGCTGGGGCTCCCCTGGGGGGTCTGACTTTTATTCGTCTTTGCCTCCCTAGTCCCTAGAATGATGCCTTGCGCATTTTAGATGATTAGCCAACTCACAACAGACTAGCCAATGACTGACTGCAAACCAGTTAACCGAATGAATGAATAAATGATTTTTCCATCCAGCGTGCAGTAAATGCTCAATAAACCACCCTTTCCAGGCTTCCTGGAAGGCATGGGGACTAGAATGAAAAGCCCCCCTGCCCTGGGAGAGCTCCCAGCCCATTTGGAGTGTGGGCCCCAGCAAGCAATTACATACACTTTGCTGTAGTAGCAGGTTAGTGGAAAGAGTGGGAAGGGCTGGGAGACCCTAGAGGGAGGGACAGAGTGAAGGGTCAGAGGGTTTTGGAAGGATTTCGCACGACAAGTGGTATTTGAGCTGGGTCTTCAATAGATGTTTGCCAGGAAGAAGATTGGGGAAACCACATTCTACAAAGGATGGTGGGGATGAAGGATGGAGAGCTTCTTTTAGATGACATGTGGCTTCTTGTGGGAGGGAACAGGTGACGGGACTAGATGGGCGGCTTGGAGTAGGGTGGGAAACGTCTAGAATGCCAGTTAAGGGGACCTTGACTTTATGTGGCTCTAATGGGGAGTCTTTGAAGGATTTTCAGTACGTGAATGACATGGTGAGATTCACATTTTAGGAAGGAATTCTTGGAAGTAGATGGTGGGTGGGCGGGCGGAGAGAGGGAGCGTGGCATAGACCCTTGTGGCTTGGTGGTGGGTAACAGTCTGCGTGGTGAGAGGTGGCAGAGAAGGAGGCTAGAGGGTGGGGATAGGAAAGCAAAAGTTCCGCTCAAGTGCGCTACCTTCCTCAGTATCCTTAATTTTCCTTACCTGTAAAAGAGAAAAAGTCATTTCTATCTTGTGGGCTACTTTGAGGTTTTGATGAGAAATTGCATGCAGCAACTTTAGTGTATATTGCCTGGCACCTAATAAGCACTTAGGAAATATCGGTTGTTTATTATTTACCTGGGGAGAGACGACAAGAGCCCTGGCTAAGGAAGCAGCCTCAGGGACGGAGAGGAGGGGTGAAATCAGAGAAAGCGGGCAGGCAGGTAGAATGCTGGGTCATGTGGCCTCGCCCTGGAGTTGAGAGGCGGTTTTATGCTGACTCATGCTGCAGGTCTGCGCCGCTGGCCTCATTGTCAGCCTCACGGGAGGCCCTAGGGTGCTTGACCTTGGGCTAACCTGGACTCAGGCAGAGCCAGCAAACTCAGTTAGTGGCCAGCAAGAGAGGCACTTCTCTGGCAGGTGCCCCTGAGCATCGGCTTTGCTTCTCCTGCCCCTGCAGGAGCCCAGGCACCTTCTGCCCCTGCCCCTTGGTGTGTGACGACCACTCCGTGTGCCACAGCAGGAGAGCCACGTGGCCCTCGGCGCAGAGCAGCAGACAGAGTCAGCATCGTGATGGATGTCCGGACGTGGAAAGCAGCTTCTGTGAGCCTCACATGGGTGCTACTCACAGGGAGATATTGAGGGTGCCATGAAGGACCCCTGCCTACCCTTTCTCTTGGCTTGAAGCCCCACCATTAGGAACCCAGTTGTTTGGATTTTAAGGCTCTTTGTCTCCTGTTGAATGCAAATACCCCAAGGAAAAGTAGTATCAGTAAGGGAAGGGCTAACAACCGCAACAAAAATAAGTAATAGTAATGGTAACAAACAATATTTATGGAGAACTATTTAGCGTGATAGGTACCTTTTATTCATTACCTTATTTAATTGTTCTGACAGTCCTATTAGGTGAATATTTTTTTTCTCTGAGTACATGGAAACTTAGAGAAGTTCAGAAACTTGATTAAAAACACAGCATATATCTTTGAGAGCACCATGACCGAGCGAGCCAGAACAGGCTCGGGAGGGACGGAGAGGTGGGTGCTGGGTGTGGGATTTTGTAGATGTCCCTGCAGGAGAGAGTGCAGGAGGAATCCAAGGGTAGAGGAGAAGCTAAATTTTAGCCAGGACTGGCCCTGTTGACCATAGATCTGCTTTTTGTTTCTGGTTCTGTCAACTCTTGTCTTCATTTCGAGGCTCAGAGATAATCATGCATTCCTAAGACAGATTGGCTTAGAGTTAAGGACTCCAGATAGAACTGCCTATGAGATTCAGTTTTATCCAAGTTTTCCAGCTGTGGGCAGACAGGGCCACATAGACCCCTCACGGCCAGGGCTGGGGACTAATGGTCTTTGCGTCCCCCACTCGAGGCACAGAGGATGACAAACAGTAGGCACTCAGTAGATGCTCCCTGAAGGAATGCTACCCAAGGTGTCCCCGCTGGAACTTAGGCTTGCTCTCCTTAGAGCCCTTCAGACCCCTCTGGCTGTTCTTCCTGGGTCCATGGATAAAGAAATTACAGACTCTCTGCTTATGAATTCAGGAGGGACCAGAGGGAGACCGAATACAGTTGAGCATCATTGTTTATTAATGATTGCTTACCCAGCTCATCAGGACCATTTAAGATTTTAATCCTAAATTCTAAGTTTCCAATCAGGAAGTGGACAGGGAGGATGTGGGTGGAGAAGGAGCCTGGCCTGCTCTTCAGGGTCCTGGTGACACATGTCCTAGACACAGGGTCAGAATGGCCTGATGGTCTCTCAGGGGCGTGTCATGCAATGAGTAGTCAGCGTAAAATAGAAGGTAACACTGGCAGCCCCAACATGGACTAGGAGATAGCACCGGAAGTGAGCAGATTCTGGTTTCGCCAGTAGCTGTATGACCTTGGACATCATGTTCCTTCTTTGGGCCTCCACTTGCTCGTCTGCTCATCTGTCATGGGACATTGGATTAGATGGGTGGCTTTCAAGCTGCATTGAGAAATATGAAGAGTTCTGAGGTCCTCTGGGGTGGATCTTCTTTGGTCTGTTTAAAGTATTGTGTTGAAGCTACGGTATCGAATGACAGAGGAGCACGAGCGCCTAACACGTGGAGGGGCCCGTTCAACACAAGTCTACATCCCTGTAAAAGCTCTTTGAAAAAGAAACAGTCCCTAACTGGACACCAAAAGATTGAGCTATAGATCACTAGACCTGGCTTCTGTTCTCCCTACTGTACTGAAATGGAGTCACCCACACTGTGCAAAACAAAGAACACTTTTTAGTCTCTGCACTCTTTGACTGTGTGGACCGTTTTCTTCCTGAAATTCTCTTCCCCTTTGACTTCCAAGGTAATTGCTATTTCCTGGGCTTCTTAGCCGTCTCTTTTTCATGGAAGCCTTCACTCACCCACCTAAACTTCAGTGTTTCTCTCCTCGCTCCATACCCACATAGTGAGCGACCTCACTGACAGCCAGCTTCAGCTTCCATGGATGATACCGTTTCTGTCCAGCCAGACTTCCCTCTGATGTTCTGGTCCCACTGAGCTTTCTGTGGGGCAGCTCCACTAGCTGTACATAAGCGTCAGAAGTTCGTCATTTTAAATCCCTGGCCAGACACGCACCTTCTCTGGTGTTTCTTATCCTCTTACATGGTACGGCAGGCCCCTTAATTGTCCTCTTCCAGGCTGGCTCCTTTACTAACTTGTACTTCCTCCCTTTTACAGGGGTCAGTCACAACCTCTTGTAGCCTCCGTCTCTCTAAACTCTCCTGGACCCACCACCACATCTCCATCCTCATTGATGGCCTTGGATTAGTTCTCCACTGCTTCCGGCTGGGTTACTATAAACATTCTTCCTGCCCTCACCTTCCAGTACATCTTCATACTGCTGATTGAGTCATGCATCTCCAAGTCAGTTTCCAAATTGATTATGTCACTCTGCATAAAAACTCTCTAGTGGTTTTTCAAGATGTGCTCCTTGTTAAAACTTTTCAAGGTCTGGCTTTTGCTTATCTCTGCAGCCTCATATCTCTTCACTTGGCCACATATATCCTTTGCTCCAATAATATTACCTAGTCAAGACTCCAGCTTCCAGTGATTTTTTTTTTTGTGCCTCTTTCTGCCCTAACTTGCCGTCTTGTCTTTGAGCTTTCTCAAATCTTGAGGTCACCATGTTAAAATTCCTAAATGTTAAAAATAAAAAATTTATGCCATTTATATTTAATAAAATTTTCATTTCTTTCAGGAAAATGCCCTTACAAATTAATCACGTAAGTGAATGAGAACACACACAAGAGAATGCATGGGAAAACATGTTTTATGTTATAAAAACATGATTTATACTCAACTTTCTGACCACAATTATAAAGTAAGGCAAAGTATGTAGCTCCAAAGAAAATAAAGGATTTTAGTTATAAATTTTGGTAGTGTAGAAACAAGTAATTTGAGAATATTTTGCTCTTTATAAAACCACCAGTAACCATCCTCATGCTTTTAATGGGCTGGATGATGATGCATCTAATTAGTCAGCACAAGAGGGTAACAGAAGTAATATCCAAGTTGTGGGTCAGATATGAATAATTAAGGAAGACACCAGCAGGATGATTTCCTTGTGGCCTGGCCTAATTTTCTTCAGATACATGTTCATATGCAAGTCTTGATTAAGAATTAGACTTGTGCTCTCTCTCTCGCTCTCGTTCTTTCAAATAAATAAATAAAACCTTAAAAAAAAGAATTAGACTTAATTTTTAATTAATCAGAATTTTTTTTTTGTTAAGCTCAATCATTGAAGGCAAGCGCATTGTTTAAATATTCCAGTATGGTTTCATGTATCATTATTAGAATTAATGTAATGACCTATTCCTAGAAAAATAACAAATAGTTATCATCCTGCCCTTGTAATTGAGGGGATAGGTGTGAAAAATTTAAAAGGTCTCTGATTTTGTAAATAATTTTGGCACATTACATAGTACTTTTGAAGGCTGAAATTTTGGCCAAAACAAAATTAAAATGAGCATTCCATTGTCATTGTTGATCTCGTAAGTGGGGAGAAGAGGCTTATTAAAGATTCAGCACAGTTTTCTCCTGCTGGTCATTTAGTGGTAATGCTCACTGAGATTCATTGAAGAAAGTCGTCCCGTGCTGAAATACGAGTGTTGAGTGAATGTGTGGAATGTGTGGATGTTTTTAGTGCTGATCTAGGTACTATTCTGGGTCTATTGCTATGATGCTTTTTATTATTGTGTGTTGTTAGGCAAATTCTTAACTTCTTTGGGCCTCAGTTTCTTCATCTGCAAAAGGAAAAGAACACTAGCAATCATACTGCCATCCTAGGCCCCCTGGAGGTGGGGATGAGTTTACATATGGAAAGCAGCTAGTGCAGTGCCTAGCACATGGAGGTCCTCACTCAGTCCATCCTCCACTAACGCAGACGTGCAGATATATGCACAAAACGCATGGACTCAGACACAGAAGGAGCAATATGGCTTTCATACCGACAGGAAAATTGTCCATCTAGACAAATCACAGAGAAAAGAAGCCATACCAAAGAAAAAAATCTGCTCTGGCAGGCAGGTGGAATAGTTCATAGGAACCACTTTAAAGCAAGACTCATCACTTTTGGTGATCATTAGTATGTTTCATTTTATATGCTCGTTGGTTGCTGGCCAGTAAGGACATCTTATAAGAGTTTGGATTAAAATGTCTAATTGTGTTTCTTCTAATTACTCATTCCCAACTAGCCTGGCACTGTTTGCAGGGAGAGCTGGTAAGGATATTTTGCGACCTTGTTTCTCAGAATGATGCCCATAGGGCTGTAATTTAAAGCATTTTTACTGCATAGTGGATGAGGCAATGTTATTTCTTTTTGAAGAAGAGAGGGGGTGGGTGGGGAGCAGACTGAGGCGGAGGGGCAAAGAGAAAGTGAAGATAAAATTAGTACGAATATCTGACACCATTTCTAAATTAAGCTACAACATTTAGACTCTTGCTCAGATATTCAGATTTCCTCTGAAATCTCAGGTTGCTTTCCTATTATTGTCGAGGGAAGGTTCCTGAGGTTCCCCAGGGCAGCCTCTGCTAGAATAGCTGACAAGGTGGATCAATGTTTGCCAGCTTGAGGCTTCTCAGGGACAGCTCTGGGCACTAGTGGGGGCCCAGAGCCAAATTAGGGTGCAGGCAGGGCCTGAGGCTGATCGTGCTGAGGGCACCCTCGAATGCTGTTTTCCAGAGCCCATTTGGGATGGAGAGATTGTGGCATCTGAGCACTGATGTGCAAATCCCAGGTCCGATTAGGTAAAGTGCAAGCCCCTTCACCTTTCTGTTTCTCATTTTCTACGTCCGAAATGATGATGAGCCCTTGCTTAGCAGACAGCATTGTTTTGAAGCTCAAATGATAGAATTGACACCAAGATACTTGGAAAATTAGGGCACACAGTACAAAATGCAAAACACTTCAGGCTAAAATTGACATTCTGGGCTGCTTAAAGAGGAAAGCGGGTTTGGAAATCTGACAGAGGGGCGCCTGGGTGGCACAGCGGTTAAGCGTCTGCCTTCGGCTCAGGACGTGATCCCGGCATTATGGGATCGAGCCCCACATCAGGCTCCTCCTCTAAGAGCCTGCTTCTTCCTCTCCCACTCCTCCTGCTTGTGTTCCCTCTCTCGCTGGCTGTCTCTATCTCTGTCAAATAAATAAATAAAATCTTAAAAAAAAAAAAAGAAATCTGACAGAAAGAAGGAGAAGGATCGGTGCAGGGGTGTGGCAAGCAGAGAGGCGACACCAGGTGTGGCTAAGAACTCAGATGTGGGGTTACATCCTAATGCTACTTGATGCTGCATACGTGACATGACATACTATGTATGGAGGTTCCTACGGATATAGGAATGGACGTATGTATGTATGTATTTATATTCAACCTGTCTCAGACTCAGTTTACGCATCTGTACAATGGGAATTATAAAATATTTATCCCCTGGGTTGTTATGAAGATGAAACAAACAAAAAATACACCCAGCGTGCATGCCGTGTCGTCATTCGTTAGAGAACGATGGTGACAGATAATCGGGCCTGGCNNCTCTTCCAGCTTTGTGCTGTGGGATGACTGCCTGTATGTGAGACTCCCGTCCTTTTTTCTACAAGATCTTTCTTGAGTTCTTCCCACCCTAAACGGTGGTTGGAGAATGGGGGAGACACACACCCTGATAGTTTCCCAATCTGTCACATTGTAGCAGCTGTCTTGCTGACAGTGCCGAAGTCACATGCACGTTAACCCTTTCAGAAGAGGGTTTGACTATATTGATTGACTGTATTTTTCTAGGGTGGCCGAAAATTTTACTATTCATTTATTCATCCGTTTGTTCAGTAAACACACTTTTACTGAGCACCTACTATGTGCAGGATGATGAGTTAAACCAGGAGATAAGGATACAGTACTGAGTAGGACAAATACAGTTCCTATCCGAAAGTAGCATATGCTCTAGTGGGTAAGACAAAGCAATTATGTATGTCTTTGTTTTTTTAATTTATTTTTTATTTTATTTTTTTTAAAGATTTTATGTATTTGAGAGAGGGAGCGTGCGCAGGAGAGAGCATGAGCAGTGGGGGAGGGGCAGAGGGAGAAGCAGACTCCCCTCTGAGCAGGGAGCCCAACCTGGGACTCCATCCCAGGACCCTGGGACCAAGACCTGAGCTGAAGGCAGATGCTTAACCGACTGAGCCACCCAGGCGCCCCAACAATTATGTATGGAGTGTATCGTATGTAGTGACAAGTGTTGGGAGGAAAAAGAAAGTATTAGAAGGTGACAACAATGTCTTTGGAGGACTCAGATAGAGACAGTGGCCACTTCCCCTGCTCTGACCCCTGGATTTGCCCCTGACTGCCCTCTGTGGCTGTATTTCATTATCCAGGGAACTGTCTGGAGACATAAAATGAGGGAATGACCACATATCTCTCTGTCTTTAAGGGGGGACAGTGAGGTCCTGCAGCTATGATCCTGGGATAACCAGAATAAGGCAGAGGTAACAATCTTCTCCTTCCCATACCCCTGACCCCTGTTCTGGCTCATTGCCGTGTACTTGTGTGTGTGTGTGTGTGTGTGTGTGGTATGTGTGTGTGGTGTGTGTGTGTGTGAATGGGGCCAGGGGTTGGGTACGGAGACGATGGGTAGGCATACGTGAGGTCAGGCTCAGAACACTTGCTATGCAGACCTCGTTTGGGAGGACTCTCTGTGACTTGGGTATATTATATTTACAGCTCACAGTTTCATGGGACATTTGTGTAGATGAAATTGATCAGCAGCAGGAGGAAGATAGCTGTTGCCTAGGCAACCAGCTGATGACTCATCCTGGCGTTGAAGCAGCAAAAGCCTGAGACTGCAGTAATTTTCCAGATGCTTAACCTGTCCTCCTCCTTCTCTGTCCTTCTTTGTTTTCCTCTCTCCATCCCTTCATTTCTTTCTGTACACCTACATCCCCAGGTCCTCCCCAAAGTTGACATTGCACAGGATCTCTGCAGGGGGTGGGGATGGGGTGGGGTGGGGTCCTGAGCTCCCTGGAGCAGTTATGCAGACCTCATCCCACCGGTAATACGTGGCTTCCCCTGCTGCTGCTCCTTGTCTCCCCTAACCAGGGAATGGCCAGACTGCAACCATTGATGCTTCAGAGCCTCCAAGGTGCTGCTTGTTGCCCTTGATCAGAGAATCCTCAAGTGAGTCCAGCACTCTTTCTTTTAGTCTAAACCAAACTGAGCACATAGATTTATCTCAGAGATCGGCAGAGTGTTCCTTTGAGGGGAAGCAGTTATCCTCTGGGCCTCACCAGCAAGGTTGTGAAAATGATGTTTCCAGGTGACCAAGGTCAGCCCTGGCAGCTCTCTGTATGCTGGGTTTTCCCATCCTCTTATCTCGCTTTTTCCACTCATAATCTAGTGTCTGATGGTCCAGGCCCTTCTTAATTACCCATCACAATCCTCTCTAAAATGCAAAGTATAGAAGCTTAAGCCATCCCCCTTCCAAGAGCGTTTTCATTTTAATAAGGTTTTAATAAGCAAAATAGTTGAAGACGCAGGGGAAAAACATCATTAGCCTTTGGGATATAGACATCGGCAGTGGGGACTGGGGAGTGGGCTGCGTCTGTGAGATGGTCTTTCTCTGCATGTGGTCTGTGCAGCGCCCACGTTCCTGCCGATGCAGACACGAAACGTTTTTGTGTTGGATACAAGTTGGTGCCTCAATTCTGCTGCTTCTCCCACCCCCATTCATACATATGTACTCTATCCACACAGACAGACAGACAGACAGACACACACACACACACACACACACACACCCCACCTTGAGCAGCCGCAGCTGGTGGGGAGGCAACCACACATACCCACTGATGAAGGTCGTCTGCTCACTTTCACTCACTGGATGTATGTCAGGCATCCACTATGTGCAGAACGTGGTAGTGGGCAGTGGGATCAGGGTGTCCACATTCTCTCAAAATAGCTTATAATCAGAAGGGAATAAAGTCAAGTAGACACATGCTTAGTGTTTACCCTCTGGGTTCCTTTATTGCTTTGTGACTTTTTAATGCAATTGGCTCAGGTCTACGGGATCTTTCTCCTCGGTGCTCTCTCTGTGCCACCACGCTGTCTGTCACACCTCCTTGGGGTGACCAGCTTGCAAAGGCATTGGGGCATAGACACGCTCATTGTCCTCATCCTGCATTGAAGAAAGCTGTCCTCTAGTCTCAGGCACATGTAAGGCCCATCTGCCTTGGACACCTTGGTCGGAGGAAATTGCACTAGCTCTGGGAATGCGTAAATACAGTGAGGCATAGGACTTTTCAGATGGATGAGACCTGAGAGGTGTGCACTTGGCCATCCATCCAGGGCAGGCTCTGCTGCTAAAATGTCACCGATGGCAGTCATCCCACCGGGCTTGAACGTTGGGAACGGAGGCCACTTTTCTCACAAGGCAGCCCATTACATTTTTGAATGGATTGTATTATTCACTTATTTATTCATTTATGGAGCGGTTCTTTTATTCACTAAAGATTAATTGAATGCCCATTGTATGTTCGACCCTGGAAATGCAGTAGTGAACAAAGCAGTTCTACCTGCACAAGTCTCTGGGTTGGCAGGATTAATGGTACAAGCTAACAGCACCGTGATTGCCAACAACGAAGACGGAGATGGGGAGAAGTTCAGGGAGCTCTGGGGCCATAAGCTGGGGGCCTCTGGGCTGGTGCAGTTGGGAGTGTGGGGCCAGGGAGTGGGGGGTCTGGGTTGGCTTCCTCGGAAAAGTGAGGCAGGGCCAGAGTCCAGTTAGCTGGGCAGGATGCAGTGGTGGCCAGGGGAGGAGGGAAGAGGCTGGGTAGGAAAGCACCTGGAGGTGGGAGGGACCACAGTTGGTTTGAGAAAAGGAAAGGTGGCCATTGTGTCTTGAGAGTGGAGTGAGGGAGAGAGGGGTGCGAGAAGTGGCTGGTGGGGCTGACAGCAGGTGGAATGCAGGGGATCCAGGACACCGCAACCAGAGGTGCCGATTAATTTGCAGCTCAGGTGAGGAGCAGTGATTGTCCCCCCCCCATTCTTCCTTCTGCCCTTCTTCTGCCTCTCCTCCTTCCTTCCCCATATCCCCTGCCCTCCTTCTCTCTCTCTCTCTCTCTCTCTGTCTCTCTTTTTTTCCTGTGAGGGAATTGTTATCTAATTTGGTCTTTCTCAGAAACTCCATCTGCTGAGGAGCAAGAATTTCAGTTTCAAAACTTAGTGTGAAATAAAAATATAAATAGTCTTTTTTGAGTAAACATGCTTAGATTGGGCTCCTCTTACCTGCAACTTTTCAGGCTGGCTCCTAAGAGTATTGGGGTGGGCTTTGGCTTACTTGGTACTTGTAGCAGAAGTGACAAAAGGGACCTTGGAGCCCTAAAGCGACCTGGACTGTCCTCTGCCTCGTTTGGTCTCTACAGTGGTGCCCCTTGTCTCCCTGGCCGCCTTATGCTCTCTGCTGATGTTGGTGGCTGTGGTTGGCTGCCTGTGCACCTTGTGGCTGAGCCTCTCTCCTTCCCTCCCCTTCCTCTCTCTTTCTCTCCATCCCTCCCTGTAATCGGTTAGAGCCCAGCAATTGTCCCCTGGATGATTCAGCCCAACCCCAGCTTTTGCTGTGTTTCTGTTTTGTTTCCCAAATGGTCTTTGCTAGGGGAACCCTCTCTGTGCTCTGGAGAACCCTGTGGTGTGGACAGCCAGTCTTAATTCTGAATTAAACCAAAAGAGAGGGTAAAGGAATTCAGAAAATTCTCCCTTGCATGGCTATTGGTTTGCTGCAAAACCCCATTCTGAAATTAAAAATGTGGATATCAACTCCCTTCCCTCTCTTGGCATTCTTCCTTTTCAGTCCTAATCTCCACCCAGTAGATAGATGCTTTGCCATCTAGGGATACTTTGACTTCTTTGGGAAGGTAAAAGATAAAAGCGTGTGGTGGTGTATGTGTGTTTCAAAATAGGATTCCTGTTACTACACTATTTTAAGGACTTCGGGTTGTTTTTCCTAAGATCATTAAGGAATCACTGATGCATTTTTAGCAAAGGAGTGGTAGAGTCAGATTTGCATTTTCATGGAGGTCCTGGTTGGGGCTATAGAAATGGATGGGACAGCAGAGTTCCTGCAGGCAGAGGGTCAGCAGGTACTGGGTGGTGGCTAAGATGATAAAGAGAGAGACTTGAGAGATGTTTTAGGAGCTTGCGGGTCAGGCTAAGAAGATGAACCAGGTATAGGCTCGAGGAATGGTAGGTATTGATGAGGTTGTGGAATATAGGTGAGGTTCAGTGGGGTAGAGTCTGGAGCCAACGACCAAGAAAGAATTCTTGAGACGTCTTTGATGCAAAATGGTGGTTTATTAAAGCAGGGGGACAGGACCTGTGGGCAGAAAGAGCTGCTAACCCAGGGTTGTGAGGGGTGGCTGATTATATACTATGGGGTTGGGGGAGGAAAGGAAAAAGGGAGGTTGAGAAAACACTTTCATTTGTTAAAGAAGACTCGCAGGATACCAGAGGCCTTGCCATTGTCAAGTTAAGGGTGTTTACCCCTCTCGTAAGGCATTAACATGAAGATTGTTGGGAACTTCCTGGAGGAACATTACCCTCTGCAGGCTTCAAGTATCTGTCCATGGGCTGCAGGTTATAAAGACATTTAATTGTATCTACATTTCCTTCCGGAAGCTAGGTTATTGATAGAAATGCTTTGTTCTTGTAGACTGCTAAGACATTTGTAAACTGAGGGAGACTCTAGTCTTGCAGGATTGTGGTCTCTATAGGTTAACTATTTCTTTGTCCTTTAGGGCAGCCAGGAGTGCCTAAGGAAATGTCACATACATCCTGGGGGGGGGGGTTGCGGGGTGTCGGTTTCTGCTTTGTTCTCCGCTTGCCTTCTGTTCCCTCATCAGGTATAGAGAACCTCAATTTCTGCTTTATGTGACTGGAGAGATTTGGGGACTATTTACTGAAAAGGAGAATTCACAAGAGGAGACCCAGATTTAGAGAATGGGGAAGATGTTAAGTGCCTTTGAGAAATACAAATGGAGATGACAAGTAAGTGGGTATTGAGTAGGGAGCTCAGGGAAGAGTACCTCCAGTGTGAGTGAACACTGATGCCCAGGAGGGAGTAAGGGGGAGGAGAGAAGGGGACTTAGGGTTCAAGGAACTCAGGCAGGGAAGGAAAGGTGAGAGGTGTGGTAGTAGACGAAGGGATTTCATTGTCATTGAAATCTCAGGATTCTCCTGAGAGTGGATAAGGGGCATTGATTGGGCAGAAGCCCTCAGGGCTGGTAAAGGTGTTGTTGCTACAGAAACAGAGAGGTAGGGGCTGGGGCAAAGGGGATGAGTGTGGCATTTTGGTTTGTCGTCCCCAGCCCTAACTCTTTGTGCTTTTTTCCCTCTAGTCTCTTTTTCCTCTAACTCCTCCTCCAATCTGCAGACACCCAACATCTACTGACTTCTCCCACTGTCCCTGCTCCCCCTCACTCCTCAGCAAATTACTGTCCTGAATTTGAGAAAGTAACACACCCTAGTGAGTTAACAAATCAATGGATCACTCCTTAGGGGTAAGCCACTGTTATTTGAACAAAACTTTAAAAACAAAACAAAAACAACAACAAAAACCATTTATCTTAATTTTTGGTAGCAAATTGGAGCCTTCCTTTTTATCCCCGTTTTCCTTCTCCCTAAGCTAGGCACGCTAAGCTTTCTTTTCAGTTGCCTTTTTGCTAAAGATTAAGAAAGTCGGGGAGGGAGAATGAGGTCAGCTCATGGCAAGGCTTCAGGGATCTGGGTAAGGTCAGGGAAGAGCAGCTAAGACCATTGTCAGTGTTGCTAGCGTTAGAGTGGACGAGTTAATTGTATGAAACGAATAAATATTTGAAAAGCATAGTCATTTCAAAGCATCTAAAGCAATTACTTCGTTTTGGTCTGGGAGGAAACGTCAAAATGAAAAAGTGCAAGTTAAAAAATGCAAATGGCTAACACTAATAATGACAGTCCTTATTGTAAGAAAACACTAAAAACAATATATGAGTAGCTTCCATAACCATGGAGAATATAATGAGAAGGTAGGACAATCATTTAATTTGGATCTTGGAAAGGGGCGTGGATATCACATTTGTCAAATTTTTCTAATGGAACAGGATTGATATTTGAAGAGATAATGGCTGAGCATTTTTTCAAAACTGATGAAAGACATTAATCCATCATTTTAAGAAACCCAGTCCATTCCAAACAATATATAAAAAGAAATCCATGCGTGTCGTATTATAGTAAGAAAGACCAAGGAAATACCTTGGATTACCCTGAAAAAAGCAACAGGCTAACCACTGCCTTCCTGCTTGCAACAGTGTGGGCCCAAATACGGAGGACTGATATGTCCAAAATGCTGAGAGAAGAAAAGTACTAACTTATACAGGGAGAATAAAGACATTTCCAGACAAAATGAAACAGAGAATTTGTCACCAGCACATGAGCAGTAAAGGAAATACTAAAGGGTAAAACTTCAGGCAAAAAGGAAGACGATGCCAGATGAAGGGTTGGAAATGCAGGAAAAATTCAAGATGAATAAAAATGTTAATATGTGGGTAAATGGAGGTGAAGATTGCTATACATGAATATTATATAAAGCAATCATCGTCATCATCATCATATCTTGGAATTTAAAAATCCATACAATATTAAATGCAGGACAGCGGGAGCATGTAAGTGGGTATTAGATAAGGATTAGAAAATAGAGTTAAAAACGTTTAAGGTCTTGGTATTATCAGGATGACGGTAAGAGTATTAATTTAACATTAATTAATTAAACTTTGATAAGCTTACATGCATCGATAATTTCAAGGGTAACACTGAGAGCATTCAAAAACAGTATATAGTATATAGTTCACAAACCACTGGATGGGAGAAAACGGAATGATTAAAATATAATCAATTCAAATGCAGCAGGAAATAAGGGAAAAATGTAGAATAGGCAGAACAAATAGGGAGCGTATAATGACAGATAAGTGCTCATATATCAGTAATTATGTTAAGTATAAATGGAGCAAATATGCTAATTAAAATTAGCAGTTTTTTTTAAAGAAACTATATACTCTTTACAAGAGACACAGTTAAAACATATTCAGAAAGACTAATATCATAGAAAAAGATATATCCTACAAATTAAAACCAAACCAAAAACCAAAGTATCTATACTAATATCAGATAAAACAGACTTTAAGAAAAAAAAGCATTATTAGAAATAAACATATCTCTAGATGATGACAAAAGGACAATTCCCCAGATTTATAAAACATTTCTAAATTTATTTACTCCAAATAGCATAGTCTCAATATATATAAAGTAAAAATTATCAAAAATTCAGGGATAAGTAGACAAATTCACAATCGTAGTGGATACTTTTACTACACATCTAAGAGTAATTGATAGAGTAAATAGACAAAAATCCGTAAGAATTTAAAAGAGTTGAATAACACGTTGTACAAACCTGACTTAATGGTCATTTATAGAACAATTTCTTAGAAAAGCAGAATAGAGTTATTTTCAAACACACACAGGATATTTACAAAATTTACTCTATAATGGTTGGAAAAGGAATTGTATTTGTATAAAATCTAACCATGATGCAATTTTCCTACAAATAAATACAAGAAAGATAACTAGAATATCCACATATTTTTGGAAACTAAAAAATACACTTCTAAATTACCCATGAGGCAAATAAGAATCGGAATTTAGAAAATAGATTGAATGATAATGAAAATATGACATACGATTATTTGCAAGATGTAGCTAGAGCAGCATCTAGAGAAAGACTTCTATTCCCACATTTAAAAATGTAGAAAAATAGCTAAATAACACTCCCCCAGTAGAAAGAAAGAAAGTATAATGGTAATAGAAAAGATATCAGTAGAAAGCATTTTAGATCAACAAATCTAAAAGTCACATTTTTGAAGACGAGTACAATTGACATACATCTGGCAAGACTGACCAAGAAAAGAGAAAGAAGACACAATCATTATCAAGAATAAAAAAGAAGACATCACTGCAGATCCTTCCTATACTCTAAAGACAATAAGAGAATATTATGAATACCAATGCAAACAAATTTTACAATTTAGATGGAAAGGATACATTTCTAGAAAAATATATAGGTAGTTAGTACAGATGGCCCACAGTCATCAAGGACTTAGGCTCCTTCTATCACACCACTATTAAATGTTTGGCATTAGGTTTCTACCTCATGGTTGAGCACGGCTATTCAGCCTTTAGCTATCACATTCATATTCTGGCCATCAAAAAGGAGAAATAAATAAAGAATAGTGTACTCCTCTTATTAAAATATTTCCTGGGATTTTCATACAACACTTCTGCTTATATCTCATTGGCCAGAACGTAGTTATATGGCCTTTCTTCACTGCAAGGGAAGCTAGTAAGTATACTCTTCCTCTTTGTTGGTCAGATAAACTTGCAAGTTCTATTTTTAAGGAAAAAGATGTGTCTCCGTTACTGATGTGTATTCTTTCCTATAGATTCATTCATTTTATGTCATGGAAGGTGGCTAGCCTTGAGATAGATTGCCAGTATTCCACCCAAGAGAGTCCCTTGCTGGGTGATGGGATTCTGGCAGCAAGTGGCTATAAAGTGGTCTGAGGTGTTAAGAAGAGACAATGAGCCCCAACCAGATTTCCCACACCAAGGGATTATTTCGTCATTCATTCAACAAATAATTACTGAGTCTTTAAGAATGTTCCGTGAACTGTTCCAGATGTTGGGAAAAGAGCAGTAGACAAAACAGAAAAACCGTGGTTCTCAATACATTTAGAGCTAAGAAAAATAAAGCAGAAAAGGGGATTTGGAGTGCTGGGGGTTGGGCAATGGGTTGTAAATTTTAATAGGGTGATCAGGGAAAAACTTACTGAGAAGTTGACATTTGAGCAGAGGCCTCAAGGTGGTGGGAGAAGTGAATAGCAAGGATACTCCTAATATCATATCTCGGCAGTCTTCCGTTCCCCAAGGATGTCCTCAAATAAGGGGAGAGCAAAGGACAGGAGTGGCAAAGTAGAGGAAACTGGACCTTGGAGAAGAAATCGAGAGAGATAGAAGATTTTGGACTTTGTCCCACTAAAATTCTAGACCTGGTCTTGGCTCAGAAGAGCCAAGTCAGCAATGATGAATTTTTGTTTTACACTATTTTATCCATTTTTGATTTTATAGTCATTTGTACATTAAAGAAAATTTTAAAACCACACACACATCTTTAATCTCATTACCTTCACAGAATTATCTGCACTAATTTTTTTCTTTCTAGTCTTTATCTATATGCACAGCACTTTTTTCAATTCATAAAAGCCTTTATTGAGCCCAGATATGAGTTACATAGTAAGGCAACATCTCCTTCAATCTCTCCGAGCCAGAATCTAAAGGTGACAGGGTGATTTTTTCCACAGAAGACCCGTGCCAAGTGGTTCTGGGGGGCATTCTCCTGCATGAGGTCGTTGTTAGCTTGTGAGGGTATGATGGGAAATAGAAGATCAGAGTGTAGTCAGAAGTCAGTGTTCTCAAAATGGGAAAGGCTGAGATAAAAGTGGCATGAAAAGTTGCACGCCCAGGCTGATAGCCGTTGGGAACCTTGGTAGAATGACAGTAAATAGTAGCATAAAAGGAAAAGAGTCCCCCCCCCCCAAAAAAAGGCTTTTACCAACAAGAAATTAATTCATATTCATCCACTCTGAGAATCCTTAGTGAAATCAGAACTCTTCAGGAGAACCTTATTCCAAAAGACTTCCTGACATTTCAAACAAATTCATACTCTCCATTGTGGGTGTGGGTTGGTTGTGGAATTCAGAGGCATTTTGGAAAGTGATGAAGTCCCAAGACAGGATCCTTGGGTGGATGAACTCTTCCTTCTCTTCAGAACCGTGCTTTGCTGCTTTCCCCAGAAATCCTGGGGTCCTTGGAAATCAGATGAATGGGTTCCCTCTGGCACTTCAGCTGTTGGCTCTTCAGAGGATAGAGTATTGCTTTAACTGCTGTTCTTCCATTGCCAGCTTCCACCCAGCCTTCTATAGCCCTGTTGAGTTTTTTATTGTAACGCCAGAATGGTGTTGGATTTCATTCTTAACTCTCTTGTAGACTCCTCAGTGCCAGGAGCAGTGGAAAATGTGTCTCTCATTTTCTTACCCTTAGTATGAAACAGATCATCAAGACCCTTTAACGTGAAGCCCTATTATCAGGGTGCTGGGTGTGTTGTCTATGTCCTCTGTGTGTAAGAAATCGAAGGGGCTCCCTGTGAGGTCGATGAGGGATCCCACACAGGACTGGACTGGAGAAACAGTTAGGCTGCCTCAAAGAAAATGGAAGGCACCTCCCAATTCAGGCCATAAAATAGAAGGAGGCTCTATTAGTTTGCTGTGACTGCCATGACGAAGTACCACAGCCTGGGTGACTTAACCAACAGAAATTTATTTTTCTCATAGCCCTGGAGGCCACAATCCAAGACCAAGGGTCAGTAGAGTTGATTTCTTCTGAGGCCTCTCTCTTTGGCTTGCAGATGACCAAATGTCCCTGTGTCCTCACATGGCCCTCCTTCTATTCATGTTGTGTCCTAAACTCTCCTCGTAAGGACGTAAGTTATATTCCATAGGGCCCCCTCTAATGATCTCATTTTAACCTAATTACCTCTTTAAAGGAGCTATCTCTAAATACAGCCACATTCTGAAGTACTGGAAGTTAGAACTTCAACATAGGAATTTTTGGAAAGACACAACTCAGCTCATAAAAGGGGCTGAAATCTAAGGTGCAGTATTGGTGGGATTGATGGTGGGCTGGTGCTGTCCCAGTTTGTCCAGTGGACTCCCTCCGCTAACTTGTGTTAGTCTGGGCATCTCCAAGAAGCAGGTGACAAGACGGGATGAAATGTGCCAGAATTTTATTGGAGGAAATGCCCGTGAGGAAAAACGAGAAAGAAGTCAGAAAGTATAAGAGATCTGTCAAATCAAAATGCAAGTCTGACCCCAAGTGAGGGAGAAGGGGAGAAAAAGTTGGGGGAAATTTCTTAGACTGCCATGAGTCCAAGGAATGTTCAGGAAGGCCATTGAGAGTCTCCAAGCCAAAGCCAGCCTCCAGAAGAGTCCTATCGCTCTTGGGAGTGGGTCTGCTTTAGCAGCCCTGCTGCATCTAGTCATAGCGGGGAGCAGGGCATGCGTGCTGTGGAGTCCAGAGCTCAGGTGCCGGGGCCCTTGTCAGTTGTGCTCTGTGTAGAGGGAGGTTTGTGAGGTACATGCTCATGGCTGCCACATAACCTGTAAGGATCTTACTAGACCATGGACAGGTGTGAATAGTTACCCTAGCAGTTGCTAACTGAGTTCAACTAAAAACAAATTCATGTAGAGCAAAAATGTCAGAGTCTGTAGACCTCAAAGGAAGGAGGCAAAAATATCGAAGGAAAGAAGGGTTCCAGGCAAGGTAGTTGAAGCTTGCTTTCTTTTTCTTTTTCTTTTTCTTTTTCTTTTTCTTTTTCTTTTTCTTTTTCTTTTTCTCTTTTTCTTCTTTCCTTTCTTTCTTTCTTTCTTTCTTTCTTTCTTTCTTTCTTTCTTCCTTCCTTCCTTCCTTCCCTCCCTCCCCTTTCTTTCTTTCTTTCTTTCTTTCTTTCTTTCTTTCTTTCTTTCTTCCTTCCTTCCTTCCTTCCTTTCTTTCTTTCTTTCTTTCTTTCTTTCTTTCTTTCTTTTTCAGTTAGAAGCTTTTGTTTTGATTGAAAACAGTACCCTTAGCACCATTTTAATCCATATTCTCCTTTCATCATTCTCTCCGCCCACCTCCTAAGATACTAACCAGAAGTTCCAAATATTTTATTTTCACTCATAGATTATAGTTCTTTATATTGCTCCCAAAGTCTAGGTTATATATTTTTCCCTTGGGGAGAGGGTGAGATGGAAAAAGAGTGGACCACATAGATGGGCTGCTACCCGCCATGTTTTTCCAGCTGTCTGAGTCAGTGATGACCTGGGATGGCATTTGGTGTGCTGGACAGAGCACTGGACTCTGAGTCAAGAACATGGCATATCTCAGCCAGTTACCTCCCTTCTTCAGGCTAAATTTCCTCTGTTGCAAAATGAGAGACAAGGCAACATAATGTCCATTTTTCTTGGAAGGATTTCTATTCTATGATGTTCTGCATTTTAACATGGCGGGTGTGTATGCAAGGAACCGTGGGCTGGAAATCAAATGTCCTCAAGTTTTACTAAAAGTTTCCTTTTTTCTTCCCCCCTACTTCAACTGTTGCATTTTCTCAAATCTTGCATTCTTGCATTGTAATAGTTTATTTACATGCCTGCCTCTCTAGCACTAGATTGCATTTCTGGAAGATAGGGTTCACCTCTGTCTTATCTGGGTTCCCCCAGCACCTTTCACAATTCCCAGCACACCTGCCCAGCCAATGGGTGGTGAATGGTGGTTGAGTTGCTTAAAGAAACAGTGATTTGGTGGCCAGCGGGGGTGGGGGGGAGATGGTGTGACCGCGTGGACAAAGAGTGGCCTTGAATCCTATGTGCCAGTTGTTCGTTATGGGGACTTGACCACATTGCTCTCTGAGTCTTCCTTTACTAATTTAAGAATGGATATATAATTCCTACCTGGAGAGGTTATGGTGAAAATGCAGTGAAGTAATTCATGTGTGTGCTTCTCAGAACGTGTGACACAAGGTGGACGGTCCTTTCAAGGCTTTGTTCCTGTGCTTCTATGGCCTCATGCTCAAGGCCGGGAGCAGGAAGGCTGCAATGATCAGCAATTCAGTTGTTAATCCGTGACATGGTATTTCAGGATAGTTTGGTATGCATTTTGTAGGAAATATCTTAACTTTCGACTCCGTGTCACCATTGACGTCAGACCATGTAGTCGTTTCAGTGGCAGCAGTCTCCTGCTGTGACAAGTAGGCCGTCTTCCAAGGAGCTTTCTCATCTTCTGGAAAGGCGCAGGGCAGGGTTTGCTGCAGCGTCTGCAGCCTTGAGGGGAGGCATCTCAGACACCCTGGAGCTGGCTTCGTGAGGTTGCTGCTTAGCCTATCAGTGCACCTGGCACTGAAAGGGCATCAGGGACATCTGGTTGTCTTTTTTACTTTGAACCTGATTTTTTAAAAAAAAGATTTTATTTATTTATTAGGGAGAGAGAGAGAGCAAGCAGGCAGAGGGGCAGAGGGAGATGGAGGATCAGACTTGCTGCTGAGCAGGGAGCCCAATGTGGGGCTCCATCCCAGCACCCTGGGATCATGACCTGAGCGGAAGGCAGACACTTAACAGACTGAACCACCCAGGCGCCCCTTTAACCTGATTCTGTGGATACAGTCCTATAGAGCAAGGGAAGAAGCACTTTTTCTCCATAGGCCTCTTTAGTACCATTTAGAAAAACACCAGGTCAGTGGAGTATGGTACTTGCTTCCCTCCAGGGCCTGGTTGGTTGACATGGCCTGGGGCAAGGTGGGGATTTTCCATAGGTAACTGCCGGGGTGACCCATCTGCTTCCTTATGTCTGCAGGCCACTCTGAAAGGAAGTGCATTCAGATTTACTAGCCTAGGACTGATACCATTTGGGGTTTACATGGGCCAAGAACAACAACAAAATCTATCTCTAATCCTTGGGAATGTCATTCTTGTTGAGTTTATTTTTATTTTTTAATTTTTTTTTTTGGTAGCTAAAAGTTTCCTTTGGAAGGAATGAAATTATAGAAAATTTAAAAAAATGACTACCAGTTTCCCTGTCTTCTTAAAACCACAATTATAGATTGCCCTCAGTAGTTATAATAGTAGTTACTTTTATTGAATACTTCATGTTAAATAGTATGCTAAGAGCTTTACATATATAATCTCTTTTTATTTTTGAAGCAATCCTGTAGGGAAAAAATTATGTATCCCATTTTGAGACAGACTCAGCTAAGAAATGACATGCCTTCCATTTCACTGTGTTAAAAAACAAAATTCATCTAGAGTAAATTTGAAGATCAGATTGGCTTTATTCAACAAATCATGAATTGGGCTGCATCCCATTTAGCAAATAGAAAGGAGCTCCTTCGAGCTGTAGAAAATGAAGGTTTTTAAAGGCACAGAGGGAATAGAGAAGAGAGAAGAGGAAATCATTAGTAAAGGATGCATTGTTTTCAGCCAGGTTGCACTTCTCATGGTGCCAACCATGAAATTCCCATGTTGGCTGATGAAAGGTCATATTCCTGGGGGGGGGG